>NC_136902.1:33222631-33764768 GCF_949606895.1 Notothenia rossii | reverse complement strand
ACTAATGCGCAAGTATCAGCCGTATCTCGCGTGACCTAATGCAACTCCACACTACGGTGCTGTGTACCGGAGGAGAGACGCGAGATACGGCTGATACTTGACGATCTGGCGGAGAAAGGTTGTGGAGCCTCCGTTGATATGTCGTTGTAAATGGCTTGATGGAAAGCAGGTGTGTAGTCGGGGAGGGTGCACAGCTGATTGCAGCAGGTGAGTGGAGGTTGAGCCGGGAGCCAGGAGTGACAGCCACCACGCACACACAAACAACACAGACAGGGGGAAACAAACAAACACAAAGGAGACGGCTGGAGCAGTACAGCCACCACAGCGTTACCTAATGGAACTCCACACTACGTCTTACGGTGCCGTGTACCGGAGAGGAGAGAGAGAGAGCAGCGAAGGGGGGGGAGAGAGAAGCAATACGGTTTCCTGATAAAGCTGTGGAGAGTATGTGCTGCAGGGAGGTGGATGCCCAACGCACCCAGGAACGAACGCTAGCTCCGGTCCTTTTTACTGTGGACTCGATGTCCTGACAGGCTGGTATTTGTGCAACCTGCACAAACACAATACAGCACCATATTTACAAATGGTGAAATACAATGTAAAACTACCGAAAAATACCAGCTCACTAAAACACAACCGATCAACTCAACGCAACTATTAACTATACCCGCGGTCAGAGCAGTGCTTGAATTGGAATAAAAAAGGTGCCAGTACTCTAAATCAGCAACAAGTATTTGGCACAAAGTCATAGTATATCCTATAATGCTGGTGGGTTTGTCTCTTTACTGTATATTTTAGAAAGTCTCACTGTACTTAAACAAAATAACTCAGGGTGCATCTGAGATTAGAGGGGGTGCAGTGGTAAAGTGCTATTTTTATAAGTGGGGAGTGGACCTGACACCCTCTAGTCTAGGGGGGTCCGGGGGCATGTTCCCCCGGGAACATTTTTTTTAAAATATTGAAGTTAGATGCATCAATCTGGTGCACTTTGAGAGCAAAATGAAGAGATATATGGATACCTCTCAACATCCATAATGAAACAACTGTAAACAGATTTACTTTTTCTTTATGGATATAAAAGAAAGTAAAGCTTGACTCCTACTGGCTGGTTAAATGACTCCTCATCCCTGAGGCCACTACCAGTTTTTTGTGCCATTTTGCTGGATTTATTTGTCAATAGCGTTGCTGCACAAAGTGATAGCCCTCTAGTTTAAATCTACTACCCAAAAAGAAACATATGGAGATGGGTTACTATTTAAAATAAATTGCAAATCTATTTGTGAACAGTGGGGCCGGTCCTCAAATCCTTTAGGGGGGTCCGGGGGCATGCTCCCCCGGTAAGATTTTTTTTTAAATGTTGGACTTAAATGCGTCAATCTGGTGCATTTTGAGGGGGAAATAAAGAGACTAGACCCATATGAAACAAAAATGTATACATTTAAATAATCATAAAATCATAAGTACATGGCCATAATCAATAACATACAATATCCAATATGAAAAAACATTGAAACTTGTTTATTTATTTGTTTTTGGTTCATTTATAGTTGTGAGTGTGTCTGGGCTCCTGAATCGGCCTCTCCTGTCTCCCTCCTCTCCCCCCTGCTCCTCTTTGAGGCAACAGCAAAGACTAGTTTTAGCTCTCAACAAGTTTATCTTACCTTTTTTCCCCTAGTTAACATTTTGTTTGTATTATTCATGCGTATTTTACTAATCACTACCCCCTCAAATGGAAATATGTGTTTACATAAATGGTGACCGAACCGTTTGAGACCCACTGAGATAACTTAAACTAAGTTAACTATCTAAAGACCCAGAGAGTAATTTACCTCACCAGAGCTGTAGTTTTCAGCCTCTCAGTCTGACAGCAAAGGACTTTCCCTCCACCTTGTTGTTGAAACAGCTCCTTATATCCGTTAGCGCAGCTAGCTAGCACCAGATGCTAATGTTACGGGTCCCCAATATGAGGACCACAGTAACAGTGATGATACCTGTATGGTGCAGGTGAAACAGAAGTAATGAGGACACGTTGTGTTCGGTTTCCTTCCAGATTACTTCTGAGGTTGTTTTATTACACAAAATCATATAAACATATTACTTATCTTATACATTTCAGTTTCGACTTACATTCCTTGATAACCATTCACATACCTTCACTCTGTCTGTATGTTATTCTTTTATGTGATAAACACATATTTCGAATTGAATTTCACATTCAATAACACTTGTTGTACCTTAAATACATTTGTATACAGTATTAACCTGTATTTAATACTACTCTTCTTTTTACTTTCACTTAAAAGTAGTATTTCATGACCCCTCTAACCTGTCATGTTGACTATTTACCTTCTGCCATTAATGGCAGGTCACTAAAATGCATTACTGAAACATATTTAAGTGTAACAAACAACCTTACTCTTTTATCAACAGTAACTAACTTATAACCCTTACAAAGTACATATTTATTACAAACTCACAATCACTATACATGCATGTAAATACTCAGTGTGTGGGAGCCTTCAGATATACTGACAAACTTGTTTCCTTACTGCGTCAGATCACGTTGTCCCCAAAATGGCGCCGTACCGGGGAAGCTAGGCTAATACACACACACTATATAACAGTTTTACACATGTAAACAGCGCTACAAAGTCTTCAACTGTTAGCGGGCCATTACATATTATCTTTGCAAACCTTATGGGGGATTCATTGTGATTTATGCACAGTTTACCAACCTGTATGGTGCAGGTGAAACAGAAGTAATGAGGACACGTTGTGTTCGGTTTCCTTCCAGATTACTTCTGAGGAAACCCCGGGAACGTCCGTCGCTTTAATCGGTACCCCGGAACCATTGAATCAAACACAAACGTTCCGCCTCACTACTCACTGCATCTATCAACCCCGTTAATGACATGAAAATAACAGATGTACAAAATAAATGCATGTTCTAACTCTAAATAATAATAATAATTATATTAATGTGGTCACACATCCCAGGGGTGCCACACGCTCCCCGACAACAAAAGTGGCTCCCGACACTTACTTGAAATCACATATTCCTATTCAAGATAACTTTAACATCTTCATAAAACACAAATATTTACAATGTCCAAACTATCACACCTCAAAATGTATGACCCTTAGGACTAACACTGTGTGTGACCTTTCAATAACCTTGTATGGGACATGTAAATGGTGAATGGGGATATGGAATGAGGGGTGTGTAGTGGAATGATGGTGGGCATGTTTGTGAATACCAAAGGTGAGTGTAGGGCATGAGGTATGTATCCATAGCATTTACTGTTGGACCCGACTGGTATGTTGGGAGGCCAAGAGATGAGTAGGTGAGGATTTGACCTGGTCGTCTCTCCCGAGTAGACCGTCTCAGTGGGACAGGTGAGTCAGGTTCAGGGTCTTGTACCCGTTCCTCGGGACATGCACGTTGAGGCAACTCTTGCTCATCTTCGTTCTGAGGTACATTGGGGGTTGTCTGCTCATTGTCCTCCTCTAAGTCAGTTTGATGAGAGATTTCCGGTTCATCCTCAAGTTGAAGTTCACCCCTGTCTGAAGAGTACTCTTCTTCACAAAGACCTCTAGCCTGTCCTCCAGTTTCCCGTTGCGCAATGTCCATGTCAGGTAAAGTTTGGAACTCTAACTGTCTCTCTACACCAGAGTTCCTGGTAGTCTTTCCAAACATCTCCTCAGAAGGCTGTTGTTCCAACACTGGTCTCTGCTCTCTTCTTAACATAATTGGTCTCTTTGGAGTACCTGTTATGATAGGCCTAGCCCGATTTGCTAGTACCCGCAACCAGTAACCTCCTGTTGACTCATCCTCTGAATCAGATGTCTCAGCATTTTGGTCTCTCACATCCCTTTGTCTCCTTGGATGGCTTCCTTGCTTCTGTGATGGCTTTGGGGTTGGTTTGACTAACTGTGGTGGGAATTCCACTGGCAAGTCATTGACAAGCAGAAGCAGGTTTCTGTGCAGGGTTCTGATTTTCCCTTTTGCATCACTTTCTGGATGGACGACATATACTGGGTTATCTGAAACCTGTTCCTTTACCACATATATCCTCTTCTCCCAATAGGAACGCAACTTACCAGGCCCTCCGCGCTCACTTAGGTTCCTGACTAACACTCTAGCCCCTTGCTTCAGAACCACTCCCCTCGCCTTCTGATCATAATAGGACTTGCCCTTTGCACTAGACGCCAGACTGTTATCAGTAGCAATCCGATATGCTTCTGTCATCCTGTCGCGCCATTTCTCAGCATATCCTTTGTGTGTTACTGGATCTGTCTCCTCTGACAGGCCGAATAGGAGATCCACAGGGAGACGAGGTTGACGACCATAGAGCAGAAAGTGAGGCGAATAACTGGTCGATTCGTGACGTGTGCAGTTATACGCGTGTATAACCTGTGGAAGATGTTCTTTCCATGTCTCTTTTTCTTTGTCTGTCAGCGTTCGCAGCATCTGTAACAGAGTTCGGTTGAACCGCTCAGCTGGATTACTTTGTGGGTGGTAAGGAGATGTTCGAGAGTGACCTACTCCAGCTAGCTGCCCGAGTGTTCGAAAGAGATCATTCTCGAATTCTCTTCCTTGATCATGGTGCAGTTTGTTGGGGAACCCAAAACGGGGTATAAAGTCATTATAAATCCGCTCTGCTGCTGTCCGTCCGGATTTATTTTTGGTTGCATAGGCCTGTGCGAACCTTGTGAAGTGGTCGACTACCACCAAGATATATTCATAGCCTCCTTTACTTTTCTCAAGGTGCAAGTAGTCAATGCAGACCAGTTCCAGGGGTGAGTTAGACTTCATGCTGCTCATTGGTGCACGCACATGGACCGTTGGTTTCTTCTGTTTAATGCAACAGCATTTCTTTGTCACATAATCCTCTATGAATCTTTTCAAATGAGGCCAGTAAAACCTTTCTCTGGCTAGTTGAATGACTCTCTCTGTGCCTACATGTCCCATGTTATCATGAAGGTGCTTCAAGACAAAAGACTGATATTTCAGAGGTAGGACAAGCTGTTTTCTCTCTGGTGTCCGCCGATATAGGATTCCATCTTCAAGGTGTAGACGGTTCCACTCGTGGAGAAGCTTACACGCGGTTCCCTTGACTGACCTCCTCATATCATCTGAAAGTTTATCACTAACTTCTTTTAGCCTTACGATCTCTCCAATCGTTTGGTCTTCCCTTTGGGCTTGAACCAACTCATTGTGACTTATTTCCTGTAGAGGTGTGCACGGCTGTGGGATAACATCAAGGGAGGAGGCAGAGAGGGCAGCTACCCAGGCAACATCTTTTCTCTGAGCTGCTTGACCTCCTTCCCAGGTTGCACTCACCACATCTTGCGACAACTCTTCTGTGCACGTTGACATGTAGTGGTCAATATCAAGAGGGATACGGGACAGTGTATCCGCATCAATGTTCATTCTTCCAGGTCTGTACTTAATGTTAAAGCGGAAGTCTGACAACTCCCCCACCCAACGGTGACCGACCGCATTGAGTTTGGCCGTGCTCATAACATAAGTAAGTGGATTGTTGTCAGTGTAGATGGTGAAGTGAGGAGCATAAAAGAGGTAATCTCTAAACTTCTCACACACTGCCCACTTTAGCGCAAGGAACTCTAATTTGCCGCTGTGCAAATGATAATTCCTTTCAGCCGGTGTCAAGGTTCGTGACCCATAGCCAATGACTCGCAGCTTTTCGTCCTGCTGTTGGTAAAGAACTGCTCCCAGTCCTTGCTCCGATGCATCGGTATGCAAGACAAATGGCATGTCAAAGTCTGGGTATCCGAGAACTGGAGGATGAGTTAACATGTCAACCAGTTCCTCAAGTGTAGTCTGATGCACAGCAGTCCACTCTATAGGCGCCCTGGATGACAGCTGGGGGCCTTTAGCTTTGATCTGTCGAGCTTGTGTTGAGGCTTTCACTTGGAGCAACTCGTATAATGGCTTTGCTATCTTTGAGAAGTCTTGTATGTACGACCTGTAGTAACTGAGAAAGCCGAGGACTCTTCTCAGGTCACCTACGGTCTTCGGTGTTTTCGCTTTCAGGGCCAGTACAGCTTCTAGATCTTTGGGGTCGACTCGAACACCCTCACCAGAGACCAGGCGTCCGACATAGCGAACTTCTCCCCTGAACACCTCACACTTCTCAGGGCGGAGCTTCACTCCCTGACTCTGTATCGCTTGGAGCACTTTCCGAACCACCTCCACATGATCTTCAAAGGTCTGGGAGTAACACAGGATGTCGTCCAGGTAAGGTATACAGCACTCATCTCTCAAAGAACTCAACATCTCCTCCATACTCCTCTGAAAAGCTGCTGGTGCATTCGTAAGACCAAACGGGATTCTCACCCACTCATAAAGCCCCCAGGGTGTGATGAAGGCGGTCAGATGGCATGAACCTTCAGCCACAAAACCCTGGTGGTATGCCTTACCCTGGTCAAGGATGCTGAACCAAGAGTATCCCCCCAAGGTGTCCAGTAGGTCCCGTATCCGAGGCAGTGGGTGTCGGTCTGGTACAGTTTTCTGATTGAGCAGGCGATAGTCTATACAAAGGCGCAAAGAGCCATCTTTCTTCCGCACGCACACAACAGGGGCAGAATAGGAAGACTTGGATCTAACAATCCATCCCTTCACCAGTAGGTCTTGAATATATTCTTTGACCTCCCTCAAAAGCGGCTTTGGTATGGAAGTATATGTCCTTTGCACTGGAATATCGTCCTTCAGATTTATCACCATTTGTAGGCTAGGGTTACAGCCAATGTCATTTCCGTCCCTCGCAAAAGCCTTTGATTCTTCGTACAACATTCTCTTGGCAATCTCTTGTTGTTCCTCCTCCAAGTGACTGAGGTCCACTGGGGGGTGCCACAGGGGTGGAATCGGCTCAGCTTTTTGGATTGGTTCAAGGGGTTGAGTTGAGACCTCATTGACTGTTGTAGTACATGTTGTCTTGTCAGGAGATTCAGCATCCACAAACCTTTCAATATGCTGCAATACGCCCAGGGCTGTCTTGCGTGGTAAGGTGACATCATGTTTGGTGTTATTGCCTACTGGAATTGTGACATAAGGCTTTGCAGGGTTCTGTATCTCAAACAAACCTGTCCCTAAATCCAGCTGCGATAATTGATGACTGTCTTCATCAGCTTCAAACAACACCAGACGATCAGAGGGGTTCAGGGTTTGGGGAACACGACACCTCACCCAGGTGACTTGACCAGCCGGAATGACGATGTCATTTACACCTGTTCTTAGGCGTCCCTGCGACACACTTGGTTCAACTGCCTGAATAAAGCTCACAATTGCTTCGGCTTTCTCCACCGGAACACTGATGGCATCACGAAGCAGTTTAACCAGAGTGCATATCAATCGTTCTGGCTGCCCCTCAATGATTTCCTCCAAAACATTAAAACCAACCAATGGTCTCTCCATGGTCAAGCTTGTGACTAGGAATGGAACACTGATGGAAAGACTGGGTTCTTCATTTCCTGGCAGGTTGGTCATAATGGCTACCCAGCCATCAAACGGAATAAGCTCGCCATTAACTGCATACACCTTTAGCTCGTCCAGATCCTCGATAATCTCCGATATTGGTCGAACATCAAGATTAGGCAGATATTGTTCTTTCCAGGCTCGGCTTATGATACTGACTTGAGCACCGGAGTCAAGCAATGCAGTCACTGCCAATCCGTTTAGATTACACTGTATTAGCGATTTTTTTCCTATCAGCTTGGCAACAGTTCTACGTTTCACCCCTGGTGAACCAAAAGAAAACTGAGTCGAGGATTCATCTTGCTGGTAACTATTCTGTGCACTAGCTACTTCAACTGTTTTGCCCTCACAACTGGTTTGCGCTTTTGCCTCACCAGAATGTTCAGCTTGGGGTCGTATTGTGGATCCGATCACTGGCAACCCCGCTGCAGTGACCGGCTTGAGTTTCCCTGACTCTCTTGTCTCTTTAAACAGCCCACAGCCCTGTGCCCTCCATCCCCACAATAGAAACAGTGGTTACAATCTGGCCGGTTTTGTTCGACACATTTTGAACAACCAAAAGGTTTCTCTCTCCTGGGTCTCACTCTGTTTTGAGAGTATTGATTATGGTTAATCATGTCTGCCGGATGTGGCTGCTTTTGTTGTCTCATAGCCTCAACCATGCTGGTTAGCTCATCTACCTTAGCTGCAAGCTCTTTTATTGGGTCTGTTTTTGTTTTGTGTGCTGTGCTCTCTTGTTTGTTGCCACACTCTTGGACTGTGTTAAGCTCAAGTTGTGCGCTATGAGCACTAGTTGTTGCCTGCCGACGAGAAGGACCTATCCTCTTCTGTCTCTCACTCTCCTCACTGGTGATTCTCATTACATGGCGTAATATTGTTTCATCACTCACCTCACCACTTGACAGAAGAGGCTTTAGTTCTCTGCGTACATCACTGTGTTTATATCCAAGTCCCTGCAAGACCGTATGTAGAAACACATCTTGAACAGTAGCTGGACTGTATTTAATGCCTGCGTCTGACAGTTTGGAGGTGAATAGGACACGTTGCTTTAACCCTATCACTCGGTAGAGAAACTGTTGTGGTGTTTCATTATCATCCTGTCTAGCACACATTAATTCTTGGAATAACTCCGTACTGTTTTTCTCTCTTAAGTGGGCCTGGAGAAAGCCTTTGAGCTCCATCACTGTCAGGTCATCCTTATTTATTAGCATGTCTTTGAAAGTTCCAGGTTTTATGATTCGGAGCACACCACGAACTATGTCTCCGTCATGGACACCTTCTCTAATCCCTTCCTCGATTTGCTTACAGACATTGTTATAGCTTATGTCCGAAGAATGATCACCAACCTGACCCCCTTGCACCTTAAACTCCCTCCTCTGGAGGTAGGAGAGCTCTCTTAAGGAGATCATTGTCTCAGGGCCGGACTGGGCAGCAGACTGAGCTGTTGAGTGTGGGCTGTTATGAGACTTATTAGTGTGTGCTGGTGACAGTGGGGTTGGTTCTAGTGTCTGTGTTGCAGGTGCCAAAATGCTTTGTCTTAACCTTTTGCCCAGGTCTTCATAGCTATTGAGCATTTCCAGTAACCCAGTATTTGTGTTATCACCTACAGCATTAAAACTGACTGGAGAAGCGGTGAGATCTGTCTCAGCTTCAGATATCTGCTTAGTGTTGTTACCTGTGTTTATCTCTAAGTGTGGTTCTACATGTGGCAAACCCGGTACACTTACTTCTCTGTCTTTCACAATGTCATCAATAGCATCTTTCAACATCAACAAGTGAGCCATCCCACTATCTTCTGACTCAAGCAAGTGCTTACTGTGCATAAATAAACTGATGTAGTTGAAGCAGCCTTCATCGTCTCCCTCCTCGAGCTCAGACGGTTCCTGGCCTGGCACTGGACCCACTTCCTTGGCAATGTGGAGGAGTTCTTTCGCTGACAAGGAGAGTAGGCTTCTTCTGATGTCCCACACCAGACTTTTCCTTTGGCTCTCCGACATGACAGCAGCTCTTCCAATTCACTCACGATGGATCGCTCAGTTCAGCAACGGTTCCACGTCTGCTCCAGCTTACAGCTCTCTGCTCGCATCAGCTCTGGTATTGGTCCTAGAAGTCATTAATGGATCGGCTCCCGACCAGTAGGTGGCGCCGATCCCGGACGAGCCCCCAAGAACTGTTACGGGTCCCCAATATGAGGACCACAGTAACAGTGATGATACCTGTATGGTGCAGGTGAAACAGAAGTAATGAGGACACGTTGTGTTCGGTTTCCTTCCAGATTACTTCTGAGGTTGTTTTATTACACAAAATCATATAAACATATTACTTATCTTATACATTTCAGTTTCGACTTACATTCCTTGATAACCATTCACATACCTTCACTCTGTCTGTATGTTATTCTTTTATGTGATAAACACATATTTCGAATTGAATTTCACATTCAATAACACTTGTTGTACCTTAAATACATTTGTATACAGTATTAACCTGTATTTAATACTACTCTTCTTTTTACTTTCACTTAAAAGTAGTATTTCATGACCCCTCTAACCTGTCATGTTGACTATTTACCTTCTGCCATTAATGGCAGGTCACTAAAATGCATTACTGAAACATATTTAAGTGTAACAAACAACCTTACTCTTTTATCAACAGTAACTAACTTATAACCCTTACAAAGTACATATTTATTACAAACTCACAATCACTATACATGCATGTAAATACTCAGTGTGTGGGAGCCTTCAGATATACTGACAAACTTGTTTCCTTACTGCGTCAGATCACGTTGTCCCCAAAATGGCGCCGTACCGGGGAAGCTAGGCTAATACACACACACTATATAACAGTTTTACACATGTAAACAGCGCTACAAAGTCTTCAACTGTTAGCGGGCCATTACATATTATCTTTGCAAACCTTATGGGGGATTCATTGTGATTTATGCACAGTTTACCAACCTGTATGGTGCAGGTGAAACAGAAGTAATGAGGACACGTTGTGTTCGGTTTCCTTCCAGATTACTTCTGAGGAAACCCCGGGAACGTCCGTCGCTTTAATCGGTACCCCGGAACCATTGAATCAAACACAAACGTTCCGCCTCACTACTCACTGCATCTATCAACCCCGTTAATGACATGAAAATAACAGATGTACAAAATAAATGCATGTTCTAACTCTAAATAATAATAATAATTATATTAATGTGGTCACACATCCCAGGGGTGCCACACTAACAACAATACACGTAACCGGTGCACGCGCTTTCTCGCTCGCTCGCGCCACACACACACCAACACACACCCTCCCGAGCTTGAATGACACACAGAGACCAATCGAGGGCATTAGTATGATCTGTATGAAAGTGGCAATGTCGGCAGGCCACGTCATGTAGACAGCCAGTCACCCTCTGTGAGGCAGAGTCAGACCCTCATTTGCGCTGCGTTGCGTTTACAATATACTGTATACGTATATTGCCGGCGGCTGAGTACCGGCATTTTACTGAGTACCGGCACCTTGCCGGTACTCAGTAAGAAGTGCCGGTACCACATGGGTAAAAATCAGAAGTGCCGGTACTGCGTACCGGTGAGTACCGGCCCAATTCAAGCACTGGGTCAGAGAGCAGAGATGTTTCCCCTTTGTTATGTAATATGACGCGTTTGACGTATGATCTTAAAAAAAGCAGTTTTTAAGAGCAGAGCTCAAAATTGCTCCTTTCCCTCTAAATTCCTGCCCTTAGTTCTCGTAAAACATATCAAATCCTACACTCACTTTTTTAATTGTAATTTTCAAGCAAGTTTAAGCATAAATGTAGGGGGAAAAAATGTGGCTTTTTTCTCTTGCCAACATACTTTTAGACACACTTTGAGGTATGCAAAACCTTAAAGCTAGAAAATGAAGTACATTGTCTGATTAGATTTGTTCTTAAAGACTGTTTCTCTAAAAGGTAAGTTTGTGATTTTAACACTTTTTACTGACACTCGGCAGATTTGTGTGTAATTCTCTCACAAAGGAACTGTAAGATACACTTTTTATGTATGCAAAACCTTAAAAAATTCTGAAAATAAAATACTTTTGTCTGAATACATTTTCTTTAAAGGCACTTTTGATTTTAACGCTATTTCAGTGGAACAATCCAGTTTTTTTTTAACATCAATGCTTTTTTCTCTTTTCTTGTGTTACTAAAATACTTTTAGACACATTTGGTGTATGCAACACTTAACAACTGGTAGAATATGAAGTTCTTTATAAGGAATTCGGTTTCTTTTAATGGCCGTTTTTTTTTTAAACACTTCTTCAGTTAAACAATGTTGTTTTTTCTGATAACCTTACATATTTTAGTTATTTTCTGCTACCTACCGAGATACTTTTAGATACACTTTGATGTACGCAACACTTAACAAAGGGTATAATATGAAGTACTTTGTAAGGAATGGGGTTTTCTTTAATGGGTGCAAAACTTTAGAACTGGGTAAAATATTCATTAATTTTTAATGAATTGAGTTTCTTTCTTTTGATTTTCAACATACTATTTGCACACAATGACTTTTCTATTTTTTTTTTTCTGACAAACTATACTTTTGACTTTTTCCGTAAAATCATGAAGAACTATTACCTATTCTTAAATGTGACATCTTGCTGCTTGACTGGAAATGATAGATGAAAAAGCTACAAAGCTTAAAGAACTTTTTTTAAAACTCTCAATTCTACAGATGGCTCCCCCCATTCAATGCAATAAATCCCACCCTCCACTCAGTAAATCATCTAAAACAAAGGACCCCACCACGACGACCATTGAAAACTTGCCATGGATCTGAGAAAAAACCAAGTCTCCCCCCGCGAGTTGCAGCCAGGAAAAAATTCCTGGACTACCATCATCACCACCATTTTGGACACCCGAATCTTGCAGTACTACTGCTGCTGATTTTGCTCCTTGGGCCAAGACGTCTCTGTTTATGGACACAGTGAAATCGGTGTTGGTTGATATTGTGGAGAGGGTGATACATCGGTACAGAGAAGAAATCTGCAACAGATGCCAAGTCAGTCACCCCGGCCAGAGGCAACACAATTGTCTGAATGATATGCCTGATTTTTTCTTCAGAAACAATTACAACGCGTTAATGAAAAGACTTTGGCTCACCGACTTCATTACTGAGATTGACCAGACTGGCTGAAGTTTGTAAACTAGAAGACATTTTGGATATCGTTCGTTACTATCAGTACTATTCTGGGTCATTTGGAAAAGATTGTAAACGAAACATTTAAAGTGGTTTTGGAATCTTCATTTTCCGAAACATTCTGTAACATTACCGATGAAATGAAACAAACATCAAAAGTGTATCATGTGCTCTCATTGTATGCTCTGTTTGTAGATGTAATGCATCTTTGTGTCAAAAACAGCATACACATGAATATTTTGGCTGAAGTGAAAAAACTCCATCATGATATTTCCAGTAATCTGGGGAATTCTAAGCTGGAGACGGTCCTGGGGATGTTACAATCAGTATAACTATTGATTTTGTGGGTGAAAAAAAAAAAAATGTAAATTGGAATTTTTTTTTTAAATAAAAAAAAGTGTTTTTTACATTTAAAAACTGTTGTCTTCATTATAGAAAGGGGAGCGTACATGTGTATTACAGTCCTTCAAATGCACTGTTGTCTTCATTATAACAAGGGGAGGATAACAGGGAAGATGTATGATAAATGTGTATTGAAACATGCGTACCCCCCACAGAATCACAGAAACACAAAAACACAGAAACACTGAAACACAGAAACACAGAAAACGCTGAAACCACTGAAACACTGAAACACAGACACACCGAAACACAGAGACACAGAACCACAGAAACACAGAAACACAGAAACACTGAAACACGGAAACACAGAAACACAAAAACACTGAAACACAGACACACAGAAACACTGAAAAAACTAAAAACAGAAAACACTGAAAACACAAAAGACAGGCTTGTGTGCTAGTATGGTTTTTGAATAAACCCATCAGTATTTTAAAAAGTCGATGGGGGGCTGATTAGGGCTGCAACGATTAGTCGACATAATCGACGACGTCGATCATAAAAATTCGTCGACGCAGAATTTTAGTGTCGACGCGTCGTATAAAAACAATCAGAGAGCCGGTAACGTTAATTCAAAACTGCGCAAATGTTCATTTGTAACTGCAATGCACTACAGGAAGTGCTGGGGGCAGTATACTCTCCATTGTCTGCCATGACTGCATTCTGTACTAACAACAAAGAAGAAAGAATACGAACGATGGCGGAAAGGAGAGAGAATGATGGTGATGAAGAGCTCAAAAAAGCGAGACCGAGAGTTTCGAAAGTGTGGGAGTATTTCACAGACGACAAGCCAAAGAAGTCAGTGAAATGCAGAATTTGTAAAGGGGAATTGGCATTCCACGGCAGCACTACAGTGATGCACGAGCATTTAAAACGCAAGCACCCTGGAACCGTGAGGACTGCTACTTTGGATCATGGGTAAGTTTGAGCAAGTTAGCCATAGTCATGTTTACGTTAGCTTACATGTTGGAAAACAGAACGTCTCATGGTTAATGCTTGCTAAGCAAACGCTATTTCAGTTATGTTGAGGCTGCGTGTCCACCAACGAGCTGCTAAACAGCGCCAAGCTTACAGCGTAGTAGAGCACACTAGAGCTTTATGGACGCTGTAATTAATTCCAAACTTAAAATAATAATTAACAAGGGTCTGCGAAATGACAAGAATAAAATGCGATTGAATTGATCCTGGGACTGGACAACAGGGTGACATTCACAGGTGTGCAGACTTGAGGTAGAACATGCACTGGAGCCCGGAAAAGGAGCCGTGTCCACAGGAAGCAGAGATGGAGGGTGTGACAGAAATAATCGTTAGATTAGTCGACTAATCGAAAAAATAATCGACCGATTAGTCGACTACCAAAATAATCGTTAGTTGCAGCCCTAGGGCTGATACAATTTGACTTTTTAAAATACTGATGTGTTTATTCAAAAACCATACTAGCACACAAGCCTGTTTTTATGTATACATGTATACATACACAATTTGTGTTTTTTACTAACCGGTATCAGTATGTTGTTACTTCGGCATCATTTAGAAACATGTATTACAATTTAATCATGGTAAAATATGTTAATTTTGTGGTAGTTAGCTCCCGAGCCAGCTTGTTTGAATGATGCGAGTAAACACAGCTGGCAGCCGCGGTGAAACTCGATCGATTAGAGCGAAGCGAATATTCGCATTGCTTCCGGTGTGAACGGCCAATTAGACTAGAGCAGTGGTTCCCAACCCTTGGGGGGGCGCCAAAGATCGCAGGGGGGGGGCGCCAGGCCTCAGATGATTTGAGGCCAAATATCATATTTCGATTCTTTTATTTTTAATTTTTTTTTTTACATATAGTTGTAACGCAATACATGATTTTTACTAAAAGCCTTGTGTATACATTACAATAAAATATACAAAATAATTGATTAATTAATTTGAATACAAATTCAAGTTAGTAGCTATTATAGGCATAATACACAAACGACCAGCCATTACCCCCAGAATGCCAGCGTTTCATCTACGCAGATGACCTCTGCATCACCACCCAACAAGTAGACCTCCAGAAGATTGAGCCTGTCCTTGAAAGTGCCCTCCAAGAAATGTCAAGCTACTACAATAACAACAACCTGAAACCCAACCCATCAAAAACCCAACTATGCAGCTTCCACCTGAGGAACCGAGACGCTAAAAAAGAACTGAGCGTCACCAGGGATGGCCAAAAACTGTCCAACCACACGCATCCCATGTATCTTGGTGTTACACTTGATAGGACATTCTTTTTCAAGAAACACCTGGAGAACACCAAAGCCAAGGTCAACACCCGCAACAACATCCTGCGCAAACTAGTGAACTCCAAGTGGGGCGCAGATCCACCAACAATCCGTGCAACTGCCATGGCCCTGTGTTTCTCGACAGCAGAGTATGCCTGCTCAAGCTTGAGCCGATCACAACGTCAAACCAAACTGGTCGACACAGCCTTGAATGACACCTGCCGCATCATTACAGGATGCGTTAAGACAACACTTGTCCCGTACCTCTAGGCGCTAGCCGGCATCTCTCCCCCGCACATCAGACGACTAGTTATCGCTCAAGATGAACGGAGAACACATGAGAAAGACATCAGACACCCCTTGCATGGCCACGTAGCACCCCCACGCAGGCTCCGATCCAGAGCCAGTTTTCTGCAGACAGTCCTGCCCCTCCAGACAACCAAACAAGCAGCAAGGACCAACATCTGGGAAGAAGAATGGCAAAGAAATTACACACGAGCTCTTGAATGGCTGGACAGAGGAATCACACCAACAGAAAGCCTCGCTAGTGGCCACGACCTTGGCTGGACAACCTGGAAGTCACTTAATAGACTGCGTGTGGAACAGGGGAGGTGCAAAGCACTGATGAAAGTGTGGAACTACACCACAGAAGACACATACAGCTGCGGATCAGTGCAGACAATGTCCCACCTACTGGAATGTGCCAATGCCTCCCGGTGCAGTTCAGAAGACCTGGCAGAACCTACCCCATCAGCTGTGGCTTGTGCCCGATACTGGCAGAACGACATCTGAGATTGTTAAGGACTCGAAGAAGAATAGGCATAAAAAGACAGAAATGTATAATCTTTTCTTTAATATAAATGTTTCTTCTGCACGTTAAGTGTCCAAACCGGGCTTGTCTGGATAAGCGCATTTTTAAAACATAGTCATTGTCCATGCCGGCTTCAGTTGGATTATTTGTCACAGTTGCTCCGATCAGATCGGTCTCCTCCATCTTGTAGATTATTTACGACTTTTGAATCCACATAAACACATCGGCAAAATCCGGCTTACTTTGAGCATGTGTTTTAAACAGTTTAATCCCTTTGTGAATTGTTTCCGCTTCTGCGCCGTCCTTTAATTTCTTCATCCAAATGAATTAATCCTGAGTCCAATAACCATCAAAATCACTCCAATAGTGCTCCTCAATTACGCTTTCATCCTCCTTTAACAAAATACTTCACATTCATCCAGTTTGTGACAGTAGTTGTAGCATTTTGAGACTTTGAAACTTGAATTACCGCTGTTGCGCACCCCCCTCCCCCCCTTGTGTGTGTGTGTGTGTGTGTGTGTGTGGGGGGGGGGGGGAGGCGCAACTTCCAACAGGAGTTATTTGGGGGGGCTCTTGGACTAGAGTGATGCGATAGGAGCGTTTAGAGCGAAGCGAATATTCGCATCGCGTCCGGTGTGAACGTAGCATTAGCCAATCACATGAGCGCTCCCCACGAGGGTACGATTTCTTGCGTTCATGACACTTTATATACGCATTTTGCGCTGTCCGGTCAGCTCGCTAAACAGAGGGCGGAGCATCAGGTGATCATGCAGAGCTGCGTGTCTTCGTCAGACTCAGCAGCTGATCTGATCTCTCTCTCGCGTCCGGTTATACTTCACTCGCGTTTATGTCCATATCGATCAGATCCAGCTCTCCTGATCGGCCTTTATAGAGAGCCCCGATCAAACTAATAAGAGTGAATATCGGCCGATAATGACTGGCGGGGCTCCCCCCGTTGACATTTCACTGTCTAGCACTGGCTTCGTAGTGCACTGATCGATTACGCTAAGGGGCGCTAACCTGTATCTGCTCCCTCCACACTCACAACAACTTCATACAGACATATATAAAGCAGCTGTATTCGCCATACATGAAACACACATTTAAAACGGTTTTGCCTGCCGTTTTTGTGTACACAAGCATTCATCAATGGTTCGGAAAGCGGAGCTATACCTTAATAATATAAAGGCTTGTATTTGCGTGCATTTCCTGTTCGGAAAGTGGCAATGTACTGAGAGTGGAGGTGTCCTGAGATTAGCCTGTCAGCTCCGGACAGCGCAAAATGTGTACATGAAGCGCTACGTCATGATCGCAAGAAATCTACCCTCGTGGGGGCGCGCTCATGTGATTGGCTTAGAATTGAGGATACATCTGATTGGCTATAGATAGAAACAATTACAAGTACGAATCGGCTGACCGTCAGGGGAGTCTCAAAAAATCCACACACGAATGCACAGCGATCCGTGCACAGAAAGCGGTTTGTGTTTGCAGGTGCAGCGGTTTTAAACGGAAAACAAATATCTGAGGATCAAAAATACATATGCAAAACTTTTTTCCGTATTTGGATTTTATTTACATGTATATGAAACGGAACACATTTGTGTGTGCATTGAAAAACACAAGTGTGGATCCGGAAATACAAGTGTGAATCCTTTTGCGGATCATGAAATACAAGTGTGAATCCTTCTGTGTATTATGAGACTGTTCTGAGCCCATAGAGAGCTGCCTGGACGCTGCAATCATGTTGCACGCTCTATCCGTGTTGAGTGTGCTGACTTTTCGTACAAAGTCCCACTGTCTGGCTACCTGCATAAAGTCAAGTGATCTGCACAGATGTCGGTGAAATGTCGCTCCTCTGTTTTCATTGAAACAGCTCCTTATATCCGTTAGCGCAGCTAGCTAGCACCAGATGCTAACAACAACAATACACGTAAGGTGTGCGCGTTCTCTCTCTCTCGCTCGCTCACGCCACACATACGCACCCTCCCGGTCCCTGCCGGTGAGCGTGGAAGTGTGGTCTGCCGCAAGCGGGCGGCAGGAGCGGGCTGTCAGCATCAGCTTGTAGATGGTATTTTAAACTTGATGCGCTCTGAAACTAAGAGGCGGCCAAGGACAAAAAATAAACATGCGTTAATCGCGTTAAAATAATTAGTGCGTTAATTTTTGTATTTAATTTGTTTTGCGTTAACGCGTTATTAACTTGAAAGCCCTAGTTCTAACGAACAAATTAAATAGTTTAATTTCTCCATTCCTGCTTGCCTGTGTCTGTTTGCACTCAAATATGCCCTGTTTTGCTTTGTTAATTTATAACCTAAGAACATTTCTTATTTGATAAGAAATGTTAACGGTAAAAAAAAAACGGTAAGAGAATTATATCTTTTTTCTTAACATAGGAATGTAATCTTCAGTCTCATTTTGTTAAAATTATTTGGAGAAAATGGTAACCCGAACCAAGCATTGTGAATCCTAAATGTGTTTTTTTCTTACATGTTTACTGATTATATTTGTGAGAGGGCTGGAAAATTAAAGCAATCAAACTATTTCATATTTAAGTTCTGCCTAAAAGTACGGCTGCAAAGGTGTGCTAAAGTAAAATTCCCAAATAATTTGTTTACGTCAACTACAACGTTGACTTTTTTATTGTAATATAACATGCATGCCTACAGGTTACAAAATTCCAAATCTCTATATCGTAAAAAAATGGAGTACTGATGAACCCTAACCCTAACCCTAGAGAGGCCCACGCTATACAAACGTCCACAAGTCAGCTCTCTCTTAAGTAGCCGTTAACTACCTTATTAGCCAATGACCCGCCAAAAAAACATCAAAGGTGACACCCAGACTATAAAGCAGTGTCCATATTAGGAATGGTTTCTCTTTCTAAATAAACACAGTTTGAACCCGGTGTCTGAACCCATAAAAATTAAACAGGTTATAATTGTTTACACACATTTAGCTACACATGGTGTCAGGGCCAGTTCTGACCTTTTTGCTTCCCTAGGCGAGATTTTAGCTTTTCACAAAGAAAAATAGGTTGACAACCGAATACCACCAAAAAATACAACATGGCAAGCATATTTATTGTTCCTTTAATCCCACTCTTCGTTAGAGCTAATTATTTCCCATTTCATGGTGTGATGAGCCTTTTATTTTTTGTGGCGATAATGTTTTCCAAAATAAATTGTATTTTTTATCTACTCTTCAAACACCTTCAATTAAGAATGCTCCTTGATTGATGTATTTTAGCCGGAAGAATAGTTGTATTTATTAAATGTGTGCGGCCTTCATCTAAAAGCCCAAATAAAATATTAAAGGGTGTAAATGTAAATTCAATATTTGCCGCCAAATCATTAGCAAAATTATTATTATAATTATATTATTATTATGATTTGTGTGGAAATAATTTCATTATTAACATTTTATTTTTATTTGAACCTCTTTTCCTTTCTCTTTCTTGATCCTCCTTAGCAACGGTCATTACAGTCCTTGACAGCGGTCTGTAGTGGATCAACAACGTGTCACATGTTCTGAATGGACCAATCAGAACTTTATTTAGCCTCCGTATTGTTTATGGTTGAATGTTGGCCGTGAAAAAAAATGTGATACTTAAGTGGGCCCTGAGTTGAAAAAGGTTGGGAACCACTGATCTAGGGGGTACAACTTTAAACACCCATATGAAAAAGATCAGTTTACATTTTAATAATCGAATAAGTATGTGAACATAACCAATAACCTACCATAGCCAATAACAAATAAATGTAACATATTTTATTTTTGTTGTTCATTTAATATCTTATTTCACCTAGTTAACATTTATTTATGCATATTTTTAAATATCTCCAGTTCTAAACGATATTTTTGGTTTATTGTCCTATAGTATACATTGAAATGACTTCAAATCTGTTTTTATTCATCCTAATAATTATAAAGATGTGCCTTGGAAATATGTGTTTACATAAATTGTGATCAAAACGTTTGAGACCCACTGAGATAACTTAGACTAAAGTGAACTATCTATGACTCTCCTCCACCTTCTTGTAGAAACATCTTTTTATATCCGTTAGCGCAGTGCCCCCCCAGATCTGGCGCCCTATGCCAAAAACCGGCCCTGCATGGTGGTTTAACCCTCTTTGTATAACTTGAAGTTGTATTGCAAGTGAAAACAGCAGTGTTATCACTATCTAAACATGACCAGTCAAATGTTTATTTTACCCTCATCTCAAAAGAAACAATATTTGACACATTGTCACCTTAATCTTTACCAGTTATTCATACTGATAGAAGTAGACCTTTTTTACTTCAGTGTTAAGTACATATATTTAAGATACACTAATACATTAAGATTTTTTTTAATTAATGTAGGCTACTGTCCTTGGTGCAATATAAAAGTCCTAAATAACAGATTCTAGACTACTTAAGCACTTATTATTCCTTTCAGATTTATTGGAGTGTAGGTTCATCATCATCAAAAAATGAAAACAACATCTAGTTTTTCTTTCAGTAAACACATTTTATTTGGTTTGGTAGCAAAAACAGCACCTAGAGACAACAGTATGGTGTGGGCAGCCTCCTAAGGGGTCGATAGGTTTCAGTTATAAGATATGCACTACTGCAGCAGGCAATTTAAGACATTAGTTTGACCAACAACGCTTAAGCACTGTTTCAGTATATTCACATTCCTTTGACAATACCACTGTCTATCCAACACTGTTTTGAAAGATACAGCCCTTCATGAATGGAATAGCTGTTGCATAGATTTCAAGGGAGTGTTTTAGAATGTATCTTCTTTTTTCATTGTTGCAATTTGCCCATTTTTTATCCTACTTTGTGAGACAAAACTACATTTTTTTAGTTCAGACAGTCAGACATCAGACATACAAAATAGATTCTTTGGTCCCTTTCAGATGCTTCATAGTGTTAGGATCATGTATTACTTCATGAGGAACATGTTAAGGCTCTATTGGAAAATTGCTGGCAAGCATTTTACTTCATATTTGGGGGGTACAGGGGGAGTGAAATGTAAGTATAAAACTACCAGCAGATGGCCGAGGAGATCATTGCAGACAGGTAGCTACACCTTTGAACTAGACAGCTCAATCTTCAATGACCTCAGAGGACTCGGACACCACTCTGCCATCCTTGGTCTCGATCATCTTGATAACAACGTTCTTCTTGCTCTGGGTCGTAGTGTAACCCCCGCCGCTGCTTCCGCTGCTGAAGTCACGCATGCTACTGCTGCCCATGTTACTGCTTCCCATGCTACTGCTGCCATATCCGCCTCCGTATCCACCGCTGTAACCACTGGAGTAGCCGCTTGAGTAGCCGCTCTTATTGCTGGGGAAACCACTGTAGCTTGCTGTTAAAAGAAGGTAGGTAGAAAACAGTTAGTTCATACAAAATACTTTAACGCATTGGTAGAAATGTAATCTGAGAATCGTCAGACTCTTTATTTACAATAATGTTGCTTGTGAATTGGTTAATTGAGACAAAACCTGCCTTGGACTGTTTTTCTGGCTTTTAGTCGGAAAATATAGCCCCTTACTCCCCGGCTTATTGTCTACATCATTCCTTTTGAGAAAGATAACACACCCTTTTGAAATCGTTTTACTGATAGGAGGACTTACAGCTCTGTTGGGAAATGTTGACTGACTGGATGCCGTTGACCAGCCTGTCCTCCTCTCCCTCCAGAAGTTTCCTGTAGGTGGCGATCTCAATATCCAGGGCCAGCTTGACGTTCATCAGGTCCTGGTATTCTCTGATCTGGCGGGCCATGTCCTGTTTGGCTCTCTGCAGGGCATCCTCAAGGTCCCTGATGCGGGCCTTGGCGTCCTTCACTGCCATCTCACCGCGCTCCTCAGCCTCAGCGATCTGGGCCTCCAGGTTGGCACGCTAAGAGAAGAAGATACTTTTTTTTAAAGAAAGCTTTTCTGAACTCCTGATAAACTATATATAATTGATAAGAATGGTGTACTATGGTGCCAAAACACTTTTTTCCATACCTGTCCCTTGACTGCATCAATCTCTGATGTCAGTCTCTGGATCATGCGGTTGAGGTCTGAGATTTCTGTCTTGGTGCTTCTCAGGTCTTCTCCGTAACTGCTGGCGGAGGTCTGCATCTCTTCATACTATATAAACATCAACAATATAGAACGTTACAAATAGGAAACCTAATGACAAGAACATTGCATGCCCACTAATTAACTCATATGTTTCACCTTTCTTTCAATATGAATGTAAAGTATACTTTTGGCGAGTTGAGTTTTCAACACCCAAACCATATCTACCTTTCTAAATAAAGAAATGATAGAAACATGAGGATAAGACAAAAATCAAAAAGTGTTCTTAATCACCTTGGACTTGTACCATGTCTCTGCCTCAGCACGGCTGCGGTTGGCGATGTCTTCATACTGAGCCTTGACTTCAGCAACGATGGAGTCCATGTCCAGGTTGCGGCTGTTGTCCATCTCCACAACGACGGAAGTGTCCTTGATCTGGCTCTGGAGCTCATGAAGTTCCTGAAGAAGTACAAGAAGAGAGATTAGTATACGCCTGCTTTATTTTGGAAACCCATCCAGCACAAGAGGGCGAGTCAAGATGCCAAACAAATGCTTAGAAAATAAGCACCCAATGCTACTGAGCTGATTTTGTGCCGTACCTCTTCATAGATGGACCTAAGGAAGTTGATCTCATCTGTCAGACTCTCCAGCTTGGCCTCCAGCTCAACCTTATTCATGTAGGCCTCATCAACATCCTGGAAACAAAACAAATGTTTGATAAAATTATTTACCAAATAACTGACATTGTCTTCAGGAGAGAGAAAAAAAGCAGACATGGTATGATATTTGTAATTCAAAAACAAGACACAATACTGACCTTCTTGATGAGAACAAAGTCATTCTCACACTCTGTGCGCCTGTTGATCTCGTCTTCATATCTAAGAGAAAACATATATAGTTCCATGAAGAGTTTAATAATAGCGCTTGTTTAGATTCCAGAGTTTATACACCAATGTACCACTAGGAGGTGCAAGTAGTCCATCCATAACTCTTGAACTCATTTGTGCCTGACACAAAGGTGGTTGAGCATGAGCACTGTTACTGACATTTCTCTCTTGAGGCTCCTCTGAACTCAGCTGATATGTTCCATATGTCTTTGGACAGCTGACAAATATGTTTGGTACCATTTTTTGTTCGGGAACTGCGCATCAGCATACACCCATTAGTCTGCTAAAAGCTGTAGGGTTAGGTTAAAGCTGAAGACTCTGTAAAATGACTTTTACTTTGATTCATATGCAATGAAATGGGTGTTTGGAACATGCTTCCTCAGTGATGTAATTCCCTTGAGTTTTTATGATGCAAGACAATGGACAGATGTAGGGAGTATTCCTAAAAAAACACATTAACTCTGTTTGCTGCAAGGCTAGTCCTGGAGTGCAAATTGGACATTGTGCTAATGTATAAAATAGGAACAAGTTTTTCGCATTTGGCAAATCTTCCACTGCAACCTATATACAAAGATTATTGCTAGATAAACAATTTGCTTCTTTATGGTGCGGAAAAGGCCTGCACAAAGCAGCTGGCTCTCCCTCCCCCCTCCACACTCACTTGTTCTTGAAGTCCTCCACCAGGCCCTGCATGTTGTGCAGGTCGGCCTCCAGCTTCATCTTGTCGTTGCCGAGCCCGTCGAGCTGTCTGCGCAGGTTGGAGATGTAGGCCTCGAACATGGCGTCGATGTTGGAGCGGGTTGTGGTCTGTCCCTGCAGCAGGTTCCACTTGGTCTCCAGCATTTTGTTCTGCTGCTCCAGGAAGCGGACCTGATGTGTGAAGAAAGTGGCATCAAGTTATTATTATGGTTACTATGAGAAACATATCAAAAAGACTTTAGAAAGAATTTGCGACTTACATGATTGTTTACTGTAATTTGTTATGAATGGTAAGCAAGCATGATGTAACTGCAGTGTTCTCTGTCCTGACAATATGGGCCATAACATTCTGATACTCAATCATCAGGATCAACTTTCCGTTCCTTCTATTCAACGTCTACAGGCTTTGATGTTATTATCTAACTTTGGAGCTGCGTTTCCATAGGAAGGCCTGACTTGCATGCATCCTGACAGGAGGTAGAGGGGAGGGAAGTCAGGACGAGGTTGGAAAAAAATGGTAATGGAGGACTAAAGCGAGTTAACCCTTCTCCTATGTCTTCCTGTTTTTGTATAGCTGGCGAGAGAAGACAAATACGAAGAGAGCGAAGGGGGTGAAGCAAAGTTGCATCCGTAGGCATATGCAGGAAGGTAAATATTTGACTTTGTTATAGACGTGATGAGAGGAGCGCAGAGAATGGTAGGCGGAGAGGGAAAGAGAGGGCGATGTACGAGGTGAAGAGAGAAGTGAGTTCGCATGATGAAAGGTGGGGAGTTTTCATATTTGTGAACTTTAAAAGCAAGGCAGCCAAAGCAGATATACACCTTGATGGACCTTGCTCTAATACATTGTACTTTACAGGTGAAATCCAACCAGGAATGTCATTTGAACTGGAGTAAATACAGATAATAAGGTGCTTTTAAATGGACTGTCACCACAAGATAAGAGATGATAGGCTGGAAGTTATCTGCTTTGTGTTGAAGCATGCACAATGCTCTTTTAATCATTGCACCAGGAAAAGGACAGTTGATATGTAGCAAGTCAGCTGGCATTGACCAGAACATGAAACCAACTGGCCTTTTTAAATATTAACCAACTGCTGCTGAGGCCTCAGAGGACACACACACTCCTAAGTATTATATGCTGCTGGATGCGGATTAAAATGATTAATATGAAGAAGCTCCCAAAGGGCACTCATTTTAAAAAGTGTCGCCAATGAAAGAAGTTTTTGTCATTGAGGTAATGATTGTGTGAATGTTTGTGCGTATGTGTGTTTGGGAGGGGTGGTGGCCACCAGGGCAGCAGAAAGAGCCACACCCCAGCTAAGGGAGGGACCATTCCCAAGGTAACTGGTATCACAAGTCCTGAGCTCTGACCTGACACACCCTACGCTTTCTCTCGATCTTTCTCTCATATTTGTCTTTCTCAATCTCTCCTTCTGCGAGTCTGTTTTTCATCACTATAAAAGGGCAGGCCGAGCCAAAAAGATAGACGGCCTAACCCTAACTCTGAGCACACTTCAGCACATTTGTTTTCTGTAATTGTGGGAGTTGACGAGAGCAGAGAGGGGTAATACATCTACTTTTTACATGCAACGAAAGTTGGGAAATCAGCATTACAGGACATCTGGCAAACATATGAAGCTCATTATCAAACAATGTGCACTGTGAAGATACGTTGACTACACTATGTGACTGAAATTCACACTCAAAGCATTTTCTGTCTGCATGAAGACTACAATGAGGCAAAGAGCTTGCCTGACTGTTTTTTTCACACATTGGCTCTTACCTTGTCAATGAAGGAAGCAAAGCGGTTGTTGAGGGTCTTGATCTGCTCCTTCTCATGGGTTCGGACACCATGGATTGTGGGGTCAATCTCAAGGTTCAGGGGGGCCAGCAGGCTCCTGTTCACTGTGACGGCAGTGATAGGTCCATGACCCATTCCCATTCCCATGCCTGAACCTCCACCCATTCCCATGCCTGAACCTCCACCCATTCCCATGCCTCCACCCATTCCCATGCCTCCACTCATTCCCATGCTTCCGCCACCCATGCTTGAGTTCAGGCCATAGGCAGAGGAGCTGGTGATGCCTCCAAAGTTCCTGTTGCCTCCTCCATAGGAATTCTTGACACTGTAGCTACTGCTGCTGCGGCTGCCTGCGCTCGGTCCAGAGTAGGACATGCTGCTGAAGCTCCGTGGGGCGTTGGAACTTCTCACGCTGTAAGAGCTTTTCTTAAAGGAGGTCATTCTGAAAGCTGGAGGCTTTTTTTCTCTTTTGGATGAAGTAAGTCTGGGAAGGTCAGACCAAATGGCTCGGTTGGTGAGGCAGGCAGGCAGGCAGAGGGGAGAGACCAGAGTGGATAGAAAAGAGAAAAAGCTGCAGTGGAGTTTTAAAGCCTGTGGCTGTGGGAGGGGACTCTGCTGTGCTGCCATTGGCTGCATGTCTGGCTCAGAGAGGGAGGCAGAGCTGTAACATTACACTTCTATGACACATTGTCCAGTCATTCAAAACCATTACCTGGTTTCTCTGCAGGCCTGTGTTGTTACAGAAAACCATGTCTTTCGAGAGGATTGGAGAATAGTTATTTCTTTGCTTTGATCTCCTGTGTGTGTCTTCAGGTAAAACTACTCAAACACACTACAGTTATTCAGCAGGTCTGGATAAATAGAAAATAAACATGTTCTAAGTTAAGCAGCAGCTATGTATTAGAACAAAAAACATTCTGTGTGTGGGGGCAGGTTGGTGGGAGGTTGATAAGAGTTTATTAGTTCTTAGAATGAAAGCTGGTTTAAATCTGTGAGTGTTTATAACTTTCAAAATGATTATTTTTCATGTTTTTATATATATATTAACTACATATCCCTTTTACACCATAGTTTATAAATGTTTCTATGACTGTACTCCTTTCTACAACCATACTATGTTATTGTACATTTACTACTGGAATGTATTGGTTTTTAATTCGATTTAAAAAAAAAATGACATATTTGTTTGGGCTCTTTATAGTGCCTTGCCTTCCCTCAGCTGTTATATGCAATGTAATACACGAGAAGTCATTACATTTCACAAAACACAGCTAAAACAATGTTGTTCCCAAAATGTCATAAAAACTTGCAATATGCAAGCTTTGGTGTTGGTAGGCTTTATAAAGAAATAACCTTCCTACTTGTAAGTCTTTTTGCAAGGCTTAGCTCACAGGCAGCTGGCTGTTGCTACTTGATTTTTCCCTCACAAAGATGGCAAACCAGCACAATTTCTATCATAAATAATACATGGGAAAGCAGCTGGATGTCATACCCCAAAACTCATACTACAAACAACATTGACAAGACAAGACACATTGTGCTGGTTTTGTTTTAAACACAGAGAAAACAAATACATGTATGCTTACCAATTTCTAAAAACAAACGCTTGGTCTGAAGTTCTAGACCAATTTTTTTTACGCACTGGATAACCCATGCATGTACCAGAGTATCTGATAGACTTGGTTAAAGGGGCACTATTATGCTAATTTTCAGGTTCATATTAGTATTGTGGGCGTAGACCCACAATACTACCCCTTCATTGGGTTAAGCCAACAATACTACCTTGTTATGAACATTTCCTGGTATGGGTTAAAATTGTGGTACATAACGTAGGTAAGAGTATGTTGCATACTTGATTTGAGTTAATTACATAACACAAGTACATTACGTAGCTTAGACTAAGTCAACGGCTTTTTAATAAAGACATTAATAGTGGCCTCATAGGGGAAAGTATTGTGTTTGTTTGACCCATTTGTGCGTACAGGAAGTGTTGTGGTTTCCAAACTGCCATATTTAAAATGTTTAGAGTCAGAAATTGTCATTTGAGGAGCACAATTTTTCAATATCTGAAATTGGACCATAGCCGTTACCAAGGTAGGTTTGTTACAATAAGCCATTTTCAAGAAGTTTTTTTTTGGATGCTTTAGGGCTCCAAATTCCTTGGCTGCTGCAGGCTAACTCTATGCAATACTTTGTGTTGTTGGGAATATAACACACATCACATGTACTGTTCAGTAAGCTTATGTCTGCAAACCAGGTGAACAGCACTAACCAGCTGGCTTTCATCAATGTCGACCAAGAGTTAAGGTCGCCTAATGCCATTGAGCCTGAGGCTTTTGAAAACAATCAACAAGACTCAAAGTTTATTTAGGCTTATAAACAACTGTGTGCTCATGTATCTGTCCATGTACACGGCCTCAGATAAGAAGACTTGTGATGCATGGTTGGTAAACACCTGTCCATAATTCATAACTGATGCCTTTTCCCTTGAGAACTACTCACTGTGTAAACATCTGTATATTTCTTGTTGCACAACACTGATATCAAACCTAGTATTGCCCATAGTATTCCTGACAACACTATAACTGAACCATGTTTCCCACCATGCAACAGTGGGAAACTACACTGGCACACATAGCAGCTCAACCTTCTACCGTCCTTCCACCAATACCGCCCTGCATTCTTCTCCTCCCCCCATTCATTTCCTCCTCCAGTCCCTCACCACAATGAGTCATGATTCTTGGCACTACCAATCCAAAATACCTCCACCATATCCTCAATCTTCTTTTACCTTTTGTTCTCGCCATTGGCTTTTGACCTCCTTATTAGCATGGAAACGCACTAAAAACAAAATAGACTCCCATTTTCTTTCAGCCAAAATGGATGCCCGTCCAAGAGGGAGGCATTTGAGTGCACAGAGTTAGAAAGCACAGAGGACTGACTCAAATTAAGAAAATAACATGTGGCAATATCGATATGAGTTTGCGCTTTCAACACAAAGGAAACAAATTGGTTGGGACACAAGTAGACAGCACTAAAGGGCAATTCCTGCTCCTGTTGCAAAATCCATATGACTGAAGTGAAATCATGCTGATCATATCATATATCATCACCATGCTTTGAATCATGTGTGAGGTTCATTCAAAACAGATCTTGCTCTCGGAACGTCAAATTGAATTTCAGTAATTCCGCCATGAACTATGCTTTCTGTTGGTCGTATGACTCTCATTACTAAGACTGTAAATAATCTAATTATGTTTCAATAAAATGTTGCACTATAAGCCACTATTTATTTGGGCCCAAATGTATCAAAATGCAAAATTCTATAAGGAAAAGGATATATATTTGCATTACCTTATTTACAATTTAAAGTTGAATTCTGAACATTAAGTCATGTTGGAAGTTTTGTTACTTTCATTTTTCACTTGAGGTCAGAAAGAGAGGTTACCACAGCTTTTAGAAACGTTTAGATTGCTCATGATGAGTACGATATAATAGGCAACATGTATATTTCAGAAAAGTGTATATTTAGCATTAATATTTGCATTTTACAATATGACTTTAGGGGTGCGAACCAGAAAAAGATTATCGACAAAGTTTGCATATCTAATTTTAAATATTTTTGGTCTGTACTTGACTCTAAGGTACTAATGTATTCCTATTGTATGTTTGAGTATGATCATCATCTGCCGGCAGCAAAATCTCTTGCAGCTTTGGTCTAGTGTTATTTAATTCCAGTTTAAAATAAATTAAAATTAAAATATCTACAGATTTTGGCTAAATCCTTGTCTCTTGCTATTCCTGCTCAGGGCCTACCTTTGATCACTTAAGAACTGATTTTAAAAGGATACTCCTTCACCTTGTTGTGAGTAAAGGTAAACAAATTAGCAATATAAAGTGCAATTCTAACAAGTTTGATACAGACCCTGATTTCAACAGTTCTTTCAAGCCAAGAAACCATCACATGACGACTAAACAAACGTGAAATCACAATGAATCATCAGATGATTTGCCCTTTGGACATGTTTGCTTGGTAGATAAAGTTAGAAGTAAGATGTCAGATGCATCCGTAGGTCAACAAAGCTGTTTGAGATCAATCCTGTTGTCCCTCGATACTGCAAACAATCATTCGGACCAGCTAAGAACTGGCTTTTTTAAAAGCCTCTGGTTCATTCAGCTTTTAGTTTTAGTTGTAAAAGTTGCATTCAGGCATATTTGGACAACCCAAGTGCTTAGCTAAGGGTAATAAATTAACAGTTCTACATCTGTGAAGTTTCATTTTAAGGTTGTCCATAGCGGGTATTTGGGTACGGCCATTTATTCTGTAATCAATTGTAAAGAGGCTTTGATCATGTCTAGTCACATGCTTCTAGAGATTGTCAGATTTTCTGTTGTTACAACATCAATAGCCTGAGATTGTTTGCTGGAAAATCACAAACCAAGCCGGCTGCTGATATTTCTTGTTTGACAGGGCAGGATAAATGAATGTGACGAAAAACAGACCTTAACACTTGGTGAGCTTTAACACCCTATACACATCTCAGAGGACCTATCGGCTGTCAGCTATGCACAAAGCTGTCCGTCACAAGGGCATCTCAGAGTGTGTTGCAGCTTCTGTATGTGGGCCGGTACTGAGGGTGTGTTGATGCTTGTAACTCTCTTGCCCCTGTGCTGCACCCGACCATAAAAGTCACACAGGACATATAGTCACTCATCGATGCAAATCAAGCAACATATCAAATTAGGATCAAGTTGGCACGAAAATGTCTCGTTGCTGTGAGATTAGCATGACACAAGCACCAAATGTGATGTTTTTGTAAGTGGGTGGTTTCATTACACCAGTTCAACAATAGCTTTTCCAGCAGCCTTTCCTGGCAGGATACAGTGCAAACACACTGAACAGCCCCTTTTTGTTTTAAGGCCCCATTGTGTTGCTGTTGAGCCGTCTACACCATTACATAGTGAAAGACAACCCTTTCTCTCAGAAAAATTGAACTGTTTTACTTTACGTTCTTCTGGAACAGCAGGTTCTATGGGAGCCTCTGGTATTCTAGCACAAGGCTGTACAGAGGGACAAGCACAGACATTTTAAGGAACTGTTGCTATAACTTGAAAAAAGGCATGTTTTAATTTTTTCTATCGCAATGTAATGTTTCTGAACCAGCTTGGATCTAGAACTTGTGTATGGTGCAGACCCAAGTGCATGGTGTTCCAATGACACACCCTACAAATGCATTTCTTTATGTTGGTTATTAGAAATGTTTTGGAAAGATACTCTTCTGCCAGTATTATTTACTTTCAATCCCATTGGGTTGCCTTAAACATGCATTAAGTGAATGAGAGCCTGTGCTGATGGAGGTTCTCTCAGTGAACTACAGCATTTTGGCTTGGTTTAGCTTACAAAAGTGTAGAGACTGCCTGCTAAAATGACACTTTCCCATTAGAAAGAAGTCATTCCATTTTAAGGTACTGTATGTGCTGAAATGACACTGTCCCATTAGAAATAAGTCATTTATTGTTCAGTTTGTGAGAGTACTTCATTGGAAAAGGGGAGAAAGCTGTTTCCTTCCCAGTCATGTAATACACGTACGCTATACAACCCCTACAGTATGTTTGCATCAAGTACGGAGAACAGCCATTGTGAGATGTACATTTCAACCTGCTACTGACAACCCTTTGTAATTTACGCAGAGTAAAATAGACTATAAAACGTCAATCAGGGTAATTATCAATTGTAGTAGTAGTGTTGTATTTTATGAGCAAGGACAATATAATAATTATTTACAGTTTATTATTATTATTATTATTATTAACAGACCATAATTACATAAAAAATACATTTACATTTGAAATATTCTTAGTATATTCCAATTATCCCTGCCTCTACTGAATAACAATGTCCTGTAGACAGAGTGATTGTTTTGTTTCTTATGCACACGACACTTTAATTAAAACATCCTATCATCACCACACTGAATTGGTACAATGGGATGCAATGTAGTGTTCACACAAGGCCACACAGGTGTTTTGACTGACTCAAGCTGATTAAACCTCTGCACGATTCGTCATCAACTTACTACGGCATGACAGGTACTGTATTAGTTCACAGTGTTCTTGATGCACGTGGTGTTTTGTTATTTGCCAAACAGAGCCGGCTGTTCAAGTTGGAACGTGTACCTTGTACAAAGCGGCAGTGGCTTTCATCTTTTGGCGTGCATCCAATATAAAGGAAAAAAGTGTAGTCCCAAGTTGTTGAATAGGTGCAGCTAAAATATCATCCTGCTGAATGAATTAAATCCAATTCTGCAGCGATTGCGTGCTTGGTTCCATTGCAATGTTAAAGAGCAACTTGCAGGTTTTTTTTTTACTACATTTATGCTTAACCTTGCCTGAAAATTACAATTAAAAATGTTAATGCAGGATTTGATATGTTTTACAAGACATAAGGGCAGGAATTCAGAGGAAAAGGAGCCGTTTTGAGCTCTGCTACTAAAAACTGCTTTTTTTTAACGTCATACGTCAAGCGCGTCATATTACGTCACATGGGGGAGCAACTTTCTCGGACTCCTTCTCTGTCCAATCTGCGGTAGTAGTGTGTAGTTGGTTTGAGCGTTTGTAATTTAGTGAGCTGGTATTTTTTCGGTAATTTTACATTGCATTTCACCATATCTAATCATGGTGAGCTTGTGTTTGTGCAGGTTGCACAAACTCCAGCCTGTCAGGGCATCGAGTCCACAGGAAAAGGACCGGAGCTAGCTTTCGTTCCTGGGTGTGTTGTGTGAGGTGCATCCACCTCCCTGCAGCACATACTCTCCACAGCTGAAGTCTATCAAACAAAACGTTTAACAGGAAACCATATTACATCTCTCTCCCCCCCTTCGCTGCTCTCTCTTTCTCCCCTCCGGTACACAGCACCGTAAGACGTAGTGTGGAGTTGCATTAGGTAACGCTGTGGTGGCTGTACTGCTCCAGCCGTCTCCTTTGTGTTTGTTTGTTTGTTTGTTTGTTTCCCCCTGTCTGTGTTGTTTGTGTGGGCGTGGTGGCTGGCACTCCTGGCTCCCGGCTCAACCTCCACTCACCTGCTGCAATCAGCTGTGCACCCTCCCCGACTACACACCTGCTTTCCATCAAGCCATTTACAACGGCATATCAACGGAGGCTCCACAACCTTTCTCCGCCAGATCGTCAAGTATCAGCCGTATCTCGCGTCTCTCCTCCGGTACACAGCACCGTAAGACTAGTGTGGAGTTGCATTAGGTAACGCGAGATATGGCTGATACTTGAGCATTAGTTTCTGTTATGGATCAGTATCAACAGTCCTGCCAGTAACGTTACTATATTATCAATACTACTTTAGTTATAGCCTGATATATGATAGTTAACTTTACAATGTTGTGATGTGACTGACGTTAGCTAACAATAACTGTAGCTAACGCCGGTCACTCACCAAGACAGCTGCTCTGTTCTCCACTGGTTCTCCACACACCAAAGCTCCATTTCTCTCCGATGGCCGTTATTTTTTCGAATCCTTGGCTGCTCCTGGTCTCTTGGACGCATATCAGGCTCATAATTATAATCATATGCATTTGAATATATATTTTCAACCTCTTCTGTGTCAAAACTAGCATTGTGATCCATGTTTATTCATATGTTAGAGCAGCCGCTCTCCCCCATGTTACGTCACACGCGGGAGGTCACGTGCCGAGGCTTTTTTATGCGGAAGTGAAAATGTCTTACTAAAACGACGCCAGATGTCACTGCAGTGTATATTTCTGTATATATTTTTGAAAATCTAGTGTATTCATCATTTTCCTACACATTTATTCACTTGTGTTTCTAACCTGCAAGTTGCTCTTTAAGTTAAAACTTGATTAGTCTTATAAGTTCTAAGATAAATATTGGTGTACAGGTTATGGTATGGAGGAATAAAAAAAACATTCAATTAGGAAAATAAAAAAACAGATTGAATTAACCAGGGAACAAATAAAGAGAGGAAACTGAATTGTCAAACGAAAATATGTTTAATAAAGGGGCTAACTAACTAGCCAATTCAAAAACAAACAAACTGGAAAAATAGATACACAAGTTACAACGTGGAAAATCTTTCAATCCCTTTCAAAAGCACCCTTATCGCACGTCTCGAAAATAGAGATCTGGATACACACCGATATCAAGGCAGCTAGAGGGGGGGGGGGGGACTTTAGCTTTCCTCTGCCCTTTATCCAGGCCCTGACGAGGTATTGCTAACACCTGGGGGAGGCTGCACCTGGGGGGACACAATCTGTAGAAGAAGCACCTAGTCAAAGTTGAATGTTTTAGCTTTAACCTAGCACCTTAGCAAACCTTCCTAGGCAATACATTATATACCTGCCCAGAATAATCCTCCACACCAGGCTTCAACCTGTAATTTTAGGCATGCCAATCATTCCTGCCATAGCACTGTTTTCTGAGTGTTTGCTAACAGAAAAGCTCCATATATGTCAGCCATGTTGTTACCAGACTCTCAAGACAGGTCCTGTAACACCCCTTTAAAATTGGTGCAAATAGAAACAATTAAAACATCCTATCATCACCACACTAAATGGGTACAATGGGATGCAATGTAGTGTTCACACAAGGCCACACAGGTGTTTTGACTGACTCAACAACAAAAAAAATAGCACTATAGTAAGAGTAATATTTATTATTAATTATTTGGTATATATCATTATATATTCATAAGTTTGAAGTGAAGCACCTTTCAAACAAAGTCTTTCTGAAACCAAGAACACAAGAACAAGTTAAGGGAAGTGTGTGTTACTGCTTAAACAACAACTGTTAGCATGTACAAGTAGCTAGCTTACCATGTTACTTACAAAAGGAACCTAGCATAATTTCAAAGTCAAATAGCGCAACCAAATACATGTAACATCAGGGTTTCCCACACATAGACTTTACTTGGTATATTCACAATTTGTACTATTTACCCAGGTATATTCAATGACCGCCAAAGTATATTTTCTGACCCATTTAGGCTTAGGCTACATTTTTTTTTATCCTCGAGCAATCGACGCCATCTGCGATCGATTAAGGACAATGGCCCCTACTTTACCTGTTTGCTCCGCTATCGCGTGAAGGGTCTCCTCCACCAGCTACCCCCCATTCTCGAATACCGCCACAAGTATATTTCAGATCTGTGGGAAACATTGAACATAGTGTGTGGGGTTCCAGGTTATTTTTAAAAAAAAACTGTTGACAATAACAGGAAGTTAAGAAGATACTGTTTCAAAAGTTATATTGAATATTCATCATTTTTTCCCTCAACTATCATTACAAACTGTATAAACCCTAACCACATGTGTTGTTTGACAGCCACAACAAGACATGTCGTTTTTCCATTCAATTGTAAAGCATTTTTCTGGGATAAACTTTGAAAGGTTTGAAAAAGCCAATTAGGTGAATAAACTGGGCATAGCTGTATACAGCCTGTAAATAGAGTAGAAGTAATGGAAGTTGAAGCGAAATGACTGATAACCCAACAGTCCCATTCTACGACTACTATTTACCTACTATTTTACTATTCGGGCTGACATTTTTGCACAGAATTGTTACAGAATGATCAATCAACCGTGATGTTCCTTTTCCTACCACAGTCTAACTTGATATTGTTTAACTCTAACAGAAGTTTGAACTAATACAATAAAGCATGGTCAGAAAAACTTGGAGGAAAAAGAGGATATGGAGAGAAAACCAACATGTTCCATGGAAAAAACCTGGTACTACTCAGCTTAGTGGCCATGCGCCCAGTTTACCAGTGCCCACAAAAAGTTAGGTTCCCTTTTTGAATGTCAGTCTCCTGCTCTTTCCTTATTCTCTTTTTGAAGAGCAGCATTTCCTGATTCATGAAACAAAGACTATGTATAGCGTGCTAGGTTAGTTTGTACCTTTTCCTCTTATTTCTATGAATCACATATGCATTTTATCCGTCTCCTGTGTTTATATCAAAAACACACACACACACACACACACACACACACATACATACACACACACACACACACACACTGTATCTTCCTCTTATGTTTGTTCTATGTTTGTCCTTGTATGATCCCTCTTAACACTTTTCCCCCCCGCCCACCGCCCATATCCCTCTCCCCCTATGCCACACCCATCGTCGCTATGGCAACGGGGTTTACCACAGAGCAAATGAGTATGCCAGATGCATATGGAAATAGTTTTAGTGTGGTTGCCTTGGATACAAGACACATGGAACCACACAACGTGTAATTCCGCACTGTATGGCATGTGGTTATGTGTGGAAACTCTGCAGCAGTGGTTTGTCACGGGATATTTCAAAGCAAGAGACTGGACAGCGTGACTCATGCACAGACGGAGCCCTCAAGAAATAACACATTCTCATATAGGCTCATACTCTAGTATTTACGTGACATTTGTTTTCGGTCCCTGCAGGCTGTAGGACAATGCAAAGACAACTGAACGTTGGCAGAAACTGGAAACAGAAAACGGAAGTCTTATAATGAGTGTGGTTTTTGAGCCAATTTGGAATTAGAGTAGTAGTGAGAATTGTGTGTATCAAATCTGTTTCCAATCAGAGTGCTGCTCACAATAGCCTCCATTGTTTTAGCTTTGTACGGTTTCAAATGCTGGGACTTATTTGAATACATTTGTAGGTCAAACATGAAGATTTTTTTTTGAAGATCTGTCTTTTTTACCACGTCAGAAAATAGTCAAAAGCCATTCTGTAGCGACCCTCAGGCTATAACCTTTCAACAAGACAGAATGCAGAATGTGTGTATGCTGCTTCCCTGGTGGTAGCTGTCTGGACATGTGGTCTGTCTATGATGGTTTATTTTTTCAGGTTTAAGTGAAAACAGAAATGCTCGAAATATACAAAGGAAGGAATAGTTGGTTATGCAACTCAGCAAAAGGTTGACTAACACTAAATACAGTGTGAACTCATTCTTCCCTACAAGAGCAGAGTGGAGTTGCACTTGATGATATCATTCACATCTACATATCAATGATACATTATAATTATGTCATATGTCAATCATTTTTATTTTTATTCAGCCATATAAAATCCCTCAAGTTCTGTCTAAAACGTTCAGTCGCAAGTAAGAGAATTCCACTGTACAATTTAATGTTGTGCACATAAACTAACTCCAATGTGCATTTTATAGATGATTTTAAATGTATTGTTAAAATAAGAATAATAGGCATGCGTAAGAATGCATAAGAATGAACCTATTGTACAGAACCAATATAGCATTATTTGAAAGGGCATTAGTAAAACATATGAACTAGCTACATTAATTTATTGGGGTGCAGGTTGGGTTAAAAAGAGCACTGACATGTTTAGAATATAGTTAGCAGCTCTGCTTTGTAGAATTAAATTCATTTCAGGTACAGTTCACCTGACACAATTTTGACAATTCGGTTTGACATCCTCAAATCACTAACTCATGTAAAAGTAAATCGTAATTTTAAAATACTTTTAAAAAACTGTCAGATGTCAAACATTTGTGTTGTTAACGTTAAAAAGCAATATCGGAACCCATCAACTAAAAACCCTAACCCCAACCCAACAGCCAACATATATTAATAATTTACCCTTTTCTCAGCTTTTTTAATTATTTCCATTCTTGACACTTAAGTTTCTAATCTGACTGTAACAAAGACTGGTACATAGATATGGGAACCTGGCCAGGATATCTTGTAGCTGCCCTCGATATATTGTTTGTTGCCCCCAGTGGCTAAGTCTTCATCACTCAACCAGCCGATTGGTTCTCTAATTGAACTTTATTAAACAATACAGCCTAATTACAACGAAGCCTGGTCTAACTCCCACTTTACTACGTAAGTTGTTATTATTCAATACTGCATGTCAAACCTTTATTATGTCAAGACATTAAACAAGTAGTAAAAGGGCAACTCTCGTAAGCATTATAAATTAAAATGTGACCACCTCTATGTAGCCCCAGAACAATACTAACAGTGTTTTAAATACCACCGATTTACATCACTAAGACTCAGTTGAACTGAAAAAGAAATGTAACAGGAAAGACATTGGAGTCAAGCCTGAAAAATAAAGCGTTTTAGGTTGCAGTGGGAATGTCAGAGGAGGATTTTAGAACCTAGTAGAGATAAGTATCACTTAGCTCAACAAGTGGTATTTATCATGCTTATAAAACCCTAACTTTAGCTCATTCTCACATCTTAGCTGGATGAAAAATGTTTTAGAGGTTTGGTGAAACCTATGGAGGAGAAAAGGGGCGTTAGTTTGGGGAGCTGTTTTGTGATAGGCAATATTATTTTGCTGTATTAAGATTATGTGTGTACTTGTGTCTGTTTGTTTCACTTCCTCTGCCTCTGTCTGGAGTCTAAAGAAATTATATGTTTACCTTTTTGTAATTACATGTGTCAGGGAAATCTGTAAAGGGCTTAAACAAATCTGCTCACAAGTTCACTCTGAATGCTGTATGATTCATACTCTAGCAATGCTGTTATGACTAATATGTGTGAGAGATCCATTCATAAGAACAAACCCTTACCACATTTTTATGGATGTCAATGTCTAATTATACTGACATTTCTGCAGATAATATGTCTCAAGGCCTTTTTTTGCAGTGAATAAGGACAGTCTAACAAAGTCCAAAAAAGTGCTGGCCCTCCCATGTGCCATCGGATTTTATCCATTCAGTCCTTGTGTTCCCCGATTCAATCACACTCCACTACATTCACACTTTTGTATGCAACAATTAACTGGAACGGAAAACATCAGGAACACAGGTATGTTCCTTGCAGTTCCAGCTTTTATAAATCGAATAAAAAATGTGTACAGTTGAATCTGTTGTAGCCAATGGTTTCACATCCCCAGCTATCTGACAAAGGAGTCCCACAAGGATCTGTATCAGGTCTCTTACAGTTTACTGTGTATATAAATAATATCTATTTACCAACCAAGCTCTCAATATTTATTCTGACCACACAAGCCTATATACCATATGCTACAAATCATACTAGGCATTCTCCAATTAACAATGTGCTATTAATTAAACCTGCACATCTGTCAGTAATATACAGCTTGTTCTAAACATCAAAAAGACTAACATCGTTGCCATTCACAAGGCACATAGCCTATTCCCATTCATGCCTTCCACAGAAATGTTATTGACATTGCAGCATTTTTAACGTGAAGGAATTTGGAAGCAGATTATTCTACAAAACAAACTTTAAACACGTAAAAGCTAACAAGGCAAGATTCTACTTATACTGTACGTGGCTAGGTAATGCTGTACTTAACCTTACTGCTTATATCTACTCTTAACATATTATAGCAGAAACTGATGGGATTGTTATTGGATGTGAATGTTGACGTGGTTGTTGCTTCATGAAAAATGAAGAGAGCATCAAAGTATGTATGGTTCTTCTGGACGCCACTGAAATCCGTACCAAATGTTATGAGAATATATCCAACAGTTAAAAAGACATGTTGGTTTTGGTGGGCCAATCTACCAAGAAACAGGTTGAGGTTGATATTCTTGTTTTTCTTTCAATAAGGCATCAGAAGAATAGTCATTGATCAACATTGGTGGATTTCATGCCCATACACCAAATGTCATTGCATAAATTAGACTTTAGTAACACACATGTGTCCATATTCACTGAGACTGTGAAACACAAGCCAAGACATGCTGTTTACACCCCTTTAGGCATCATGTAGTAGCAGCATAATCTACTCTAGTTTACTCTAAAACAGTTGTAAATAATTTCCTTTTCAGCGTACGCCCATTGCCTTCCCTAAATAACTCATGAATCAAGTGTTTAGCAAAACGGTTTAAAAGTCAAAGCCTCTTCCCCTGGAAACCATGTGTTTTGGTCACTATCTGCAGCAGTCACAACAAAGATAAAAAGTAACCACCAGGTACAATACGTTGCTATGGAGATCAAATCTTTGCACACTCAAACACAATGAGTGACCTGCCTCGCAACTAAAGCTCCACCTCCAACAACGTGGCTCGCTTCCTGTTTCAAATATTCAAATCCATGTCTCTTTTAAACTGGTATTCAACCTGTAAATTGTTAATTAAACCTTAGTAATACAATATGCCATTCAGCAAGAATACACAGCACATATGGTACAAAAAATGGAATTAGCATCAGAACAAAACAAGGATATGCCAATGACCGCAAGGTCTTTTTTTGCGTAACATTATACAGACAGCCTTCAGCCCGCAGACAGTAGATTAGTACCATGCAGAGTATGGGAGCCCAATCTCAATCTCATTTTCACAGCACGTTTTTTTTTGTGTGTTAATCCTCTGCGTAATCTTGAAGATCTGCATGGGTCTGTCACATGTGGGCTGTGTTAGGTGAACAGAAATGCAAACACGTGCCAACATTTTTCTTTCTTTTCAAGTTTTTTTCTTCTCTTCAAGCAAAACCTTTTCTTTTTTTCTTTTGTGACTCACAATACATATATGATTGGTAAATATTCTAGTCCGAGCGTGGACCTTGCTTGCTTTGCATGTAGCTGGGTGTGTCTGTGCTTAAACTCACACAAAAGCATATGATAAACAAAGGCTGATTGCAGTGTTTAAGTTAGGCCTCCTCTAATGGTTGACTGCTGAGTGAGGCCTTCTTCATGTTGGTGTAATATGGGAGTCATTTTGGTTCAAATTCAAAATGGTGGTTGGCATACAGGCAAGAACAGAAAAACAAAACCATTTTCTTATCTTTTGTACTTTGTATTCTGGTATGGAGTACGTACGATGGTAGTGTGCAAGGTGAATTTTACAGTACAGTAGACACAATGAGTGGGACTATTTTATCCCATTATGTAAATATGTTGGTTGAAAATTAAACCAAATTAAACTATATCTGATTTCATGTCAACTTGATTTCCTTTTGCTTAAACAATATGTGTCTCCTACGGAACTTTGGAATTTCCATTGACTGAATTGCTATGTTAACTTCCCTCAAAGCAAATTCAAAGACATTTAAAAAATTGGTCAAACCATTTGACTAAAATGTCATAATACCAAAGGACCACTGTTTCACTAGCAGGAACCACGCCACAACAGTGTGATGTATGTACGTTTATTGAAGTAACATGTGAATGATATGAGGGGGGTGAAGGGATGATCTGGGAGGACGAGCTGTGGCCTGTGCAGTGGGAGACTCAGAGTGGGAGTTCCGTCTCCGGCATGATCTGCGTGGGCTGATTACGGGCCCCCAGACGATACCTGGAATTAAAATGTTAGTATATACAGTATATAAATATGCACAGTTTAAATATAAATGTTGACGGGCCGAAGATGTTGGGATGGAGGGATGGAGGGATGAGGGAGTAGGGATGTAGGGATGAAGGGATGGAGGGATGAGGGATTTAGGGATGTAGGGATGAGGGATGGAGGGATGAGGGATGTAGGGATGGAGGGGTGGAGAGACGAGGGATGGAGGGATGCGGGATGGAGGGATGGAGGGATGGAGGGATGAGGGATGTAGGGATGAGGGATGGAGGGATGAAGGGTGGAGGGATGAGGGGATGAGGGGATGAGGGATGAGGGATGGAGGCATGTAGGGATGTTGAGGGGAGGGAGGGAAGAAGGGATGGATGGATGTATCGCTCGGTGTGAGTCGGAAGGGGAACTGTATGGGTAGAAGGGAGAGGGAGGGTGGGTTGAAAGGATGGAGACAAGCAGTGGCCGGAAGTTTTGCCGGATATAAATAGGGGTGGCCGTGGTTCGAGGCGGAGTTTTAGGCGTGGCCATGCTCTTGAACCTATGTTAACAATTTAACCTAATTTCTTTATATTTAATTACATTTTTGCGAGAAAAAAAAAGTAGTTCCATGTGTGTTATCAATCATCGGGTATACAGGTTTTCCTTTTATCAATGCCAAAATGATCACTTAACCAGTTGTTTTTAGTATCATCGAGAAAATAAAGAAAAAGTCTTGGGCAAAATGTGTTACACCACACCTCCACACCAATGCCTGCGGTTAAGCGAATGTTTGACAGCACAAACGTCTTTCGTTTTGCCAAGATTTGTGAACGAATTAAATTCGGGGGGCGCCGCCCTCCGTAAACCACACACACAAACATTATTTTTAATAATAGTGCATTCCATATTTTAAACACAAATATTGACATAATTAATTGTTTGTTTTTTTCTTTAATTGTTTTCTACACTGTAGATTTATACTGAAGACATCAAAACTATAAAAGGAGCACATGGAATTATCTAGTAAACAAAAAAGTGTCCAGAATATGATTTATATTTTGCTAGCTACTGCAGAATGCTTTGGTAGCCATGCTGGTTAAGTGTGCCTTGAATTCTGAATTAATCACCAACAGTGACACCAGCAAAGCCCCACCCCCCCCACCATCACACTTCGTCCTCCATGCTTCAGGGTGGGAACCACACATGCAGAACCCATCCGCTCACCTTCTCTGCGTCTCACAAAGACACGGAGGTTGGAACCAAAAATCTCTAATGTTGACTCATCAGATCAATGTACAGATTTCCATTGTCTAATGTCCAATCCTTGTGTTTCTTGGCCCAAACAATTCTCTTCTTCTTCTTGTTCATCTTTAGTAGTGGATCTTGGAAGCAATTGGACCATGAAGGCCTGATACACGCAGTCTCCTCTGAACAGTGGATGTTGAGATTGTCTGCTACTTGAGCTCTGTGATAATTTAAGGGGGCTCTAATCTGAGGTGCTTTAATTTGCAGTTTCTGAGGCTGGTAACTCTTGTGTATTTATCCTCTGCAGCAGAGCTAACTCTTGCTCTTCATTTCCCGGGGGGGTCCTCATGAGAGCCAGTTTCATCATAGCATTCAATGGTTTTTGCGACTGCAATTGAGGATAGAGTCAAAGTTCTTGACATTTTCCAGATCGACTGTTGTGCGATGGAAAATGCTGCGGCCGCAAGGCATTGTGGGGCAGCATGTTCTCCTCTCCTTTTGTAAAGGAAGGTCCAGTGGTTCCTAAGCTAAAGGAGGTTATAAAGGAAGTTTGAAACCTCCTTTCCTATCATCTAGAGCAGTGGTCACCAACCTTTTTAAGCCCAAGATCACCGACCTCGGCCTAGGTGAAAGACGAGATCTACCTATTGCAGAATTGAGTGAAAAAGACGGCCCAGACAATGCTTCCAATTTGAGGCCTTTTATATAGGCTATTTGCATCTGAATTACTGTTACAATGAAGGATCCATAATCAGCTCACGGCATATAGTCAGGGGTAAAGTGCTATTGGGGGGCGGACCTCACCTCCTCTAGGGGGGTCCGGGGGGATGCTCCCCCGGGAAGATTTGTTTTTAAATATTGAAGTTGAAAGCATCAATCTGGTGCACTTTGAGAGCAACATGAAGAGATCTATGGATACCTCTCTTAGCACCCATATGAAACAGAACTGTAAACAGATTTTCTTTTTCTTTATGGATATTTTACAAATCATTCCCCTTTTAAACTGTATTCTTGTTTTACTGACATACTGTATAGTAGGCTATTTCATACCTGTTTTTCATTTATTCTCTTATTGTTTGTATAACTATAATGATCATATGAAGGTGTGCCGCGGAAATAATCTTTTGAATAATTTGTGACAAAACCGTTCTAAACACTCAGAGAGTCCTTTAGCTCACCTGAGCCCCTCAGTCTGACAGGAGAGGACTCTCTCCTCCAGCTTGTTGTGGAAACAGCTCCTTATGTCCGTTAGTTAGTTAGTGCAGCTAGCTAACCAGATGCTAACATCACGGTCCCCGCTAGCACCGGTTCCTCTCTCTCCCTCTCTCCCTCACACTAAATGCGCTATTGCCACACACACACAGAGCCGAGCTTGAATGACACAAGCACACGTGTATTTCCATGCAACTCTCTGATTGGTGTGGTGTCTTGCCTCTGTTGCGTTCAGTGAACACGGGAAATTACAGTCCTGCCGTTGTCTCTTGTGTCATGATGAGGTTCACGTAAAGCACGGTTAATGTATTATATTATTGAGGTGTCTCAAATATACGTCAATCAAGTGGCACCTGCTAACGGGGTGGTAGATGATAGGTTTACATCTAAAAACGTATTTTTCCAACATTATTATTTTAATTTAATTTCTTTCTTTTGTTACTTTTTTTTTAACGGTCCGCGATCTACCCGCACCACACTCACGATCGACCGGTCGATAGCGATCGACTGGTTGGCGACCACTGATCTAGAGAATTCGAACGGCACTTATCATGGCTGCCACTGACGTACTTCCGGGTAATTTCACTCCGTTAGGAAGGTTTCTAAGCAAAATTGACTATTCGACTATTGACTATTGACTATTGATAATCCATGATATGGCGTTTCATCACGGCAGTATTTGCCGGTAGAATGTCCCGCATGAGCTAAGCCCCCTCCTTTTTTTAATCTTTTTATTTATTTTTTAAGCTTTATTCCCCAAATCAGCACTTTTGAAACAGGAAGTAAAATAGAGGAATATGAGGCATGGCTAGAATGGGTGATCTGTTTGGTATTTTGAGCAAAACACTTCATAGACATGTTTTTTATATATTTGTATATATCTGAGACCTATGCTATTGCCTAAAAATAGCATAGGTGACCTTTAAAGTATTAAAGGTGGGTCATAGAGGTGGAATGTTGGGTTGCAGAGACCTACTTTTTTTAACAAATCCTCCTCACTGAGAGAGAGGAGAAAAGAGTTATGAGAAAAATGCACAAAAAAAAAGGTCAAGTAAATCTCCCATTCTGTTCACCATAAAAGCTCATATCTGCTCTTTGGAAATGCAGTGGGGGGAAAGACAAGATAGTAAGACTTCATTTGCTTCAAAGTCAGTTGCAGCATATTTAAATCCAAACATAGCTGTTATACAACTTTGAGGATGGTTGTGTTTGTTTACTGCAGTGTGAGGAATGTGTCACGGTTGCGTGGCTAACCTGATGTATGCTGAAAGTTTGCAAAATTGGGACATCACGATCAAAACTGAATTCCTTAATGTTGTTTTGAAACAGGTGATTGAATTTCACTTTGTGATACGTTATATATACCATCTGGCGTAACAAAAGAGATCAGATAATTAACGTAAACAAAGGGTAAAAAGGGTGATCTAAGAGCTATTATACTCCTACTAGGTGTGTCACGTTGGCACCAGTACACTAAGATACAGAAAACTGATAATCTTTTTTTTTCTTTGTGGCTTTGGAACATTATCTGTATCAAACAGCCGGTATTTGGAGTTTGAAGTGTTATTTGTGAAGTCTTAAGCACTTTTACACTTCTGAATCCTGTTTGGTCAAAGGCTTGGTTGTTCAAACATCGTAATTCCTCCTGTATTTGCCCAACGTTAGCACTTTCCCTACCATAAAAAATGTTGATGTGTGTGTTTTTAAAAGCTTCATTCAACCCAATAAACATAACCTGAGATGTGGTTATGCAATTAGGTTTTTTAACACCTTCTAAAGTAAGCAAAAGTGTACATTGGCAAGATTAGATGAGGACAATAAAAGAGAAACACAATGGCCCAAGAACAGGCGCTCCCGAAAAGGGAAATAAAGCTGACATGACTCACTCCCTCATGGCTACTTCTCGTGGGTAAGAGAAAAAAAGAAGTGGAACAAAAAAAAAACAGTTATCTGAGTATCTTAAAATCTCAGTCTCAAATCTGGGTCTGTGCTTCCTTCCCCTACCGCAAGTGAGTCATAAAGGACTATTATATGTGAAGTGGGCCTGGCGCTGGGATAAATGAGCATACGCAAAATACTTGAAAATGCACAAATAGACCAAGTTTACTGGCAAGTCGGTATACTTGTTATGCTCTCTCTGTTCAGTAGATAGGAAAACTGGGCAAAGGGTCTGAAGCGTAACACCAAAGTCTTGTCCAAGACTTGGTTTACTGCAGAGAGGAAAACTGGTGGACTGCAGGGCCAGTGTGAAAAGCTTGTATGATGGCAGAGGATTGGAATGTGCCAAAACGGGCAAATGGAGCAAAGTAAGACAGGGAACAGGAGCGAAAAGTCATTAGGGTTGGAAGGGAGTGAGACTGGGAGTGTGGTGGCCTGCAAGAAAGGGGGTTTAAAGGATGTTTGCATTTGGCAACAAGACGGACCATGACATAGCTTGGAGGAAGGCTGAAGAGGTAAAGAAGTTGAACAGAAGATGACAAATGTCCTTTAATGACTTTACATGCGTTTGTAAGTAAAGTAGGGGGGCTGGAGACCAAACCTTTTGTACCAGGCTGTGACATCTTTGTTTTCTGCAAAGTAGGTATTTTAATAGGAGGAGCCTATGGTGATTGACTTTTTAGAGGTTGCCCCAAGTGGCCATTGAGGGAACAGTAGTTTTTGGCTTTTTACCTCTTTCACCCTCCATTGTACGCACATATCTACCGTCATCACAAAACTGCCATTAAATGCTGCTAGAGTACTGCTAACATGTGTCTCAAGCTACACCTCCCTCTTTCAGATTTGTTATGAAACTTTAACAGTTTAATTTTTAGCAGTGTTTTGCATATAACAAAAGGGAAAGAGGCTTGCCTGCGCTGTCAAAAGGTAGTGGTACATTACATTACATTACATTGCATTTAGCTGATCCTTTTATCCAAGGCGACTTACAATAAATGCGTTTGACCAACAAAATACAAACTTGAAGAAAACAGAATCATATAAGTACATCAGGTTTCATAGAGCTAAAACATTTCAAGTGCTACTCAACTGGCTTTAGATAAGCCAGTCCTTTATATAAGTGCTTTGTTAATAGTTCTATCGCTCGAAGTGGAGTCAAAAGAGATGAGTTTTCAGTCTTCGCCGGAAGATGTGTAAGTTTTCTGCTGTCCTGATGTCAATGGGGAGCTCATTCCACCATTTTGGAGCCAGGATAGCAAATCCGCGTGTTTTTGCTGATGGGAACTTGGGTCCCCCTTTCAGTGCGGGTGCAGCGAGCCGTTTGGCTGATGCAGAACGGAGTGCACATTAGGGCTGCAACTAACGATTATTTTGGTAGTCGACTAATCGGTCGATTATTTTTTCGATTAGTCGACTAATCTAACGATTATTTCTGTCACACCCTCCATCTCTGCTTCCTGTGGGCACGGCTCCTTTTCCGGGCTCCAGTGCATGTTTTACCTCAAGTCTGCACACCTGTGAATGTCCCCCTGTTGTCCAGTCCCAGGATCAATTCAATCGCATTTTATTCTTGTCATTTCGCAGACCCTTGTTAATTATTATTTTAAGTTTGGAATTAATTACAGCGTCCATAAAGCTCTAGTGTGCTCTACTATGCTGTAAGCTTGGCGCTGTTTAGCAGCTCGTTGGTGGACACGCAGCCTCAACATAACTGAAATAGCGTTTGCTTAGCAAGCATTAACCATGAGACGTTCTGTTTTCCAACATGTAAGCTAACGTAAACATGACTATGGCTAACTTGCTCAAACTTACCCATGATCCAAAGTAGCAGTCCTCACGGTTCCAGGGTGCTTGCGTTTTAAATGCTCGTGCATCACTGTAGTGCTGCCGTGGAATGCCAATTCCCCTTTACAAATTCTGCATTTCACTGACTTCTTTGGCTTGTCGTCTGTGAAATACTCCCACACTTTCGAAACTCTCGGTCTCGCTTTTTTGAGCTCTTCATCACCCTCATTCTCTCTCCTTTCCGCCATCGTTCGTATTCTTTCTTCTTTGTTGTTAGTACAGAATGCAGTCATGGCAGACAATGGAGTATACTGCCCCCAGCACTTCCTGTAGTGCATTGCAGTTACAAATGAACATTTGCGCAGTTTTGAATTAACGTTACCGGCTCTCTGATTGTTTTTATACGACGCGTCGACACTAAAATTCCGCGTCGACGAATTTTTATGATCGACGTCGTCGATTATGTCGACTAATCGTTGCAGCCCTAGTGCACATGTCGTGCTGGGGTGTACGGTTTAACCATGTCCTGGATGTAGGAAGGGCCAGATCCATTCGCAGCATGGTACGCAAGTACCATTGCCTTGAAGTGGATTCTAGCAGTTACTGGAAGCCACTGAAGGGAGCGGAGGAGCGGCGTGGTGTGGGAACATTTAGGAAGGTTGAAGACCAGACGAGCAGCTGCATTCTGGATGAGCCGCAGAGGTCGGATGGCATATGCAGGTATTATCCAACTCTCTGCAACAAGGGGAATAAGCCAATTTCCCATAATGTCAACCTTGGACTTTTATCCCCAAAGGTTTTAGCATGAGATCAGCAATGACTCCCAGGCTATAGGGGGTGCTACAGAGTGCCATAAGGAGAAAGAAAACGGCAAAGCTTCCCCAACTGTCTCTCTGCAAACAATAAGGTCGGGAAAACACACATGGATTATGGGATAAGCAGTGGGAGTGGAATGAAGTGAAAGTGCAATAAAAAAGGAGAGTGAGAGCCAAACAAGAGCTTCAGTGTGGAGAGTGAGTAGGGAGAGCAAGATTTATGAGTTTCAGGGAAGAATGTGAGGTGTCCAATTCCTCACTTGTGTTCTATCCACAACCCATAATCCTGCTCTCAGAAGCTGGCCAAAAGGCCATTTTGTATCTTGATGCATGACCTTTTAGCCCTAGGGTCAACCTTTTGGACGCAAAACCACAGATGACTTGAAAAAAGGAAAAGGAAAAAAACGAACAGCTGGATGTTAAAACATTTGTTTGCAAATACTGTCTGTGCTGATCCATGCTGGCCCATCTTTAAACGTATTGTTGGATGAATTATTGCCAAGGATCTTTATCCTGATATGCCCTGTGAATGCTGTTCTAGATTAAAGATGTTAAAAATAAAGATGTGTAAGTTATACTGGCTCCTCTAATGACTTTTACTGTTCATTCAAAGTCTTTCCTCCTTAATTCTGTTGAAATATATATTTATTATCATTCATTACACAACCGCTTACTTTCAGTGAACCACCACACCCAGTTAAATAATTCACTCAACTATTTGGCATGAATCAGGAGTGACCTGACCGCAAAACAGTGGATCCTGTGTGTATTGTCGGCAGGGCGTGTGTGGGGGGTTGTCTTTGAAGTTCTTCCCATTTTTTTTATTTCTATGGCCCCCCCTGAACCACATGTGCATACACATGCACACTTAAATCACGATCATACTGGGCCAACCTTTAGCATAATTGTCCAACATTCAGATCAACATGGGCTTAGCATTACATTACATACTTAATTATGTCTTGGTAAGATCTAGGCCCAAAAATCTACATGTTAAGTTTAGGAAAGGGTAAGATAAGTATGTTACTTATGTCAGATTTTATTTTGGACATTTTGGGGAATATTTTATTGATGCACAAACAATGCAAACACCAATAAAATGCACATAAAAATACATAAAGAGTATGAATAAGAACATCTAAAATGAAGTAAAACTAAAACGGACATGTCAAAACATTATAGTGTTACGAAGTACATAAGGCTTTTACTTGATACAACAAATACTAAGGAACACCAACAAACACACACAAAAACTTGATCAATGGATACTTGGACTGCGGGAACTGGCTGGCAGGCTTGCCATGATGAGATGAACTGGCACAAGACAAAGGGAGACGCAGACTATAAATACACAAGGTAATGAGGCACGGGTGGGGTCGACAATCTCAGATGCGAAAAAAACAAAGGTAAATAAGTTAAGTTAGCTAAGTAACTTAAAGGGGACCTATCATGCAAAATGCACTTTTTGATGTCTGTTATACATAAATATGTGTCCCCGGTGTGTCGGGGAAGTCACGCAGCGTCAGAAAATAAAAACCTCTCTTTTCCTCCGTACCCAAATCTCTAAAAACGGAGCTACAACGGAGCTGATCCAGATTTGCGTCCGATATGACATAATATCTGAAATGTAGGCTGGCTTTACACCCACGGCCTTATCTGAAACGTTGCTATCAGAAACAATGCCCGACTGTTTTGGACGTAATATGGTCGGTGCATGTTTACATTAGCATCGCTAACACTCAGAGCTAACCTGTACTGGAGAGCATGTTTGCGAAGAAGCAGGAAATAAAAATGAACTCACCTTGTGGTATAACCGGCAAGAGAGAAAGCCTTTGAGCTCCATACTGTTGCAGAAATAATACTTGATAATCCATGATATGGCGTTTCATCACCGCAGTATCTGCCGGTAGAATCTCCCGCATGACCTCAGCCCCCTCCTTTTTTTTTTTTAATGCTTCATAACCCAAATCAGCACTTTTTAAACAGGAAGTGAAATAGAGGGATATGAGACATGGCTAGAATGAGTGATCTGTTGCAATCAGGTATTTGGAGCAAAACACTTCATAGACATGTTTTTAATATATTTTGTATATATCTGAGACCTATGCTATTGCCTAAAAATAGCATGATAGGTGCACTTTAAAACAAGTCAAAATTCAGCCCGTCAAGTACAGGAAATTAGCTAGCAGGATACTTGGAGACCTCCAGCCCCACAGGTTGAATTTAAACAAACCTAATACACAACTGATTATCCTGTGGAATGTGATGATACATATTTTTAGATCAACAGGTTACACCATCTGCCTTAATTGGGAAAAGCATTCGATTAGCAACATTTCTTTTGTTTGTGCAAGTATGTGTGTGTATGTGAGTTTCTCAAAGGTTAAAGTTTAACTGGATAATTTTTCTTTTGATAATTAGTACGATTTGTTGACAAGAAAAGCACAAAATGAACCAAATGTTGTTGTTTCTTTGCAGATTAAGTTGACACTAGGTTCATTGTTCAGTTATGGGATGAAAAGTGGAATTTAGTTTTGTTTTTTTATAGTCACCAAAGACAGTTAGGGGTTGAGGAGCAACGGAAGGCCAACATGATTCATTTGACAGCTCTAGAGGCTGGATTTGGTTTTGCCACAAAATGATGTAACTCATGACTTGCCATAAAGACCTTGGATAATGAAAATGCTACTTGTCATAAGGCATCGTGCATTCAAATTCACGAGAAAAAATAATCAGGATTAGCCTCTGATTTGGATTCATTCCAATTATTTTAAAGAGGACATATCATGCTTATCTTCAGGTTCATAACTGGTTTTTGTGCTTCTACTGTGACATGTCTCATATGCTTTAATGTTCAAAATGAAATGTTCTTTCTTTCATTGTACATGTATAATGACATTAAATGATTACATTCTATTTCTAATTCTTTTCTAAAAAGGTGGAAGAGAAATTCCCTCTGGACGGGACCTTTTGAAGAACATTTACATGGACAAAAACATATAACACACTACAGGATAGGAAAAACCCCAAATAGCATAATAGGGCCTCTTTAAAATGTTGATGATAAATAATGCCTAAATCAATTGACACACCTAGTTTATTTACATGCATAATCGACAATTATTTATTGAATAGGTCTCTGAATAGACCTGTGTGAACGATCACATGACTGCTGTGTGTGTTTCAACACCCTTTCATCCCTTTACTGATGGGGGGCTACACCTGGTGAAAACATAAAATGCCTTTCTCAACTCTGCATTTCAAGCTTATCTTAAAAAATGTGATGAAGTGTTATGACTTTGTACACACCCTGGTTAAAGAGTGTTGAAACAGCTAAAATGTAACCAAACACAAGGAAATTTTTAGTCATCCTATTTAGTTCTCAAAGTAGTTTTTTCTATTTTGTTAGTGTTTTGTCGATGCACTTTTTGGAGTGAATTGTGTGCATTGTCATCTCAGTGTGAAGCTTGTACTCACTCACAATGCAATATCGGACACATGTGATTTGGGTTATTTTGTAAAGTTGTGCCTCTGCAGGGTTGCAGCTCCTGTGTTTATGTACATCAGTTGGGGCAGTGATATTTTTGCTAGCTTTGGCATGACATAAGCTCGCTTATGCACCAGGTTTTTATCTCAAAATGTGCAAAGGGCAATTTTCACAACCCAGTATCCGGTATCCCACCATTGTTGTCCAATACAGGAAGTTAGCTTGACATTTAAAGTGTCTCCTGACTGTAGTATTCACAACAGAGAGTAGTTTACAAGCCATCTTTAGATAAAAATATAGGGCCCTATTGTGAATAAATTAAATGCGGCAGTAAATAGCTAGTTTTATTTCTTTGCTGGGTTACTTTGGCACCAAATAGACATGGTTTGCATGTTTAGATATGCCAGCTACGATATCTACATATTGTTATCATTGTTAGCAGTCAGAGTTCAGTATGGAGTGGGGATAAGCAGGATGTTGACTCTAGCTAAACCAATGCAGAGACCATGACCTTTTTCCAGGTGTTCATTCTTGTTTTTTTACATAAAACATATGTACAATAAGAAATACAAATATGTTTTGTTTATACTTAATCTTATGTTGAGGATACATGAGTAAATGGATATTGACATATATTGAAAATGACTAGATATTACCCCAAAAAGACACAATTTAGTTGTGCCTTTAAACAGATACAGTACTTGGTATGTTGTGAAGTACTTTACTATTCATCATTCAGTACTGGACCTGGACGTTATTAAAACAATATGGCTGGCGGATCCGCAGTGAGCAGCTACACCAGTGCATTGGAGGGGCTTTACCCCATTCAAGCTACAGACAAGGCAGCATGGCCATTTATGTCATTCAAAACTAAAACAAAAAACATCGAAAAAAATAACAGAACGGGTTCCTTCAAGCTCTGTTTGCACTTTTTATTAAAGTTTAATACAATTTCTAGTGGTGGGCATAGATTATTTTTTTTTTATCTAGATTAATCTCACTGTATTCTTGGAATTAATCTAGATTAAAATGGCTCATTTGAATTCTGCCGAAGGCATTCAGAATATGTGTGCTACCCAAATAATGACTAAAAGTAAGTCTTCGAGAACGGGTTTCTCAAGCCAGGTGGTGCATTAGACCAGGGGCTCATCTCCAGTTTCCAAAATGCATCACAAACTGCTTGAGAAAGCTGTTCTATGATAATTGGTGATGAAAATAAATCAATGACAATGAGATGTACTTGTGTTTATTAACTGTTTATTTTTAGTTGAACAGTAGGCCTATATAACAGGTTGTAATGAACTGTTTACAGTCAGTAGCTTTGTGTCAGTCAAAGCTCTATTTCTCCTTCTTCCACCAGTCACTCAGGCAGACCAGTTTTTTCACATTTTCTGGTGACAAACAAGCTCTCCTCTTCTGCACAATATGGCCTGCTAAAGAAAAAAGTCTCTCGCATGGGACAGTTGTGGCAGGAGTCCCCAAGTATTTACGGGCAATTTGGGCCATCTTACCATAGACAGCAGTGTGCTCCGACCACCACTTCAGTGGACACTGATCTAGACTGGCACTGGGCTCTACCTTGTACCTCTCCACTGTACTATCTTCTGGTGTCTCCTCATCTGATTCTGAGTCGGATCCCATCAGTAGCAGGGCTGTTTTCTTCTTGGGTGGCTCAGGGTTCTCCTCCCTGAGTGGCCGCAGAGCAGGTTCTTCTCCCTTCATCAACGCACTTAGCTTTGCCCACACTGGCTCCCTCTCTGCTCTGGGCAAGCACTTGAGGTCCTTAAATCGTGGATCTAGAGCAGTCGCCACCTTTGATGAATAAAAAATAATAATTATTGATTGATGAAAATGTCACTTTCCAAATCCAACCTCCATATTTCTTCATGACTTATTCATCTGGCTTTACAGTCTATTATGGTCATACAATGTAGTTATCTTCTGGTCACTCTGACATACCTTAAGCCATTCCAGGTTTATTTTCTCCCTCCGCTGGTTGAGGTCCTTGATGAAGGCAGCCTTGAATCGCACAATATAGGCAGGATCATCATCTGAGATGTTCATCGCGTGCTGGAGTAGGCACAGGGCAGGTAGAACCACAGAGCAGGATACATACTTATCTCCACCAAGGAGCTCAGTGATGTACCTACAGACAGACAGACAGACAGACAGACAGACAGACAGACAGACAGACAGACAGACAAACACACAGCAAAAAATTATTAGTGACAGATTAATTTAACTCAGATTACACATTTAAGGGCAGGTGTTTCTTACATACAAAGTGACATTTAAAAACTTGTATGCCAATTCATGAACACACTATCTTTGTAGACCATACCTGCATGGCTCCAGCAGTTTCTCTAGCTTTGCCAACTTCTCATAATCCGCATTTGTTGGGAGGGCCAGGTTGTGCTTCTGCAGCGACAGCGTTGTGTGCAGTGCGTCTCTGTAGCGCCTCACGCGCTTTATCATCTCAAGAGTGGAATTCCAACGTGTTGGAACATCTTGCACGAGTGACTCCTTAACTTGTCCAAGGGAGGATTGTTGGACATTTAGCTCGTCTGAGTTGGCCGGACTGTGTTTGAAATGTCCGACCACTTTACGGCACTTGGCCAGTGCACCATCAAAACCACCTTCCCGAAGTGACATTACAATAGCTCTCTGTACAACATGCGCAACACAGGGCAAATGCTCGAATGGAAGTATCCTCCCTGCTGCCACCATATTAGGAGCGCTATCTGTTCAAATAGTGCTTATTTTGTCAGTTATCCCCCACTGATTAGCGACGTCGAGGAACTGCCTTGCACACGCTTCTGCAAAGTGACGCTCCTCTGTTTTCATCACACCTAACGGACAGACAAAGTAAATTAGAATAATTTCACTACTAGTAGTAAACAACTAGCAATTATCAAGAAGCAAACATAACGTAGTGGTAATTAAAAGGCTATGAAATTAAATTATGTAATTTAAAATGACATAACGTAGCATACCTAAAGCGAAGGAGTGAAGTTCCCAGCTAGCATCGATGAGGTGTACTGTAACGCCGAGGTAGTTGTCGTTGTTAACGGACGTCCAATGGTCCCCAGTCAGTGCTACAGACCTCGCCTCTACCATCTTCTCAACTTTCGTAGCTTTCTCTTCTGCGTGCTGGTCATGTATTCTCCTCATGATAGTTCGCCTCGCAGGTAGTTTGTAAGATGGGTCACCTGTGGCCGCCTGGAGAACAAGCTCGAGCCTGTCATCTTCAACCACGCTAATGGGCCTGCAGCTGGTGGCAATCCACTGAGCGAGGAGACTAGTTAGCTTGGCTGATAGAGCTGTGCTGACGGGCTTGCCTCGGTTGCACTCAAACATAGTTGTTTGACGACGAGTCTTCCCCCGCGCTACATCAGTGCTTGGCCCGGCATCTTCCGCATTAGCTAAGGGATGCTTTGCGTTTAGGTGGTACTTGAGACTGGATGAACTCCTACAGTAAACTAATTCCGCATTGCACAAGGTGCAAACAACCTTATTTTTGTCGAGGTTTCCATCGGGAAGCTTCTTAAAAATAAATTTCCCCTGAAGCAAACCCGGCGGCTTCATACCTGCTGTATCCATGTTAGCATGTCACGTTTAATGTGGCTGATTTGACCGGGGTCAGATCCATAGACAGTAGAAGAAACACAGGTCAAAGACTCGATCTCGCCCCCTACAGTGCAATTCGGCTAGGTATACATCCGCGCTAAATTATCAAGGTGAAAGTCATCATAGCTTGCGTAGTATAGACCCAGCTCCCAACCCAACTTTGAGAATAGATTAACGGCGATATTTTTTTTTATCGCCGACAAGAGTCTCACGTTAACGCAGCACGTTAACGCCGATAACGGCCCACCACTAACAATTTCTAATTTTTTTTTAAATGTTCTGTCTTGTTTTTCAAATGAATTGTAAGCCTTTAGCTCATTACAATAACTGCACATATATTTTTATTTTCCTGAATAGTTTTTCATAATTTACTGTACTCAGTTTATTTTTACATTTATATTTAGTTTAATTCTTTCTCTATTTTTTATGTTAAATATATATTTTTGTAATAGTCAATTACTAAGTCAGCCTACTATCACCTAAAGAATATATCTAGGATTAAAAGACTAATGTCACAGCAGGATTTGGAAAAACTTGTCCATGCTTTTATCTTCAGTAGACTGGACTACTGTAATGGTGTCTTTGCAGGTCTCACTAAAAAATCTATTAGAAAGCTGCAGCTGATTCAGAACGCCGCTGCTCGAGTCCTTACCAACACTAAGAAAGTGGATCACATCGCTCCAGTTCTGAAGTATTTACACTGGCTTCCTGTGTGTCAAAGAATTGATTTAAAAAATACTGCTGCTGGTTTATATAGCATTGAATGGTTTAGGCCCAAAATACATTTCTGATTTACTGCTAAATTATGAACCATCCAGATCTCTCAGGTCTTCAGGGACTGGTCAGCTTTCTGTCCCCAGAGTCAGAACTAAACATGGAGAAGCAGCGTTCTGTTATTATGCTCCAAATATCGGGAACAAACTCCCAGAAACCTGCAGGTCCACTGCAACTCTGACTACTTTTAAATCCAGGCTGAAGACTTTCCTTTTTGCCGCTGCTTTTAATTGAACTATTCATATCTCACACTGCACTGTAACTTTTATTGATGTATTATATACCTGTGTTATAATGTTTATTTTAATCTATTTGCTTTTAAAGAGTTCTTAAACGCCATTTTATAATGTGTTTCCGCTGCACTATTTCTTACTGCTCTTAATGTCTTTCATTTTGGCCTTGCATTAAAAGGTGCTATATAAATAAACGTGCCTTGCCTAATCTAATCGGTTAAGGTCATTGCGTATTTATGTTTAGACTCACACTCACACTTCTATTGGCTAGCACTACAACACATTGTACATGATAGGCTTAGGGGCGGAACATTTCTAAGGAGTTGACCAATCACAACAGAGCCAGCCAGCTAACCAATCAGAGCAGACTGGGGTCTGGCTTCAGACAGAGGCTGAAAAGAGGTGCTGCAGCACAGGCAGGATGAAAAAAATGAAGAGCTTTTTGAACATTAAAGCATGGAGACATGTCACTGTATAGAGACACAAAATACAAATGTGTACCTGAAAATGAAAATGAGCATACAAGGGCCCCTTTAAGTTCATTGAGCAAGATCTAAGGACTAAATTAACTTGTGGTAAACAAAGCTATGTTGTAAAATGTGCTGCCTTTAATATTTCTTGAATTATATTCTGTATATTTCTATGTTTTAAGGGTGTATTGTTCTGTATGTACCTTTGCTGTTCATGGCTGAGAAGCCCAAGTTATATTTGTACTGAGGTATAGAATAAAGTCAATCTATTCTAATCTATTTGGCTTCCATAAACTTTAATTATGTGGGAAAGTGTCTTGACAATGAATTTTGTTGAAAAGATGGAGGAAGGTGTGGTTTTGATTGTATTTGAAAAAGATAGGGATAAACTTAAAGAGCAACTTGCAGTTTAGACACACCAGTGAATAAATGTGTCGGAAAATGATGTATACACTAGATTTTCAAAAACATATACAGAAATATACACGACAGTGACATCTGGCGTCATTTTTGTAAGACATTTTTACTTCCGCAGAAAAAAAGCCTCCTCCCGTGACTTCCCACGTGTGACGTAACATGGGGGAGAGCGGCCGGTCTAACGTATGAATAAACATGGATTACAATGCTAGTTTTGACACAGAAGAGGTTGAAAATCTATATATGAATGCATATGATTATAATTATGAGCCTGCAAGGCGTCTAAGAGACCAGGAGCAGCCAAGGATTAGCAGAAATAACGGCCAACGACGAGAAATGGAGCTGTGGTGTGAGGAGAACCAGTAGAGAACAAGGGTCTTGGTGAGTGACCGGTGTTCCGGATTAACTGGTTTCCGGATCAACTAGTTTACAGAGGTGGGGCACAGTTGACCTTGGGCTGATACCATTTTTCCCTGGGCGGATCGCAGTTTACCTGAGAAGATCACAGTTTATCACAGCTGAAGACTTCTCCACGCTGCTTTCAAACTGTGAGTAAACAACGTACGCTTCACTTGGAGGCTGTCTAAAAGGTGTACACAGGTCTCAGATGGAATTGGTATCACATTAAGAACGATATTCAGTAATTAGTCTGGCAACAATAGCTGGTTTAAATGATTTATTGGAGTTCGCAATGTTTTGAACAGACATCCCCAGTCGACTCGTTTTTCTTTTTGTAGTCCTCGCTGTTCGCGTCCAGATATCGCCATCGTAACCACAACCTCACACACTGAATGTGCATCAAAGTCTTCTTACCGAGCCAAATATACCAAAAGATTTATGTAAACGACAGAAGAAGCGATTGAAATGTGTATAGAGAAACGAAGTCCCTCCCCTTCCGGGGGAGCTCCATGGGACCTTATTTCGTAAAAATTATGTATTGAAGTCAATGGAGAGAGAAAGATTATCTTTCGATCCCGTTTGAGTTGTGCCACGAATTACACATATGATGTTTGTCAATTTAAGAGATAATTTTGCAAGTAAAAAAAAAAAAGTGTTAAACTGTGAAGTAACACATTTGTTTGTGTGAAACGCTGAATTAACTACATCTCTGGTCTCGCAGAACAACACACGTCACCAAAATGGCCGTCACTACTGTCTTGTCAACAAAACGATTGACTACCCTCACTATCACCATAGTGAAACACGTCCAGAAGAATGTCATGCAAAGCTGCCTGCCTGCCTGCCTTCTTTTGATTCTCTCTGAACTGCCTGGTCTTTTTAATGTTTAATGTCAACCATTAGTGCAGATAGCATTAAGTAGAAAAGATCAGCGATCGCCAATGCTAGCGTTAGCATTTCTCCCCCGGGCTTAAATTGTGTATTATAGAATGATCACACCTGTGACAGTACTCTTCAAAGGGTTCACGAAATATGACTACACTTACTGTTTAACATTTTGGGTTACTTAATGTTACTTCATATTAAGGCTAATAAAAAGGACAAGGCTGTAATTATAACTAACGTGCTAGCTACTAGCTAGGTAGCTAACTTGATCCAGCCCCTCCTGGTCCTTTCATCAGACGGGAAGCGAATGAACGACAAGACCCATTGCTGGTATGATAACAACCTGGTACTAAGCACACAGGCATCTTGTTAAAGTTATCTTATCGTAGCCATATTGATAGATTATATCTACAGGGCTCTCAAGTTTTGAACAGAGTTCAGCGTGAGATTTTGGCAGCGGTGTTTGGTACTCCAACTTCTGGCTCCCCTCAAAGTTCCCATGAAGCCCTCTGTATCGCGAATGTCAAACAGCCTAGTCTGTTTACAAAATTGCGGCGCAACTTGGTGGGCGGTACCCTGGAAAGAAATCTCTGGGTGAGAAAATCTCTGCGTGGGAAATACAAGGTGTGGCGCGTGAGCGTGTGAATGGAGTGAAATGCGTGTATCTCACGCCAATTGCGTGAGACTTGAGAGCTCTGTATCTATATGGCGCTGATGGCAGCTATCTCTTAGTGGAGGAAAACAATTGTGACATCACTTACGCGACTCTGGGATTTGTACTCTTTCTAGTTGTGTATTTTTCATAGTCTTATATTTCAAAAGTTTTACGACAAACTGTGACTTTTTTGACATGGAAAAGATTTTTTAAGATTGACTAACATCATATGTGTAATTCATGGCACAATTCAAACGGGATCGAAAGATAAGTTTTCTCTCTCCATTGACTTCAATACATTATTTTTCCGAAATAAGGTCTCATGGACCGGAAGTAGATGGGCGTGACTTCGTCACTCTATTTCAGTCGAAGGCCACGCCCCCCACCTCTGTAAACCAGTTGATCGGAAACCAATTAATCCGGAACACCGGCGTTAGCTACAGTTAATGTTAGATAACGTCAGTCACATCACAACATTGTAAAGTTAGCTATAACTAAAGTAGTACTGATAATATAGTAACGTTACTGGCAGGACTGTTGATACTGATCCATAACAGAAACTAATGCGCAAGTATCAGCCGTATCTCGCGTTAACTAATGCAACTCCAAACTACGTCTTACGGTGCTGTATACCGGAGAGGAGAGAGAGAGGAGCAAAGGGGGGAGAGAGATGTAATACGGTTTCCCGATAACCGTTTTGTTTGATAGGCTTCAGCTGTGGAGAGTATGTGCTGCAGGGAGGTGGATGCACCTCGCACAACGCACCCAGGAACGAAAGCTAGCTCCGGTCCTTTTCCCCTGAGGGAAACTGTGGACTCGATGTCCCGACAGGCTGGAGTTTGTGCAACCTGCACAAACTCCGGCTCACCATGATTACAAATGGTGAAATGCAATGTAAAATTACCGAAAAAATACCAGATCACTAAATCACAACCGCTCAAACCAACTACAAACTAGTACCACGGATTGGACAGAGAAAAAGTCCGAGAAAGTTGCTCCGCCATGTGACACAATATGACGCGTTTGACGTTAAAAAAGCAGTTTTTAGTAGCAGAGCTCAAAATGGCTCCTTTCCCTCTGAATTCCTGCCCTTATGTCTTGTAAAAAATATCAAATCCTGCATTAACTTTTTTTAATTGTAATTTTCAGGCAAGGTTAAGCATAAATCTATTGTTATTATTTCTCTTCCCAATATTATTCTCCTTGATTGCTCTTTTTGCAAAGACTACAAAAATGAGCTGGTCACAGATGCGCCCCAGCATCTAAGACCTTTGAAGAACAATCCACTGCACATGAATATGGAAGCAAGCCAGGTAGAAAGGTTTAACTACAGGGTCTGTGGCCTTGGGGGTAAATACCTGGAGATCAGACAAGGAAGAAAAGCACTGCTCACAAAGAGAGCTTTCTCTGGACAAAGGAAAGAAAAAAGTGAATCCAAAAGGCAGAAGAAGAGGATATAATGTGTAAAGCAGAGTGTAAGGTGGCAGAGAAGTGGAGCAGAGAGGTCTGCTCTGTGCAGACCTTTTATTTCCTACACGGTCAGTATGCTGTGTTCAGATAACAGCCGACAAACTTTTTTTTACCAGCATGGGTGAATGCACCGTTTATTTTTCTCTCATTGTTTTGGAAACCAGTCGTAACACCTTTAATGTTGCTGGCTCCCCCGCTGCTGATAACAACACCCATTCTGAGAACACCACACACACACACACACACACACACACACACACACACACACACACACACACACACACACACACACACACACACACACACACACACACACACACACACACACACACACACACACACACACACACACACACACACACACACACACACAAATCGAACCCACATCAAGATAAGGACCATTACAAAAGAAAGGACAGGAACTTGTCAAAGACACAATGAAGGGAGGTTTGCAAAGGTCTAGAGAGATTAAAATGGGGTTGATTATTATATCCTCACCTGACAGTTTACCTACCTGTACACTTGCACTATACTGCCCCCTTCTGCTTATATACATAGGCAGACAAAGAACTAATATGTTCATGTAAAAAGTTCCACAATCTGAACAGCAAGGAGTTATTTCAGCCAAATTAAGCAAACCGCCCCCCCCCCCTCCCCCGGCTGCATGTGTTTGCATGTAATCTGACACCGTTATGTAATGCGTCACAGTGAGCTTTGTGTCTGTGGATAGATCCTGGGGATGTTAAGTCTGCACACAAGAGAATAGGCTGGAAGTTAGCAGCAGTGAAAAATGTTTCCTATTTTGAAGGGAAGTTTATGGTTTATCCATTCTGGTCAATGAGTCAGCTGCTGCGTCCTGTTTCCATGGATACCGCTGCGTCCGCAGCTGTCGTTTCACGGAAGATTGGATCAGGCATCCATGACTAAATTGTTACATCAAGCCGCCAGTCACCCTGACTCAAGGCCCCTCTCCGTTTGTTATTGAGTAAAACTGTTGGTTAATATTTGATTGTGATTGTGTATGTTTTATATTATTCTTTGGTGATTCACTTGAACCCAATAAATTATGCTCTAACTCTTTCTTAGTTAATGATTGTAAATACTATCAGTTTTTGTGAAACTAATAATAGATGTGCAACAGTAGCCAAGTTTCCACATAAAGAGGTTTGACGAGTTTTCAGAAATTGGCATAAGAAATGCATTCCCACCCCATACTGTAAATAGGAGATGTTTAGTTCAAGATAAAAGAACAAAAAACAATGTTTATATCATGGATTCATTAAAAAAAAAATCTCTCCACATTTTCATTTGGTTGTCTTAACTCCTGCTTTTTAAGAAGAATCACAATTTTTCGAGATAACACTTGACAGTTGGTTATGTTTGACCTAATTAGGTTTTTTTGTGTATATAACAAAAAACAATACCTTTTGCCAAATTGAAATGAAAAACTGTTTCCAACTAATTCCAGATAACGTCAAATTTTATCAAGCAATTCTTCTTAAAATAACCACACAATGATATTTTGCAGCCCAGTGTTAGTGGCCTCCATATTGAGTGCATCATTGACCCAGCAATCAGGAGTTCCCCTTACTTTACTGAAACCTAGAATTTAATGAGTAATCCTGTCTTCCTTCCTCCAAATCTCCCCTGTTAGTATCGTGTTGCTGGTCAGACGGCTGTCCTTGTGCAGACACGTCCTTATCAGTCCTCTTGTTATGTGTATGTACAAACAGCACATTCCTAATAATAAACTGGAAGTGCCATAACTTATTTCCAGGGCTTTAGGACTCATTCCTACACCACTCTATTAGAAGCAGCAGAAAGAAGAACACAGGTTTGGTACAGCAAAAGAGCAGTACAACAACTCAGCAAAGCGAGAGTTATGAGCATGGGGGAAGTGAGACAGTTACTAGGAGGCCCAAGTCTTAGTAACTTCTGCATTATTCCACACAGTCTCTGGTCTTCATCTGCCACTCCCAGGTCAAAGGTCAAGAGAAAACGCCAATGACAAACTCAAGCTACAAATGAAACTAGTTAGAAGACACACATGTACTCATGTATGCAGGGCTGCAGGGAGGTTTTTGTACATGATGACAGCAAGGCACACAAAGTGACATGTATACTTTATGCATATACACACAAGTAGGCACACACAGGGTCATGAGGTTCAAGTGAAGGTAGAATAATTTTCAAGAATCTTGGTTGAATTTATTTCTATCTGTGTATCTATCGGGCCAAATTGTGTATACCAAAACGTCTAAATGATCTCTGCACTGATAGGACCTTCTTTATTTTGGAACTTCTTGAGGTACATTTTTGCTTCGTTTTGCTGTCCTTTTTCCTAATAACAAATTGTCCTTAAATGTTTACATGACAAATGAAAATTAATATTAAGACTAATAATCCTGTGAACCATGAACCCTTGTAGTCACAGTTCTGCAAGTTCTTCAATACATTTTTTGTATGGCTAACAACAAATAAGACTACAAAAAGCTACATTTTGAGTAAACCGTCAACTTAATTGAAAAAAATCGATACTTCGGATCATGTTAAATTCAGAATATGCATATACAACAAGCGGTTTACATGAACATATTAAATTCAGATAATAGTCATATTAGAAAACAGAATATAACTGTTAACCTTCTTGCTTTCTGATTTGTTCCTTTTTTACATTGTATTATTATGCTGTTGGAACAAACTCCGTTCCAGTATCCATTTCAGTGGACAGAATCCTTTCATTTCCTTACAAACGGTTTACATTTATTGGCAGGAACGTGTTGTTAAAAATGTAGTGACTTGTATGGTTCTCATAAGGTAGGTACTGTATCTAGGCATCTTGGTACTTCTGTGTTACTACACAATACAGTTTGTTTTGGGTATTAACAAATATACACCAAAGTCCCTGAAATAGGACAATACATATCGATGAATAATCCGGTATAACAAATTATTGTGCAGGAGAATATTGTTAAATTCAAGAAATTAAAGTGATTGAATTAACATTGTGTGTGCTAGTGAACTGTCAATGTGCGGGGAAACGGTGGACCTCTGTCGCCTGTTAGCACAACTTCAATGATCTGGTTTAAAAACATAAAAATGTCACGAGCCGATGTTCGAGATGAACTGGTTTTTGAATGAACTGGTTTACAGCAGGCAGATGTGTCGGGGGCGTGGCCTTCGACTGAAATACACACTTCGATCGCTTCTTCTGTCGTTTACATAAATCTTTTGGTATATTTGGCTCCATAGGAACACTTTGATGCACATTCAGTGCCAGTGTGTGAGGTTGTGGTTACGATGGCGATATCCGGAAGCGTACAGCGAGAACTACAAAAAGACAAACGAGTTGACTGGGGATGTCTGTTCAAAACATTGCGAGCTAGAATAAATCATTTAAACCAGCTATTGTTTGTCACCAGACTTATTACTGAATATCGTTCTTAATGTGATACCAAGTCCATCTGAGACCTGTGTGCACCTTCAGACAGCCTCCAAGTGAAGCGTACGTTGTTAACTCACAGTTTGAAAGCAGCGTGGAGAAGTCTTCAGCTCTGGTAAACTGTGATCCACTCAGGTAAACCGGGATCCGCCCAGGGTCAACTGTGATCCGCCCAGGTTAAACTGTGATCCGACCAGCATGGTCCACTCTGCGCTTAGACTTATAGTCTAGCAGGAAGGGCCCTCAGATTTTGAGATGCCCCTACCCGAGGTAGAACAAATGACAACAATGATTTGTCTTACCTTGAGGGTCTCCCATTAATGACATTGATTGTTGTGAAATGTTATTTTGGGGGAAAAAATGTTTTTTTGGTTGTTCTTTAGAACTACCCCAATCCCTGAAAAAGAGCCAAATTAGACCAGGCCGAATGTGGGAAAGGTGACAAAAAGCCCATAACTTGAGAATGATCACTCTTTTCCTCTTCAGATTTGCTGAGGTATGAACCAGGTGGCTGTCCTACATCACCAAATAGTCAGACAATTATTTAACAAAAGAAAAAATACTGAATATAGACCTCTAAACTTAGCTTTAGTTTAGACGGAAATTGTACTTTTGGTGATGGGAACATAGGACTCAATCACTTTTCTCTCATTTATCAGAAAAACAGTAATCTCAAAAAAATATTCCATTACTGAATTGTCTAGGGTACTATTGAACACTAACCAGTAGTTGTATGGAAATATCTGGAGACTGGTTCAGAGCAGACTGGTTTACAGACTCTCCTGTTTTGCCAATCCTGTGCTTAAACAAATAGCTCTACACCCCTGGCCGAAATGTCCATAAAATTAAGTCTGAGTTAGAAATATATCTCAAATAATGTAAACACTGTCATTTCCCCATGTAAACATAACAGTCTGGAAGGAAATGGTTGTCTCCTGTGTGCTCCACTTCTTTCTTGGTGCACCGGTAACTTTCTCAACAAAAAAAAGTCGGGATAATGGGTTATATTTTTTTTTATATACTCAACTTTTTTTTTCTCTCTCTTTTTTTTCATGTCCCTTTAGGGCAGTGGTTCTCAAAGTTTTTCTGTCAGGCCCCCCCTTTGTAGAAAAAAAAAATAGTCACCTAATGGGCCAAGTTAACATTTATTAAAACACATCAATATGAACGTGTGCATTCCTTTGCTAGAACAGTGATAATAAAACAATGCTCCATAAGTCTCTGTGATCAAAAGATAAATACATAATACAATTGTGCAATCCCTTTGCGAGAAAAATAACTTATAATACTTTGCCACTTAGCAATCTGTACAAAAAAATGAAAAGAAAGAAAATGCTGATATTTGGCAAAAAAGTGTGTCTTATCACAGCATTAGTGGCTGCAATGAGCCTTTTTGCACTGCACATTTCTTCAAAACGGGGTTGCAGGCTCAGTGGCAGCGCCAGAGATTTCTTTTGGGGGTGTTGTGGGGTAGCTTGACGTCTCATAGAGGGTGCTCAAACATGTAGGGTTTCCCATTAATGTCCTGGGCGCTACAGTGGAATTTTCTACTGCAACAATCCCCACGCAAATACACAGTGTACCCGCGACTGTTACAATGAAGGCTCGATAATCAGCTCACGACATATAGGTGTAAGCAGGTGTAAAGTGCTATTTTTATAAGTGGGGAGTGGACCTCACATCCTCGAGGGGAGTCCGGGGGCATGCTTCCCCGGGAAGCCGTTTAGGACAGAGTGAATACCGGTGAATACACATACTTTACAGAGATGCTGTATGAGAAACCAATGTGAGTTTGGAAAATTGCACAATAAAAATCTATTTTAGTATACCTCAACAATGGAATTATGATCAGTAGAAATGGCCATGACATGGGGCCTTTAAAATATTGAAGTTAAAAGCATCAATCTGGTGCACTTTGAGAGCAAAATGAAGAGATCTATGGATACATCTCTCAACACCCATTTGAAAAAGAAATGTAAGCAGATTTACTATCTTTATGGATATTTTACAAATCACTCCCCTTTTAAACTTTATTTTTTTTTTACCGTCATATAGTATTTCATACCTGTTTTTCATTTATTCTCTTATTTTTTTATAATTATAATGATCATATAAACGTGTGCCTCGGAAATAATTGTTTACATTAATCGTGACCAAAACGTTTGAGACCCGGCCACTAGCTCGCTAGCACCAGAAGCTAACAACAACGATCTCCGGTACCGGTGCGCTCTCTCTCTCTCTCTCGCTTGCGCACGCAAACAAAATGGCTGGTTCCACCAGCCTGTCCTCCTACAAAAAACGACCATATAGGCCGACTGTTCATGCCCTTATTACGACCCAGAGACACGTTTTAAAGTGTATGTTGTTTCTTACACAACATCATATCCCGACATGCATTGCAAGTAGGTGTGAGATCCCTCGATAGGAGGGGGGGTGATGTGTATTCACAGGTGTGAAAAGCCCCCACTGTTGCGCCTTATGGTGTATAATAAAAAAAGAAATAAAAAAAAGAAAGCAATGCTGTTTCAATCACATTAGTATGCATAACAACTGACAGGTGGGCCCACCCCCAAGTGTGTGTGTGTGTGTGTGTGTGTGTGTGTGTGTGTGTGTGTGTGTGTGTCTGTGTCTGTGTCTGTGTCTGTGTGTGTGTGTGTGTGTGTGTGTGTGTGTGTGTGTGTGTGTGTGTGTGTGTGTGTGTGACGGTCTCCCCTAACCCCTGCTGTGGACCGGGGCTACATCAAATCTTATTTTAGCCCCTAAAGAAAAGCCCTCCATAAACATAATAATAAAAATAGTATTGATGTATGTTACCACTTTCCTTCTTCATCAGACAGCGGGGTGACTGTGTTAGCCTGGCCCTGCCCCCTCCTCCCCCCTTCCTGCCATCTTATCACTAGACAGAGGGGGGATGTAATTTAAAAAACACTTACCTTACACTTGTATTTGTTCTCTCTAAAACACAGTGTCTGAAAAAAATAAGGTGGGGGAGACTGTCTCCCCCCTTTCCTGCCATCTCTCTCTGTTTCTGCTGATGTGTAAAATATACAAAATAACGTCTTATATACTTACTCTCTTGTTAAAAGGTGATGAAGTTTGCAGCGTAAGCCAGCCATCAGTGTTCTAGATTTAAGGTTTTGCATACCTCAAAGTGTGTCTAAAAGTATCTTGGCAAGAGAAAAGAAAAAGCCAAAATTCGCCTAGGCCATTAAAAAGAAACCGAATTGCTGCTAAGAAATAAGTTCAGAAAGCTATGACTCCAGTGGAACACTGTTAGAGTCAAAAGTAACTCTCAATGTATTCAGACAGAGTATGCAGATTGGGGTTGATCAGAACAAAGAAAGCACCTTTTGCCTTCCTAGTCAAAAGTGTTGATTAAGTAACTCTGCACACACTCCCTTACTGTCACCCTTACCTCTTCCTATGGCTGTCAGGCCTTTTGGTGTGTGTGTGTGTGTGTGTGTGTGTGTGTGTGTGTGTGTGTGTGTGTGTGTGGGGGTGTGTGTGTGTGTGTGTGTGTGTGTGTGTGTGTGTGTGTGTGTGTGTGTGTGTGTGTGTGTGTGTGTGTGTGTGTGTGTGTGTGTGTGTGTGTGTGTGTGTGTGTGTGTGTGTGTGTGTGTGTGTGTGTGTGTGTGTGTGTGTGTGTGTGTGTGTGTGTGAACCTGTCTCTCCCCTTCCTGCCATCTCTCTCTGTTTCTGCTGATGTGTAAAATATACAAAATAACGTTTTATATACTTACCTCTCTTGTTAAAAGGTGATGAAGTTTGCAGCGTAAGCCAGCCATCAGTGTTCTAGTTTTAAGGTTTTGCATACCTCAAAGTGTGTCTAAAAGTATCTTGGCAAGAGAAAAAAGCCAAAATCCGCCTAGGCCATTAAAAAGAAACCGAATTCCACGTTTTACAAATGAACAGACACAAATGCAGACTTGACTACTTCGCAGTTGATTAAAGCAGATTTGTCCTTTTTCATCTCTCAAAGGTTTGGGTCCTGTTCAACACTGGGTACAGAAATATATTCAATATACAGTCATTTTTACGTAAAGATTTTTTAAGTTGTAGGCACTTAGAAATATACATATATATATATATTTGATTGCATTTAAAGTGGCTGTAGACAACTTATCATAATGAAGTAGTTGATTGCACAAATTTGTAATGGATGTAGAATAAAGACGACATTAGCATTTAAATTGGCTCCCTATAAGACTTGCTTTCTCTATGAAATTATGTCTGGCTCTGAATAGTGTTCTCCCTTTCACAATAAAAGCCCAAACACAATACTTTCTGAATCACTGCAGGAAGTAATGTGCTAAAATGCAAATACAAATAGCTTACAGTAGCTCCCAATTAGTTGAACAATTGGAAAACCGCAAGGACTGTGGAAACACCTACTGGCAAAGGATTGTGGATGCAAATTACGCAAAGAGGAAGAAAAAACATTCTATCTAAAGCTAGATAACACAATCTGCATATTGACAGTATGAGTACAACCAAAACAGTATGCATGTTGCAGTATGATGTTCAGTAAACGATCAATCAAAATCGAAGGATCCAATGTATTTTTAAATGGAGCAGAAATAGAACTAGTCTCCCAGTTCAAGTATCTTGAACAGGGAGTGTCATATTGGACTCGAACTTGACTTATAAGAAACATATCCAGAAAGTATCCAATACCATTCAATTCAACTTGCAACATTTTAACAAATTAGACCTTTTCGTAACTGTCAATGCTGCAAAGTCATACCTCCACTGTATGATTCTATCCCACATTGAATACTGTTTTACAAACTGGTCGTTTGCTTGTGCCACACACCTGAAACCCATAGAACAGCTGTTCAAGAGAGCTATCCAGGTGTTTGACAGAAAGCCACAGTCATACCACCACTGTACCATCCTTGAAAATCACAATTTCTTGAGTTTTTGACAATTTTAAGTCTTTTAAAAGTATGTGTTTTTTAAAAATAATATTTACATGGGCTGGCCCCCCTCCCCTTAGGGGAATTCACCCACAGAAAACACACTGGACGCAGCACTAGGTCAGAAACCAGAGGAGACTGTGAAGTCCACCACAGACAGACCACCTTTGGACAAAATGTCCTCTCCATTAAAGGCAGCTCATTGTGGAATAGCCCCCCAACTGAGATACGGGATTGTCCCACTCTCAATAGTTTTAAAGGTCAACTTAAAGAATGGTTGAGCAACAAACAGACGTGTAATCACCAATAAATACATGTGCTTTAACACAGGGGTATCTCCTCTTGCACTTTTATGTAGCGCTTTTTATCTTATCTTGCACTTTATATATCATAGCTGCTACATTGTACTGCCATGTGGTAAATGCTTGTATGCTGCTCATGCTCTTTCTGCATATCATGTATTTATTTTTGCTGTATATATATAAATGTCATGTTCTTATATGCTGTATGTGACGGGACTACAGATGGAAATTAGCTCAAAGCTAAAATCCGGCTCATTTACACTTGTAAGCATTATTTTTGTTTTAAAGTGTTCATCAATGTGCACTACGGTGGCCCTGAAGAAAATTAAACATTAAAATATGTTATCGATGTCCCCATTCCCAGTTTGTTTTGGGAATAATTGTGATGTTTACTATGTTTTGGTAGCTCTTAACAAAACAGAATTTTTGTAAAAGACTGCGACTCTAAAAGGCAAGTTTGTGATTTTAACACTGTTTCGATGAAATAATGCAGTCTTGATAACTTGACTTGATTTACATTCCTTTTCTAAATATATGTTTTTAGATGCTTTACTTTGATTTCTTTCATGTTATTTTAACAAAACATTAGTTTTTTCATATTTTTCCACATACTGTGATATTCTGTTTTTGTCTTTCTCTCCTTTTTCCATTATATTTTTGAAAAACTACATCGTGGTTTTTAGCAAAATACAACATGCAACTAATACATTATACAATATTACGACTTTTTGCGATATTTTCAACACAATATACTTGTACCTTTTTTTGTGGTTGTAGGGCTTCAAGATATTTTGCATGTCATGCATAAACACCGTGTCATCTTTTCCTTGAAACTGACGTGCTGTCCGTTTTACAAAACAAGTTATTTTTCTGCTTCTTCATCCTCTGAATTTTCCTCCCCTGTCCCTCTTCCTTCAGCCAGCACAACAAGAATCAAGGTGGATCTGTGAAATGAAACAACTCTTCCCAAAGCGTGACTTCCCTATTGAGAGCATGCGTCTAGGGCAGTAGGGTCTAAACCAATTGGCCAAATATATTAACATGCAGAATGTACGGTATGTTTGAAGACTAACTATTAATCCAGTTCAAGCTGTCTTTAAGATGTCACATTGCGCTCTGACTATTTCCCGTAAAATGGTGACAAACTATGACTTATTCTTAAATTTGACCTCTTGCTGCTTGGTTGAAAATGATAGATGAAAAATAACTTTTAAAAAAAAGACTCAAACAGTGAGGGACATTATACTGGTGAAAAAACTCTCAATTCTACAGATGACTCCCCCCCATTCAACGCAATAAGTCCCTCCCTCCACTCAGCAAAGCATCTAAAACTAAGGACCCCCACTAAGACGACAGTTTGAAAACTAGCCATGGATCTGAGAAAAACCAAGTCTCCCCCCGTGAGTTGCAGCCAGGAACAAACTCCTGGACTACCATCATCACCACCATTCTGGACACCCGAATCTTGCAGTACTACTGCTGCTTATTTTGCTCCTTGGGCCAAGACGTCTCTGTTTATGGACACAGTGAAATCAGTGTTGGTTGATATTGTGGAGAGGGTGATACATCGGTACAGAGAAGAAATATGCAACGGATGCCGTGTGAGTCACCCCGGCCAGAGGCAACACGATTGTCTGAATGACATGCCCGATTACAATGCGTTAATGAAAAGACTCTGGCTCACCGACTTCATTATTGAGATCGACCAGACTCTTATTGATAAATAAATGTTCAAAGATGATTGGAGGATCCAAGGCGCTTCGGAGGCTTTTCTGCACAATCTCAAAAATTGTAAACGCCTCAAGGAGAGACTCGAAAAGATCCATGCCGAGTTGGATGGAGAAGAAGAAGACTAATAACCTGCGGTTGATTGAAGCCAGGGATTTTTTCGATACATTGACTTTTTCTTTAAAGTAAAATAAAAATGGGGAACTACTATGCAAAACGCTCGGTATATATTGATCAGAATGTAGTCAATACCCTTTTAATAAGTGTGGTGATGAGGACGATTGAAAACAGAGTGAATAGTGATCCCCGTGTAAACAGAATGGCTGAAGTTTGTAAACTAGAAGACATTTTGGATATCGTTCGTTCTGGCAGTACTATTCCTGGTCATTGGGAAACGATTGTAAACAAAACATTTAAAGTGGTCCTGGAATCTTCATTTTCCGAAACATTCTGTAACATTACCGAAGAAATGAAACATCAAAAGTGTATCATGTGCTCTCATTGTATGCTCTGTTTGTAGATGTAATGCATCTTTGTGTCAAAAACAGCATACACATGAATATTTTGACTGAAGTGAAAAAACTCCATCATGATATTTCCAGTAATCTGGGGAATTCTAAGCTGGAGACGGTCCTGGGGATGTTACAATCAGTATAACTATTGATTTTATGTGTGAATTTTTTTTAAATGTAAATAGGACATTCTTTTTTTTTAAATAAAAAAAAAGTGTTTTTTACATTTTAAAAACTGTTGTCTTCATTATAGCAAGGGGAGCGTGTCTGATACATGTGTATTACAGTCCTTCACATGCACTGTTAACAAGGGGAGGGTAACAGGGAAGATGTATGATACATGTGTATTGAAACGTGCGTATTATACCCCCACAGAAACATAGAAACATGGAAACACAGAAACACAGAAACACAGAAAACACTGAAACCACTGAAACACTGAAAAAACACAGAAACACTGAAACACCGACACACAGAAACACCGAAACACAGAGACACAGAACCACAGAACTACAGAAACACAGAAACACAAAAACACAGAAAAACACAGAAACACAGAAACACAGAATCACAAAAACACAGAAACACAGAAAACACAGAAACACAGAAACACAAAAACACAGAAACACTGAAACACCAACACTCAGAAACACAGAAAACACAGAAACACAGAACCACAGAAACACAAAAACACAAAAACACTGAAACACTGAAACACAAAAACACAAAAACACTGAAACACCAACACACAGAAATACAGAAAACACAGAAACACAGAACCACAGAAACACAAAAACACAAAAACACTGAAACACTGAAACACAAAAACACAAAAACACTGAAACACCAACACAAAGAAACACAGAAAACACAGAAACACAGAAACACAAAAACACAAAAACACTGAAACACAGAAACAGGCTTGTGTGCTAGTATGGTTTTTGAATAAACACATCAGTATTTTAAAAAGTCAAATAGTATCAGCCTCCCATCGACTTTTTAAAATACTGATGTGTTTATTCAAAAACCATACTAGCACACAAGCCTCTTTCTGTGTTTCAGTGTTTTTGTGTTTTTGTGTTTCTGTGTTTTCTGTGTTTCTGTGTGTTGGTGTTTCAGTGTTTTTGTGTTTTTGTGTTTCAGTGTTTCAGTGTTTTTGTGTTTTTGTGGTTCTGTGTTTCTGTGTTTTCTGTGTTTCTGTGTTTCAGTGTTTTTGTGTTTTTGTGTTTCAGTGTTTCAGTGTTTCAGTGTTTTTGTGTTTTTGTGTTTCTGTGTTTTCTGTGTTTCTGTGTGTTGGTGTTTCAGTGTTTTTGTGTTTTTGTGTTTCAGTGTTTCTGTGTTTTTGTGTTTTTGTGTTTCTGTGTTTCTGTGTTTTCTGTGTTTCTGTGTTTTTGTGATTCTGTGTTTCTGTGTTTCTGTGTTTCTGTGTTTCAGTGTTTTCATGTTTCTGTGTTTCTGTGGGGGTATAATACGCACGTTTCAATACACATGTATCATACATCTTCCCTGTTACCCTCCCCTTGTTAACAGTGCATGTGCAGGACTGTAATACACATGTATCAGACACGCTCCCCTTGCTATAATGAAGACAACAGTTTTTAAAATGTAAAAAACACTTTTTTTTTATTTAAAAAAAAAGAATGTCCTATTTACATTTTTAAAAAATTCACACATAAAGTCAATAGTTATACTGATTGTAACATCCCCAGGACTGTCTCCAGCTTAGAATTCCCCGGATTACTGGAAATATTATGATGGAGTTTTTTCACTTCAGTCAAAATATTCATGTGTATGCTGTTTTTGACTCAAAGATGCATTACATCTACAAACAGAGCATACAATGAGAGCACATGATACACTTTTGATGTTTGTTTCATTTTTTCGGTAATGTTACAGAATGTTTCGGAAAATGAAGATTCCAGGACCACTTTAAATGTTTTGTTTACAATCGTTTCCCAATGACCAGGAATAGTACTGCCAGAACGAACGATATCCAAAATGTCTTCTAGTTTACAAACTTCAGCCATTCTGTTTACACGGGGATCACTATTCACTCTGTTTTCAATCGTCCTCATCACCACACTTATTAAAAGGGTATTGACTACATTCTGATCAATATATACCGAGCGTTTTGCATAGTAGTTCCCCATTTTTATTTTACTTTAAAGAAAAAGTCAATGTATCGAAAAAGAAAAAATCCCTGGCTTCAATCAACCGCAGGTTATTAGTCTTCTTCTTCTCCATCCAACTCGGCATGGATCTTTTCAAGTCTCTCCTTGAGGCGTCTACAATTTTTGAGATTGTGCAGAAAAGCCTCCGAAGCGCCTTGGATCCTCCAATCATCCGTGAACATTTCTTTATCAATAAGAGTCTGGTCGATCTCAGTAATGAAGTCGGTGAGCCAAAGTCTTTTCATTAACGCGTTGTAATCGGGCATGTCATTCAGACAATCGTGTTGCCTCTGGCCGGAGAGACTGACTCGGCATCCGTTGCATATTTCTTCTCTGTACCGATGTATCACCCCCCTCCACAATATCAACCAACACTGATTTCACTGTGTCCATGAACAGAGACGTCTTGGCCCAAGGAGCAAAATAAGCAGCAGTAGTACTGCAAGATTTGGGTGTCCAGAATGGTGGTGATGATGGTAGTCCAGGAGTTTGTTCCTGGCTGCAACTCACGGGGGGAGACTTGGTTTTTCTCAGATCCATGGCTAGTTTTCAAACTGTCGTCTTAGTGGGGGTCCTTAGTTTTAGATGCTTTGCTGAGTGGAGGGAGGGACTTATTGCGTTGAATGGGGGGGAGTCATCTGTAGAATTGAGAGTTTTTTCACCAGTATAATGTCCCTCACTGTTTGAGTCTTTTTTTTTAAAGTTATTTTTCATCTATCATTTTCAACCAAGCAGCAAGAGGTCAAATTTAAGAATAAGTCATAGTTTGTCACCATTTTACGGGAAATAGTCAGAGCGCAATGTGACATCTTAAAGACAGCTTGAACTGGATAAATGGTTAGTCTTCAAACATACCGTACATTCTGCATGTTAATATATCTGGCCAATTGGTTTAGACCAGGGATGGCAAACATACGGCCCGCGGGCCGGATCCGGCCCGGGAAGCATTTCAGCTTGGCCCACGGAGCTGAAGGACTTTGCTAAGTAGGCTGTGAGGAGGGGAAAAAAACTGCTATTTTGAATCCTTCCACTAGTGGGCGCACTACCGCACCGGTACCAGTGAGAGCGCAGCCAGACTGTAAAACAAGTGATGAGTAAGAGTAGTGATTGCAGTCAATAACCTCTGACACCCTCATCCCCAAATGTCTCTGTCAAAAAAGAGAAAAGTGGACACGGAGTGCCGAGTTTTCCAAGAAAAATGGACTGCATCCTATTTTTTTACAGAGGTAAATGGAAAACCTGTATGCTTGGTGTGTTCGCAGCAAGTTGCTGTGCTCAAAGAATATAATATTCACCGCCATTATGAGACTCACCATGGAGAGTGACTCTGCGCAGTCATGAGCGTGAACATACATTTTGTATTTATGGGCGTATAAATTATTTATCAAGCATCTAAGACTTTACATTCACAAAAAACTCCCAGAAGTTCATGCTTGCAAGGACAATGGAGAAAAGAAAAGATAAATGGCCTGCTATCAGGTCTAAAGAAACAAAAGGCCATTTTTACCCGGAGCCGAGATATAAGTGACGCAGCAGTGAAAGCCAGCTATCTCATCGCTAACGAAATAGCATCAGCCTCAAAGCCATACTCTGAGGGTGAGTTTGTGAAAACATGCATGCTGAAGGCTGCAGAAATTGTGTGCCCTGAGAAGCGACAAGCATTTGCCAACATTAGTCTAACGAGGAATACAGTGAAGGATAGGATTGCCGATCTTTCAGCAGATTTGGATAGCCAGAAAAAAACAAAAGTCAAGTCATTCGTAGCATTTTCAGTTGCAATCGATGAGAGCACTGACATTACAGATGTTGCTCAACTGGCCATATTAATTTGTGGTGTTGATGAGACTTTGACGGTCACCGAAGAGTTCCTTGAGTTGGTTCCTATGACAGACACCACTAAAGCGGATGACATGTTTAGCGCTCTCGTTGAAGCACTGGACAGGGTTGGAGTGGACTGGACCCGTGCTGTCAGTCTGGCTACAGACGGCACGCCATCAATGATTGGGAAAAAAGCAGGTGTTGCAACGAAATTCAGGGAGAAAGTACAAGCAGCAGATGGAGGAGATCGTTTTTGGACATTCCACTGTATTTTGCACCAGGAGGCATTGTGTTGCAAGTCGTTAAAAATGGATCACGTCATGAAAGTGGTTGTTCAAACGGTTAATTTCATCCGAGCCAGAGGGCTGAATCACCGTCAGTTCGACAGCCTCCTCAGTGATAGAGACATCACCTGTAGCCTACCATATCACACTGAAGTAAGGTGGTTGAGCCGAGGTGCCGTGCTGAAGCGTTTTTCTGATCTACGCAAGGAAATTGGACAGTTCATGGAGAAAAAGGGTAAGCCAGTGCATGAATTAAAAAAAAAACAGAATGGCTGCAGGACCTTGCATTTATGGTGGATATTTCAGAGCACTTGAATAATCTGAACATAACGATGCAAGGTCGCGAAAAAGTTGTCACAGAATATTATGACAGCATACGCGCATTTAAGTTGAAGCTGGCTTTGTGGGAGACACAGCTGTCAAGTGGTGACCCTGCTCATTTCCCTCATCTAAGAAATGTGCATATGACCGGAGTTACTGCTGACATGAGACGATACAAAGACAAAATTACGGAATTGCTGCGGGAGTTTGAGCGGCGGTTTCAGGTCTTTGGTGAGCTTGAGACAGAGTTTGCAGTTTTTCACTCGCCATTTGCAGTTAAGGCTGCGGATCTGCCCGTCGACATACAACTTGAGATAATCGACTTACAATGTGATCAGGATTCAAAGGACAAATTTGCCTCGTCGGACTTGGGCACATTTTATCGGTATCTTTTGCCAGGATACCCCAAATTGACAGCCCTGGCAGCAACGGTTTTGAGCATGTTTGGGAACACCTACCTTTGTGAACAGGTTTTCTCTGTAATGAACATTACTAAAAAAAAGCTGCGCTCAAGACTCACACACAAGTGCCTGAATGAAATAATTAAATTGGCTTATAGTCAGGATTTTAAGCCTGATATTGATGCCCTTGTGAGGGCTAAAAGATGTCAAGTTTCATGAGCAAATTAATCAGTTCTGTGACCTCAGTTCTGTGAAAATAAGAACCTACTGAAATATTTGAAAATGTTATATTATTCTGTCACTGAAAATTGTGTATTATAATGTCAATCAGCGGCTTCAATAGGCAAAAAATAGTTTGATTTGATGTGACACTGTGGCTGCACTGCCAATATAAAAATTCTATATTTTCAAGGCAAGGGAGGTAACTCAAACTCCTCACTTAATAGCTCCCACGTTTTTATTTGCATTTTGTGGTGAGTCAGTTCAGGTGGAAACTGTGATCTGTTGTAAAGAACATGTGTGTAGCACTTGAAATTGCACTTGTTTGTCTTAATACAGTACATTTCAGTTTGTTCATAACGTTTTGCGTCTCATTACATGTGGACATTTTCCGAATGTACTTGTAGCTACTTATTTGCACTTAAACAGAAATATTGTCGTTATGTAGGGCCTGTGGGTTATTATGCTATGATGTTACTGGTCCGGCCCACTTTAGATCAAAGTGGGCAGTATGTGGCCCCTTAACTGAAATGAGTTTGCCACCCCTGGTTTAGACCTACAGGACTGTCTCAGAAAATTAGAATATTGTGATAAAGTTCTTTATTTTCTGTAATGCAATTAAAAAAACAAAAATGTCATACATTCTGGATTCATTACAAATCAACTGAAATATTGCAAGCCTTTTATTATTTTAATATTTCTGATTATGGCATACAGCTTAAGAAAACTCAAATATCCTATCTCTAAATATTAGAATATCATGAAAAAGTATACTAGTAGGGTGTTCAACGAATCACTTGAATCGTCTAATTAACTCGAAACACCTGCAAGGGTTTCCTGAGCCTTGAAAAACACTCAGCTTGGTTCAGTAAACTAAATCACAAGTATGGGGAAGACTGCTGATCTGACTGCTGTCCAGAGGACCGTCATTGACACCCTCCATCAGGAGGGTAAGACACAAAAAGAAATTTCTCAAAGAGCAAGCTGTTCACAGAGTGCAGTTTCAAAGCACATCCACAAAAAGTCTGTTGGAAGGGGGAAATGTGGCAGGAAACGCTGCACAACCAAGAGAGATGACCGCAGCCTTAACAGCATTGTGAAGAAGAGTCGCTTCCAGAATTTGGGGGAGCTTCAAAGACAGTGGACTGAAGCTGGAGTCCAGGTATCAAAAGTCACTGTTCACAGACGTGTCCGGGAAATGGGCTACAATAGCCGTATTCCCATGGTCAAGCCACTTCTGAACTCAAGACAACGGAAGAGGCGTCTGACTTGGGCTAAGGAAAAGAAGCACTGGACAGTTGCACAGTGGTCCAAAGTCCTCTTTTCAGACGAAAGCAAGTTTTGTATTTCATTTGGAAGTCAAGGCGCCAGGGTCTGGAGAAAGGCTGGAGAGGAGCAAAATCCAAGTTGCTTGAAATCCAGTGTGAAGTTCCCACAGTCAGCGATGGTTTGGGGAGCCATGTCAGCTGCTGGTGTTGGTCCACTGTGTTTCATCAAGCCCAGAGTAAATGCAGCTGTGTACCAAGAGATTTTAGAGCACTACATGCTTCCGTCTGCTGAAAAGCTCTATGGAGATGAGGAATTCATTTTCCAGCATGATCTGGCACCTGCCCACAGTGCCAAAACCACCAGTAACTGGTGTACTGACCATGGCATTACTGTCCTCGATTGGCCTGCAAATTCCCCTGACCTGAACCCCATAGAGAATATGTGGGGTATTGTGAAGAAGAAGCTGAAAGACACCAGACCCAACAATGCTAATGAGCTAAAGGCCGCTATTGAAGCATCCTGGGCATCCATAACACCTCAGCAATGCCACAGGCTGATTGCCTCCATGCCACGCCGCATTGATGCAGTAATCTGCAAAGGATTCCCAACCAAGTACTGAGTGCATTAATGGACATTTTCAAATGTTTGATTGTGTTTTGCTGTTATAAATCTTTTTTTTTTACTTGGTCTGAGGAACTATTCTAATTTTTTGAGATAGGATTTTTGAGTTTTCTTAAGCTGTATGCCATAATCAGCAATATTAAAATAATAAAAGGCTTGCAATATTTCAGTTGATTTGTAATGAATCCAGAATGTATGACATTTTTGTTTTTTTAATTGCATTACAGAAAATAAAGAACTTTATCACAATATTCTAATTTTCTGAGACAGTCCTGTATACTGCCCTAGACGCATGCTCTCAATAGGGAAGTCACGCTTTGGGAAGAATTGTTTCATTTCACAGATCCACCTTGATTCTTGTTGTGCTGGCTGAGGGAAGAGGGACGGAGGAGGAAAATTCAGAGGATGAAGAAGCAGAAAAATAACTTGTTTTGTAAAACGGACAGCACGTCAGTTTCAAGGAAAAGATGACACGGTGTTTATGCATGACATGCAAAATATCTTGAAGCCCTACAACCACAAAAAAAGGTACAAGTATATTGTGTTGAAAATATCGCAAAAAGTCGTAATATTGTATAATGTATTAGTTGCATGTTGTATTTTGCTAAAAACCACTATGTAGTTTTTCAAAAATATAATGGAAAAAGGAGAGAAAGACAAAAACAGAATATCACAGTATGTGGAAAAATATGAAAAAACTAATGTTGTGTTAAAATAACATCAAAGAAATCAAAGTAAAGCATCTAAAAACATATATTTAGAAAAGGAATGTTAGTCAAGTCAAGATATCAAAACTGCATTGTTTCATCGAAACAGTGTTAAAATCACAAACTTGCCTTTTAGAGTCGCAGTCTTTTACAAAAATTCTGTTTTGTTAAGAGCTACCAAAACATAGTAAACATCGCAATTATTCCCAAAACAAACTGGGAATGGGGACATCGATAACAATTTTCTTCAGGGTCACCGTAGTGCACATTGATGAACACTTTAAAACAAAAATAATGCTTACAAGTGTAAATGAGCCGGATTTTAGCTTTGGGCTAATTTCCATCTGTAGTCCCGTCACATACAGCATATAAGAACATGACATTTATATATATACAGCAAAAATAAATACATGATATGCAGAAAGAGCATGAGCAGCATACAAGCATTTACCACATGGCAGTACAATGTAGCAGCTATGATATATAAAGTGCAAGATAAGATAAAAAGCGCTACATAAAAGTGTAAGAGGAGATACCCCTGTGTTAAAGTGCACTTATTTAGCGGTGATTACACGTCTGTTTGTTGCTCAACCATTCTTTAAGTTGACCTTTAAAACTATTGAGAGTGGGACAATCCCGTATCTCAGTTGGGGGGCTATTCCACAATGAGCTGCCTTTAATGGAGAGGACATTTTGTCCAAAGGTGGTCTGTCTGTGGTGGACTTCACATTCTCCTCTGGTTTCTGACCTAGTGCTGCGTCCAGTGTGTTTTCTGTGGGTGAATTCCCCTAAGGGGAGGGGGGCCAGCCCATGTAAATATTATTTTAAAAAAACACATACTTTTAAAAGACTTAAAATTGTCAAAAACTCAAGAAATTGTGATTTTCAAGGATGGTACAGTGGTGGTATGACTGCGGCTTTCTGTCAAACACCTGGATAGCTCTCTTGAACAGCTGTTCTATGGGTTTCAGGTGTGTGGCACAAGCAAACGACCAGTTTGTAAAACAGTATTCAATGTGGGATAGAATCATACAGTGGAGGTATGACTTTGCAGCATTGACAGTTAAGAAAAGGTCTAATTTGTTTAAAATGTTGCAAGTTGAATTGAATGGTATTGGATACTTTCTGGATATGTTTCTTATAAGTCAACTGCGAGTCCAATATGACACTCCCTGTTCAAGATACTTGAACTGGGAGACTAGTTCTATTTCTGCTCCATTTAAAAATACATTGGATCCTTCGATTTTGATTGATCGTTTACTGAACATCGTCGTTTGCATCAACATGCATACTGTTTTTGTTGTACTCATACTGTCAATATGCAGATTGTGTTATCTAGCTTTAGATAGAATGTTTTTTCTTCCTCTTTGCATAATTTGCATCCACAATCCTTTGCCAGTAGGTGTTTCCACAGTCCTTGCGGTTTTCCAATTGTTCAACTAATTGGGAGCTACTGTAAGCTATTTGTATTTGCATTTTAGCACATTACTTCCTGCAGTGATTCAGAAAGTATTGTGTTTGGGCTTTTATTGTGAAAGGGAGAACACTACTCAGAGCCAGACATAATTTCATAGAGAAAGCGAGTCTTATAGGGAGCCAATTTAAATGCTAATGTCGTCTTTATTCTACATCCATTACAAATTTGTGCAATCAACTACTTCATTATGATAAGTTGTCTACAGCCACTTTAAATGCAATGAAATGTATATTTCTAAGTGCCTACAACTTAAAAAATCTTTACGTACAAATGACTGTATATTGAATATATTTCTGTACCCAGTGTTGAACAGGACCCAAACCTTTGAGAGATGAAAAAGGACAAATCTGCTTTAATCAACAGCCAAGTAGTCAAGTCTGCATTTGTGTCTGTTCATTTGTAAAACGTGGAATTCGGTTTCTTTTTAATGACCTAGGCGGATTTTGGCTTTTTTCTCTTGCCAAGATACTTTTAGACACACTTTGAGGTATGCAAAACCTTAAAACTAGAACACTGATGGCTGGCTTACGCTGCAAACTTCATCACCTTTTAACAAGAGAGGTAAGTATATAAAACGTTATTTTGTATATTTTACACATCAGCAGAAACAGAGAGAGATGGCAGGAAGGGGGGAGACAGGTTCACACACACACACACACACACACACACACACACACACACACACACACACACACACACACACACCAAAAGGCCTGACAGCCATAGGAAGAGGTAAGGGTGACAGTAAGGGAGTGTGTGCAGACTAACTTAATCAACACTTTTGACTAGGAAGGCAAAAGGTGCTTTCTTTGTTCTGATCAGCCCCAATCTGCATACTCTGTCTGAATACATTGAGAGTTACTTTTGACTCTAACAGTGTTCCACTGGAGTCATAGCTTTCTGAACTTATTTCTTAGCAGCAATTCGGTTTCTTTTTAATGGCCTAGGCGAATATTGGCTTTTTTTTTTCTCTTGCCAAGATACTTTTAGACACACTTTGAGGTCTGCAAAACCTTAAATCTAGAACACTGATGGCTGGTTTACGCTGCAAACTTCATCACCTTTTAACAAGAGAGTAAGTATATAAAACGTTATTTTGTATATTTTACACATCAGCAGAAACAGAGAGAGATGGCAGGAAGGGGGGGAGACAGTCTCCCCCACCTTATTTTTTTCAGACACTGTGTTTTTGAGAGAACAAATACAAGTGTAACGTAAGTGTTTTTTAAATTACATCCCCCCTTTGTCTAGTGATAAGATGGCAGGAAGGGGGGAGGAGGGGGCAGGGCCAGGCTCACACAGTCACCCCGCTGTCTGAAGAAGAAGGAATGTGGTATCATACATCAATACTATTTTGTATTATTATGTTTATGGAGGGCTTTTCTTTAGGGGCTAAAATAAGATTTGATGTAGCCCCGGTCCACAGCAGGGGTTAGGGGAGACCGTCACACACACACACACACACACACACACACACACACACACACACACACACACACACACACACACACACACACACACACACACACACACACACACACACACACACACACACACACACACACACACACACCTGGGGCCCACCTGTCAGTTTTTATGCATACCAATGTGATTGAAACAGCATTTCAGTCTCAACATTGGAAAACTCACAAGAATTATACATACTGTAATTCATGTAGGAATTGTAAATTGAATACTTTGATTTAACACACAGCCAGACTTCGTTTTGGAGACAAACTTAACATTAGCATTTAGCTTAACGTTAGCCAAGGAGCTAGCTAAGGATAACGAACCCTCCAACTATGAAGAAAAAACTGGTGATTTTTTAACGTAGGGATGCAGTGGCTAACTTTAGCAAGCCAGCTAGGAAGACAACATAAACATGTTTAACTAGCTAACCAAGTTTTTTATAGATAGATGAAACTACAGATCATCTAGTGAAACCCAAACTTAAGAGCATAATGGGTCTTTGTTTAATGTTAAAAAAGGGACAATAACCAAAAGACACAGTAAATACTATGCGACAAACAGTGGCGGCTGGTGGAAATTATATTAGGTGGGGCTATTGTAATGGTGAATAAACCACACGGGGAACATTTTGAGAAATTACCCCTTAAATTAAATTGGCTACTGTTAGAAATTAAAATCAATGTTTTAATGGGGAAATGTAGTTTAAACATGCCGTCAGTTTTAATGCTCTTTTATACTGAAAAACCAGAAATTCTTGTGCACAAGCAGTTAAGCTTTTATTCTGAAAATCCTTCATCTACGGTTAGCATTTAGCATGTGGCTAATATACGATTTCCTGAAGAGGTGAATTTAGTAGCGAAATGATATGGAGTGGTGCAAACCGAAGCTACTGATTTAACACTACAACTATAGATGTCGAGATACTACCATGCTGAATATTAAATGAAGGTACAGTTTATTTGAATACATTATTGTTTACAGACGAGAGTAGCATGTGACAACATCCGGAATGACCGGAAACCAAACGAGCCGAGAAGTATTGTTTAGAGTATTGATTACAGCGTTTAGAATGTGTTAAATGAAAAGTGATGAAAGAGAATATGAGGAGAAACGGCGTGTTAAGCATATATTGAATGTGAAAAGAACCTATCCTCTGTTTAAATGCAATAACGGACATTGGAGACGAGGCGAGCCGGCTGGCGGGGAGGAGCCAGCAGAGGATATATAACAGCACCGGAGGAGAGATCCATTCTCTTCTCTTCCCTATCGAGGAGCGGATCACAGCTGTTTGTCTGACTGAACAATATCATGCTTGTGACCAACCCGCGCCTTTTTTAATTAAAGTACCCAATTGAACTTTCACAGAGACTCCATTTAGTCTCCTTTTAAAGCTTCTCTCCTGGACGGGAGAATAACGAACACAGTTAACACTACACTATTTCATCGTTGCTGTTGTACGATTGGTGTTTAGCTACGGTATTTAGCGTCTACAGCACCTCCGCTTTTAGGGTTGACGTTGACCCAAACGTCGCCCGGAGGTCCCCCGGTGTTGTTGCGGGAGCTGCTGCACTAGCTAACGCTGCACTAGCTAAAACTCCACTAGCTAACGCTACATTAGCAAAACAAACGCTTATTTCTTTTGCAAATGGTGCGGCGGGCTTCAAACACGTTCCCCTCCACTGGTTTCAACCAAGCACTAAATTAGATGTTTTCCAACCAAATACGGTTGAACTGACACTTCCCCATATTAATTTGTAAGATTTGAAGATACATGAGTTTCTGACTGCCGCAAGCTGAAGCTTGGTTGCTAGGTTACTAGCTGGGTGTTCTCCAATAAGGGGCAGGGGGAAACAAAGTTAGTGATTACTGGTTCCATGTTGATTTAATTGAATACAAATTGTTGGGGGGAACTGAAAGGCTATTATCGTACTGGTTACTTTGCAGCCCGGACATTTCCCCCAAAACACATTTAGACGCTATCGCAACACAGAAGTACCTTTCAAATCCGATAATTTTTAAGACCTTCTAAATCATATTTAAGACCTTTCTTATTTTTTTGGTCATATTTAAGACCTTTTTAAGGCCTTACATTCAGATTATCAAATTTAAGACTTTTTAAGACCCCGCGGGAACCCTGAGGAGACTAAATACGAACATTATATGCAGACACAGACGTGGTTCAGAAACACAGAAATATTAGAAAACAGACCATTAAGGCAAAACATCTAGTTTGATGCATGCTGTCAAAACTCAACTACAATAATGTGATAATGTGACAATAATACACATAGTATCTGTCCCCGGCTGTTTGAAGAGCAAGCTTGGGAAACAAAAGACAGTGTTTACCTCTTTGCATCCAGCTAGTCACACACAAAGTTACAATCACACTCCCTGTAATTGACATTATTAATAGATAGTTTAGCTTCTCACCATCATTTGCTGTGGCCCACTGATGTTAACGATCGTAACTGAAAGGCTGCCTGTCAAACGTAAACATTCAGCCACGTGACTCGCAAACTCTCGCAAGAGTTTTACACAAGACGGATCCTTTCTAGCCATAACCCTGCACCGGGCGCTGACATTGGCGCCCAGTAATCATCAGATTTGACGACGCTGATTGGCTGAAATTATGTTTCGGAGCCATAGTTTACAGATAGCAACAGTCAGCTGCTAGTGGCTGCTGCTGCACTGGTTGAGGGCTCCTCTCTTAGCGCCCAGGCGAGAGAGGGTAATGATACACGGGCAAGGCCAGGCAGGAAACATGTGACTTATAAGTAACTTTAGACATCGTAACACCATTGTAAACGAGATTTTATTGTAGATTATACATTTTACTGATACCAATTATATAATATTTACCTTGTTCATTAAAAAATGTAATTAATTTAATTTTTATTTTTTTAATTTTAATGTTTTTAATTTTAATTTTTAATATGGGAAGAGGTGTGGCGGCGCAAATGTTTTGCATTCACCTACATGCTATATGGTTCAGATTTTTTCCCATCAGTAGCACAGCACTTGCTCTTAAATGTCTTTCAAATACTGCCAAGAGACACAACCACTAACTTGGGTGTCTTCAACACTTTTCAGATTAAGTGCCTTGGAAAGAGGGGCAAAGCTATTGAAATAATAATAATAATATGTAGCCGTAGATAACTAATTTGCTGTTATGGATACTTGTCCCACATGAATTTAGCATTGGTTAGCTAGCACTCGCGATTGCCAAAGGATTCATATGTAAAACTGATTTATCTCTACTAACAATAAGTTGGTTGTTGATATTTATATTTTTAGTCCTTCTTATTAAAAAGACTAACTTTCAAACCTTCACACAATAATTTGGCGGTCCTCATGAAGACCCTCTCTGGCCATCTATAGATCACGGGCCCCATGTTGAAAAGTCAACGAGACAGATTTTTCCTTGCAACATTTCCATAAGGGGATTCAAATTTTAGTTTAACTTCAATAGAAGATGTTAATTAAATTAACATTATATCCATCCATGTCACATTTTCAAGATCCAAAGCACACATTTTATTATTGCTCTACAATGTGACTACTGACATCACAACCTGCCAACATATGGCAGCCAGACAGACAAATTCCTCTTGGACCAGACATCAGCACCGCCCGAGGGGCACAGAGGTGGTTATTTCACATTTTCATACTCACATGCTGCAGTTTGTGAACATATGCGATATTTATCAACTCCCCCAATTTGCTCCACCCTCACTATCTCTATAGTTTTATTTCATACCACTGCTCCCTCTTTACCTCACACTGTCTATCCATGTATGCACTGTTGTTGTGTTCTGGTGAAAGCATGTCTATACGTGCACCTCAATGCGTTTTGTGCTAATTATAGAAAAACACAGCAGCAAGAGGAATAGTGAAGGGGAAGACAGCGTCACATTTCCCGCCATTTGGAATGAATTATAGCCATATGCGGTCACACTGGCATGGCGTGGAAAAAAAGTACGGAAAGACTGACTGAAGGGGGGGGGGAAGCTTTGGGAATGATGTATGGTTCCATAAGGTCGTCAGAAGAGGAGGGGGAGGAGGACGGGATGCAAAGGGTTTCCTTAGTATGGGGATACCCTCTTTTTAGAGGGATTTCCCTGAAGTGGCCTCCCACACTGCAAGTTCCATTGACTGTACAATCAACAAGGCGGCGGCTGGGGAACCAGGATGTAATTACTTGGGAGGAATGAGTCACACTACCTGAAATACACACAGTTAGCAAGAAACGGTTAACAGATGGGACATATTTAACTACAGGCTTTAAGAACAAATTGAAAAAAGGGGAAAATAAAAGGTTTCTGTTTAAAACTATTCAATAGAGTCAATCTATTTCTCAAAAATAAGCTGTTTTGACTCAATCCATACAGACAGTTGTTCAAGACCTCTTGGTGTCACTTTAGGGAATCAGCTACCCCTTGCGAAATGTGTCAACGTGCATTGAAACGCAAGGTTAAAAGTTATGTAATGTACTTCAAGCTAAATTGCGTACATTACCCCTAACTAGGTTCAGACCACTAAACTCTCTTAGGTTAAGGGTACAGAACTAATTGGTTACTTAACTAAAAGTAGTTACCTAACTTACTTTAGTCATGTAAGTTAGGTAACTACTTTATGCATGTAGCGCAAGTAGGTTACGTATATTTATACAGAGAGGTGCCAGAGCGAAGAGGCAGCCAGTCTCGCCAGCATCATAAACAATGAAGCATTCATGTTTTTTCAATACACCTTTCTGGGACTGGTTTCGCCAGTATCTTATGATGGCTAATCATTTGGTTGTTTAAGGAAGTTATGGCTGTGTAAACTGATTAGTGAGCCACTCCGCCTGTTTAATTACTCTACTTAGGCTTCAGTACTTAATTGCCTCAAATGGTCCGTTTGAAAGGAGCCTGTGTCACTTTTGATGAAAGTAGCCGTCATGACCACAACTAGCAATTACATATATCAAGATACAGACCCTTTTAATATGATAGGGGTAGGACAGGGGGGGACACCTGACTGGTAGTAGATGCTGATGCGACACAGAGCAGTGGGGGAGATTTAGAGTTGGTTAAAGGTAACACAAAGGGATGATACATTTGGTGCATTGGACTGTAACAATTTGGGCCATTTTACCCATCTGTGCTCCCTACAGGTGAGTTGAAACAGTGCTCCTGGGCCAAGTCAGTGGCAGTATTAGACCAGTAGTGTGTAGGCTTAACATTACAGGGACACTGGCCCTCCTTGCTCCCCAGTTGAACCACACTTGGATAAAGTACAACATTTTAAGTATCTTTCTTTTATCCTTATTCTGTGTATCTAGTGAGTTTGAGTTGGGCTATGATTGCTGCCAAAAACATAGGTATCCTACACTCAATACTAAGGCTCAATGCATCATAGACTATGAATTACACCGACAGAGTTTGCGATATTAGCCAAATGTTTGTAACTGACACATAATGCCCTCAAACCCAAACATACATTTCCCAATATACTTACATTTCGGAAAAATAAATGTTGGTAAATCTAATTCATAATACCATCACTTTAATAGCCCTTATTTATTATCAATAATAATAATACATGACATTTATATAATGCTTTTCTAAAAAAAGAAAAAAAGAAAGAAAAATACAAAAATAATTCAGTAATATGCCTGTTTTGAAATGCCCTTTTAATAATGTATTTATGCTGTATTTGTTCTTAAATGTATTTTGCTTTTAATCTGTAAAGCACTTTGGATCGCCACGTGCTGAAAAGTGCTATATAAATAAAATTGCCTTGCCTTGCCTTGTCTAAAGAGTTATTTTTGTGCTGCCGTTTCATTAAGCCTGAAGACGACCCAATGGAGTGGGATTTGCTCAATTAAATATATTTTTTTAATGTGTGAGAGCAAGAATAATTCTTGTCGCACAAGTTACATTTACACTTTTATCCAATAACCCCAAGTTGCCCAGCATGGATACAAACATAAACTGGCTTCATATTAAAAGCCTGTGAACAGAAACAAATAATTCTGTCTCACTTCTTAATCAATGGCTGATTCTTCCCAGAGTCAAACTTGGCCCGTTTTAGCATTCTTTTGGGCCAGACAGTGGCCATTCTTTCACTCCCACTTCTTTTCATTCTTTTTATCCTTGACTGGGAATAGAGAACCTTTTTCACACTGTGCCTGTCCACTCAAATGAACCCATTGTGTCAGAACACATCCAACACAGCAGTAGAGTCTCTGAGGGGAGCAGGGAACAGAAAGTAGACACTGGCTACCTCTCTGTGTTCTAGCACACACTTGTGAAATGTGGTGTGTCGACTCCATTAGGGATTTGCCAAGAAGCATCTATACGGGCCCATCGTGCAATACCCTGAGCGAAGCATTTTTCCAAAATGAGCTCTACAAATGTGTTTTTCTCATTTCTATGGCGACATGGTAAGAACTCCTGTTTTGGATATTTTTCCCCCCCGCTCTGCGTCAGAGGGAGGGTTTTCTGGGAGCAATTACCGAGCGGGAATGTGGGTTGCGATGGGGGAGAGGAGGAGACGCAGCGGCTAAGAATGTCCTGAGTGTGTGAAAGAAAGAAAGTGATTTGAAAAGGAAAGTGATTCATACAGTGTGTGTTCATGTAAGAAATAAAGAGGGCCTACTGTTTTGCTTCTTGAATTTATTTCTAGTTTATCACAGCATTACTCCCATCCAGACCCACCTCTCATACTGATCATTGACACACCCTACTAAGGCTTTCCTGTAGCATCTTTACAAGTCCTTTTACTCGGTGATCACAATCACTCTTTTCAGAACTCTTCCTCCCTTACATAATAAACCCCCCTCGTCTCCACCTATCATACTCCACATGAATCAGTGTTCCTCTGAGATCTTCCCAGTTCCCACTACTATCCTTGACATCTTAATGACCACCCTCCCCCAGCTTCTACCCGCCCTAAACTTCACCCTAAACTTAAAAACATTGCACAAGCCTAGACCCTCCACCTTGATTCTTTAATACAATATAATGTGTGTCCACCCTGCCGACTCCAAATTAGAATAATTCCTTTCCTACTTTTAGATGTACACACTGACAGATACACACTTGACAGAAAGCACACACATGCACCAACAGTTGAACATTTCAATGAAAGGCAGAGTTCCTCACCTCAGTCAGTGTCAGAAGACATATTGAATAGAAAATGTACTTTAAAACTTTTTAAAGAGGCCTTTCATTGTTTTGGGGCTTTTCCCTTTCGTCTAGTAGTATGTGTATACAGGTTTCGTGCATGAGGAGGGTGAAAGAGGTGATGCACCACAGGCAGTAGAAAAATAAAACACTTTTTGAACTTTAAAGCATGACCACATGTCAAAGTAGAGGCAAAATATACACATTTTTAAATAACTGTTTCCTGATAATATACCGATTCTGTTTCGAACCACAATGAATTATAACCTTTATTGACAACATATTTAATTGGTTTTCTAACAATAGCAGATTGCATAAACTACACCACTAAAAACATTATTATGGTTATCTAAGGCAATTGAAGTACATTCTTCATTTGTATATAGATGTATAGAAGTAATTCATTTCATATATTTACATTGTTTAGCAGTGTTTTGCACTGGAACATTGTAAACATTCTTCCTAATTGGCTCCAACTGGTGTGTCAGTGTGTCAAATAATTTACATCAATTGGGAGTTATGCTTTCCCGAATTCTAAAAAAGGGGCTACGGTTTAAAAATATCTATCCAAGGAGCTATTCCAAATAGATTTAACTTCTCTGGAATCATAGAGAGAACTCCCTTGACCCAGTGTTTAAGCACAGGAGGTCTCACTGACTTTTAGTGCTGAAGAATATGGGCCTTTTGATTATCGTAAAAATCCATAGAAAAACCTAGGCCTTGTGTAGCTTAAAGGTCCCATGTCATGCTTTTCCAGTTATTATCCATCCCCTTGTGTGTTGTGAAGGTTTTTCTGCATGTAAACGGTGTGCAGAGTCAAAACCCTTAAAGTACACCCTGTAGCGAGTAAAACTCTAACACAGAAAATACCTCCCCAAAACGCCGTTACGTTAAGCCCCCGCTGATTGGTCCAAATTGACCAATCCACACACACACACTCAGTGCATGCAGCTCTGCTGATCTCTCCTCCCTCGCTGCAGGCTGATAACAGACAGTTGGGATCGCGGCGAAATTCTCTCTGCAGACCCATTCTCACAGCGTTTATCAACCTATAAACCTTTTTCTTACTCAATATCAAGCCACACTTATTGTTTTTATTTCGGCTGTGACTTTGTGTGTGTTCAGGTTGAGTTTGGCTGTGTTTGGCTGTGTATTGCTAAACAAGGAAATCATACCTCCACGGAGCTGTGGAGGTGTGATTCGCTCAGTGCGATTCGTACCGACCAATCAGAGCGCACTGGGCTCACGGGGGAGTGGGGGGGGGGGAGCTGCAGCGAGTCGTTTAGTGGAGAAAGTGAATACTGCTGAATACACATACTTTACAGAGATGCTGTATGCGAAACCAATGTGAGTTTGGAAAATTGCACAGTATTTTTCTATTTTAGTATACCTCAACAATGGAATTATGATCAGTGGAAATGGCCATGACCTGGGACCTTTACATTCAACCACACGAGTCATGCTGTCACTTATGACATTTGTGATTGTTATCTCTCCTTATATTACACAGGTAACAATTAAGCGTGCATCCTTGAAATCTATCTGCACATAGTACTTTCCCTCGCATTTTCTTTTTAATAAGCACAGGTAATATCAGGTCACAGGTGGCACAGGATCTCAGGATTACCATTTTTGTTTGACAAGTTCCTGTTCAGTAAAAAACTGATAGAGTATCCCTCTATGGCAAGGCAAGAAAAAACTTGCATTAATAGTAATTAGATCTGCCCTGACTCGGCTCACCTAGTTGAAAGTTGTTCTTTTATATTCACTTAGTCTAAGAATGCTCAAAATCAGCCTCTGTTTAGTTCTCCTCCCCCCTTCAGTTCTCCAGAAAGGGTGTCCTCACTCTCCAATTGGCTAAGAAGGGGAATGCACCAATCTGCTCTCAACTCTTAATTATGAGCCAACAGGTGATCTGGATAACTTCCCATCAACTCAGGGGGAGATGGGCATTTACCTCGGATTGTATCAACAAAACATTGAATTACCCAAAAAATCTGGAAATCTATTTGAACCTTTCATTCTTTTTTCCAGTGCTCTACCCTGAAGACCATGTGTCAGATATCTGATCTTACCCCACCCAGGCCGTGACCTCTGGCCTCACCTTCAGTCAGTTCATCTTTCCAATACCCCCATCCAGTAAACCTAAAGCCAAAAGAAATTACGCAATATGATTTAACCTGTGGCCAAGTGTACAACTGTACGATGACAATATGATCACAAATCCTAGCTCCTTTATAAATCACCAATTGCAACCAACTATAAATTTGCTTTCATTTTTTAATATGACCGCCCTTATTATTTTTGCAGTTTTTTCCTCTTTTCTTTCTTTCATGCACGTAAAAAAAAAAAACATTACACTGTTTTTATTTAACTTATACTGCCTGTAAAGAAACGTTTTTTTGTTTTCTTTTCTGAGCAAAGTAGATGTATGGACAAACAAAATCCATTAATAAAATGTTTAAAAAATAATAATTTGAACCAGGTCAAAGTTTAAAAAAAGAAGGGGGGCGCATTTTTTAAACTAACAACAATGTGTACGTTTAAAACCGTTTTCTCTGCAATAAAAAAAACGATATTAAGCCTAAATTAAACAACAGTGGGATAAATGAATTCCAAATATTAAATATTCTAATATAAAAACATTTTACAAGAATCGCTGCAATTTGTAACTCTAAGATTATGAGACAACAGGCCCATATACAGACACCAAACCCTTACCCCTGTAGTTGTGTATTTCTGTAGTTATTTGTAAGTCTTTGTGGTCATTTTGTGTGCCCGTGTGTTGGTTTTGCATCTCTTTCTGGTCATTTGAAGTGTCTTTGGGTTCATTTTGCTTCTCTTTTTGGTGGTTTAGCATGTCTTGATTTTCTTGTATTTCTTGTAAGTCATTTTGTTGGTCTTTGTGGTCATTATGCATCTCTTGGTGGTTTTGTAAAGAAAATGTGCATGTCCTTGCAATATTCTTGCATCTTTGTGGTTGTTTTGCATCTGGGTTATGGATCTCGATGTTGTTTTTCTGCATGTTTTAGTGGCTGTTGTGTTTCTATTTGTGACACAGATACCCTCATGAGCCACCCTTCGGACCAATGTGCTAATTTGGCTTTACGATCTAACTTGACTCATATTTACCTTCACAAAAACATACAACTATCTCTTCAAAATTGAAGCCTCTTCAAACGTGTTCCATTGGTTAGATTCCTGCTAACTGCCTTGTCTTGGCCACCTGCTGCCTGATCCGCCCCATACAGTCTGAACAATTACATGTCTGGCTTCCTGGAATGGAGAATCACACATTCCTTTAATCATGAGCACACTCTGGGAACATTGTTTTAATTTAAAGGTAAGTAGAAAAATACTGTCTGAAATAACATCTGCACAGGTCATTGTCTCACACACACGGGATCACAATAATATTTTCCGTTATAGTGTGATCAGAGCTGTGATGTAGTGTCTGCAGTGGGCCAATGCACCTGGTAGGAATGTTCCACACACCTGTAAATTGTCTGCACTCAAGTGTTTCCCATCTGTGTGGCCCCGGTGAGTCATCATGAGATTCTTCTTGATGTTACAATCTCACAGTGTCACCGTGAGTTGAACAGACAGTGCTGCATATTCTAACATTGAGCCAGAGGTGTCACAATGCTATCAGAAGATTTCTTTACACTGAGTAAGACAGTATCTTCACACTGAGAGTAAGTCAATGATCGTGTCAGCCTTGACTGAGGCTCTTGTGTCAGTAGGAGTTGTAAAAGGAGTTTCCACTGGAATTATCTATGGTGGTTTGTACTCCTACTGATTGAGTGATAAATGTCCAAAGGTTCGGTCAAAATCTGACCCGAGGTCAATTCTGGATACTCCCTTGGTCAGTCATTGAGACTTCTCAGTATTTGTCTGCTTCTGTCAGGGCGGCTTTGATTTAGCAATTTCCGTGGGTGTTCTGACCTCTGAGGTCAGAACAGAGCAAGGATGGTCCGGCTGAACAAGAACTCTACAGTCTCCATGAACAGTTTGAGCCAGATGAAGTCAAAGGGGTGGTTCGGATCGTACCATCTAAAAGAAAGGCCCAGCAAAAAACGAATCACTTTTAGTGTAAGCTCTACTTAAAATATGTGTAAACCTCTACTGTACCTATGTGGAACAGAAGTTGTTTTACGCATCTATGCTAACCAGACTCCATCTGGCGGGATATCTCTTAGTGGTTGACTAGAGCTGGCGAGCTAACCAGTCAGAGCAGACTGGGCTCTGGTTTCAGACAGAGGGTGAAAAGAGGTGCTGCAGTATGATAAAAATAAAGCTCCATTTAAAATATTAAATCTACTGTAGATAATGCACTAACTTTGGATAAATACCATATACAATCCCACTTCAAAAGGCACTATCCCTTTTAAAATTATTTATCTCTGTAAAGTAAAGTTTCCACTCATGATCAGATGATCATGAGTCAAACTCGTGAGTGTACTTCACACAAAAAAACACCTTGTCAGCAAGCAGAGCACTGAAAGCATAAATACCATATTGACGTTCACATTTCACCCCCTCCCCCGCCCACATATCAAGCAAAAGTGAGAGCATTGCCTGGCAGATGATTTATCAAGCTGCAGGTCTCGTGACATGCAGGACACAGCGGCCATCGCAGTCAATGGGATCTTTCCACAAAGGGTGATAAGGGTGGTGGCGTAGAGTCAACAGAGGCTTAGCGATGCCCCTCCCATGCCCAGCATTCACACACAGACTGGCACGCACGTTGTGGTTCGATCAGTGTTACAGGCGCACTTTTCCAAGGAAATCCCTGTATCTATAAAACAATTGTTTATCTATGTTATCCAATTATAACTTGTGCTTTTGTGTGTGATTCTTTTTGCCTTCTACTGCATATATTATAATTTTTTGCACTACTTTTTATTTTGTATTATTGTATTGTATTATATATGTTGGATTGTTGTAGGAGCTCAGGTCATAAAATACCATTACCATGTATACACTGTAGCCTTTGAATCTTGAATTTGAATATTTTATTCTCAGACTAAATAGTTATTTTTGTATTACTTTTTTCATGTATTTATTCATTCATCTTCGTATTTTAAATATCTCTTTAGATTTGAACATTGTTATATATTTGTTTGTCAACTTAATTCCTCTTGTGTTTATGTTTTCACCATATACACACAAAATATTCATTATACGTGTAAAACTTATGCTGATTTTACTGATTTATTCCCCAAAAGTGGTGAATATTGTTTGTTTTTTTGCTGTTCATGATTGTTTACAGATGATAAGTGATCTTGCAATGAAGAAGACTAATACAATGTTCAAACAAAGAGAGAATATGTAATGGACTGTTAGTTTAAATTAGCATCTCCTGTTTATATTTATAACTTGCACTTTAATTACATTTGAAAAGCCATCCAGAGCTTGTTAAAATGTACTGGAACAAACTGCCCCTTGAAGGAACAGAGATTAGAAAGTAACTTGGGAGGGGGGCATCATGGCGGGCGATGACTATCACGGACACACATTCTTGATATTGGGCCAAAACCTTTGAGGTAAGGTCTAGGTGGGGTTGCTGCCTGCCAAAACTTGTGATAAAGGACAGTTTCCCATCAAACATTCTTGTAGGATGTCTGAAGAAACTAACATGTAATCCCCCCCCCCCCCCCCCCCCCACACACACTTCAGTCAGTCAGTTAAGAGTGGATTGCACAATGATTGCAACTCACTAAGGTGAAAAGGTTACAAAATACATTGTACTTGTCATTACATAGATGATTTTGCCAACACTGTGACCTTGTTTATGTAATGGAAGTTAAACTGTAATCTGACATGCACACACGTTTAAGTAGCCAAGAAAAATATTAGCAAAGAGGTAAATCATACTGTATCTCACTGACCTATGTGTTCTTTATGTTTTTAGACCCTGTCAAACAATGGAACAAAGGTATAATTGGCATTTTAGGAAATGGTCTTTGTCTGTTTGATATGGTGGCCGAACCATGCAAACAACCCAAAACTAAGAGCACATGTAAATTACTAGGTTAGTTGTGTTAAATAATAACTGGTTTCTGCTGTGTTTTGAGCTTCTTGCAGCATTTAGTAAAATGAACATACGAGTAAATAACTGGAAGCGAGGCTGACTCTTCCAAAAGCTGTAAAATAGCCTACCAATTTAAACAGCTGTTTTACAAAGGTATTTTATGTGCACAGATGTACTGAAATTATAGGACTCTCGCTGCAGACACAATGACAACATACCTGAAAACTTCACTTTTTTATGACTTTGTCTTTACAATTCTGTTTGTGTTTAGGTTAGACAAAACAATTAGTGACCTTAAACAATGTTGGTGAGTCTATTGTTACACATTGGAGGATGCCAAGATAGCTTTTTCTACCTTGCCTTTAGTCTTAATGCTAAGCTAAGGGTTGTCTTGGGGACAGCTTTGTACTTGTGTCAGCTTCTTTTTTATTGAAAAGTAATGGGAAAGCACTGACACAGAAGCCTGGAATCATCTTCATCATTCATCTAACTCTTGAGCTTTTGACTCAACTCCTTAATCTGCTTTACACGGCTATCTCTACCTTAATCTCTGTATTCAATGCTGGGCGTGGCGGCCATCGCGATCAGTCAAAACACTGCAGTCATCACTGCTAGACAAACGAAGACCCTAATACATGGCAACCATCAGATTACCCCTGTGTTTCTGGTGATGGTGGTGTCTGGTTTTGGGATTACTCTCCATTGGTGAATGAATCAGGAGGTCTGATATGTTATCTCTTTATCAAGCATACATCTTAGTGTCTTAACTTGACACCTTGATTTTTATCTCTGCTTTCTGTCTCATATTCCCTTTTCCCTATTGCTTTCTCTTTGCCTTGATAAACACAGATATCCGTGCACGCAGAGTGCAGATTTCCACCGGGATTATTTCTCTCTACCTTCCGAAACAAAGAAGAGTTGAATCTTCCGTAGAGTCAAGATGTTGAAGATTACAAAAATGGGGATTTATTCTTCCAGCTTCTTTCCTAGTTTTAGTGGATCACAACATATTTGGTATGGAATAAATCTGCAGATGATGGGTTTAAAATTAGACCTAACCCCTCTTGGAATGTCAATTCTGAGGCAAAATGTGACGTGCAACTGACAGGAAAGGCTTTCTGTTAGCCTAGCCGATTGTTGGAAATGTATTTCGCTACTGAAGCAGTAGTATGCTAGATTAGCTGTTTACATAAGGACAGATTCACACTCCCGACAGAACACATGGTCTTCATGAGCCAATATGGACTGCCTTAGGTTTCGATCAGAAAAGAGTACATTTTAAGCCGCTTTGTGCGCCTTTTTCTTTGTTGTCTATGATTACTGTATATAAACCTAAACTAGGTTAACAATTAGGAAGCATACTATTCATGGATTTGTTTAACTAACGTTAGCACTAATTTGGTGCTTGACTAGCAACAAATTCAAAAGAAAAAGCAGCTAAAAAAACACTGTCTGTTCAGGCCCTCTACAACTACAAATAAAACATTGATACCATTATTGTTATAATACATGTTTTGAGGCAACCTCTTATGAAGACAGTTTATTGCTATGATTAGGTAGGGATCACTTTTGTTGGCCCAGTCAATGACAGTACACGAGTTGTTTTTCATCAGGAGCCGTTTGCTTTAATATCCAGCTGCATGTTCCTTCCTGAAAAACAAACAAAGAGGGTGGGGTAAGGCTGAGACCCAACATGAGTACAGACAAACAGAAAACCATCTGGCAGGAATGTTATTTGAGAAGAAGTCGATGCTGATACAGACAACCGTGGGCGTGAAGACATAATAAGATCTGTAAATAAGACTTCATTGTTCTTGCTTAATGGTTTGTGTGCTAGAAAAAACGATATTTAAGCTTTGATGACAGACAAGCTAATGTGCTCCTTCTTAACTTTACATAACAAACTGAAGAAAGCATGGATCCTCAAAGAACGACAAGGTGGATGTCTGTCCTTGTTATATGACAGGAAAAGTCCTTTAAAAGTACCATGTGTGGAATGTGCTTGTTCCACACAAAAACCTGCAGGGGGGCTTCTGGAATATGTTCTGGTTTACAAAATTCATTGTTCCTATGTTTCTACAAAGGAGATGGTGGAAATGTTTATTTGTTTGTTCATATCCTTTATGGGAGGGGGCGATCAGACACACATCCGGCTATGTAGAACAGATAACATACTGTACCGTACATCTGAGGCTACCTAACACCTTAGAAAACCTTCATCTGATTTAACGTAGGGTTTCAAAGTGTATCAAGACTTTAAAAGACCTCACAATTGTGGCTTTACTGATCTTATTTTTCCTGTGCACACTGTTTTAAATGTATTTTTTTTTTACAGTTCGAGGAAGCCATTAGTATCCATTCATCTCAGTACATATTTTCACAAGAACAAAGGGAAACCAATAGAAGCCTATGCTAAAAGATGTAAATGCTCAGTATGGCCCCATTAAACACATTATTTGTGATTGCAGATGGATTTCAACAATATGTGCTTCGTCCATAAGTCTAAATAAACGTGGAAGATATTCCAGACTACAGTATCCTGATGGATATGCATCAAATGACTTCAGTTGAATGAGACCTGTTGCTTCTGTGACTTACCCGCCCACACTGACTCAACTGATGAAATCATTAGTGATAAGTGACTGTAACTGATCCCGAGACATTCCCCGAAAGGTGATGATGCCTCGCTGAAATGTGGCTGTTTTCAGGGTGGGGAATGTGACGCAAAGCCAATAACGTGTTTAAATGAGTCTAACGTTGGTGGCAAAATCAGAAATATCAGAACCCAATATTTTACAACATATTAAAAGTGTAATCACTCATAACCTAATACCATATATTTGTTTTATTCTCTATACAGCTATTCAAATATGATAAAGTTGTGATTTTTCTAACTAGGCTAATTGTGTAGTGAAAATCTGATATTGTATCAGCCCTACAAACTTTATACCTAGGAAATCTAGATGCTGTAACTTAATGTTTTTGTGAATAGAATTTACCATTATTTTACTTATTTACCACCAGTAAGTGTCTGTGGTTTATAAAATATAGGCTTAAGTGCCTCAGATCTCAATTGTTGTACAAAAAACTATTAATACACATAGAAAAATAAATGTATTATTTTCTAAATCCTCAGTGGAATTTAAATAACAAAAGAGAAAATGATATTCTAGACTTAAAAAGAGAGCAATAATTAATATTATTCATGTCTAACAAAAAAAAGTATTTTAAGTTTTTTTCCTTCTTTCCAGCTAAGGAAGGTTGTGGAGGACAACGAAATGCTGTGAGTCTGCGGTTTGGGACAGTGGAAAAGAGGGAGGTGACTCAGGGTGAGGGGGAGTGGTTTGAGGGGCGGACCTGAGGGCCCACAGGGTCTATATAGTTAAACAGAGTTTCTTCTGCTACTGCCTTGTGTCTGTAAGCTCACATTTCTGCCTCCTCAGCCTGTGCCGCTCTCTCGTACTCACAGCCTCTCTCACTGAGTCTCACACTCCTCCAGCACCATGCAAACCTCCAGGCAGTCTACATACTCTGTGCGCAGCTCCAACAGCAGCCGACCTCCTGCCATGTCAATGAGCCGTACATCTGGTCCTGTCTACAGGGCCTCATCTATCCATGGTGGGGCCGGAGGGGGCCGCATCAGCATCTCCTCCAGCAGCAGCACTCGATTGGGATCAGGGATGGGATCTGGGATGGGAGTGGGCTCAGGAGCTGGGGGCTTTTCCAGCAACATGCAGGTGAGCGGGAACAGTGGCCACGTCATGGGCAATGAGAAGTTTGCCATGCAGAACCTGAACGACCGTCTGGGCAACTACCTGGAGACGGTGAGGAACCTGGAGCAGACCAACCACCAGCTGGAGATTAAGATCAAGGAGGCCATGGAGAAGAGCGGACCCGACTTCAGAGACTACAGCAAGTACCAGGCCGTCCTGGACGACCTCAGGAAGAAGGTGAGGAGGGCATGTGTTCATTTATTAAGTGGTGAATTAAAGAGAGGAGTTTCAATGGAAAGAGGGAATTAATTGAAGTTGATGACATGATACGATGTATGATTGGTAGAAAAACATTTTTAGGGCACAATACATCTTGAAAATGTGTTTTAAACAATCAAATTGGCACCCTCTGACCTAAAAACAAAACCCATTATGGTTACTGCTTGGATTAGTGCCCACTGCCGCTCTGGGGGTCCCAGGGCTGAACCGGAAACAGTATGGTGGAGGAATGTTGGAGCATCAGGGGTCAGAGGGACAGGAAAGCAGAGAAAAACAACAGAGTCCAGGGACTTTACAGACCATAAAGGGCCAACATACAGGCCCATACGTCATGACTTTAACTACCTTTTCCTTTCGGTGTAACACAAACAGTGTCTCAGTAATAGCACAATGGGACTGGACAAGTAGTACAGTCATTACTACTGTGTATACACAGAATAGAAGCTGATAAGGATAAGGAAACTCACTTGGGAATAGGATCTTTCAAGTTGGGGTTCTTTATGTTCTGTGTTTTATATGTAATTAATCTGATAAGGCAAATCATTTCACACTTTCCTGAAACACCCGATCAAAACACATCCGGCTAAAGATCTCAAAGTTAAGATTGCATTATTCATTCAAGGTTTTTCCCCCACTGATTTGCAAATTTCATTCAAGGCTACTGTTTCCATATTCAGACAAAGAAAAGTGCAGTTTTCAAATGGAATATTCCATTCGGGCCCAATGATAATCCCGTTTCTAACTGTATCAGTTCAACATCAGAAAATATTATTTGTATATGTCCTCTGTGTGGAAAAGTGTACATACCCACGTAGAGCATGTTTTTTTTTACATGTTTTCCTTGTGGGACTGAGCAGATAACACTATAGACGTCAAATGGTTACACAAACAAATGGAATCGAAAAAAATGAAGAAGGAGTTTGGCAACTATTTCCCAAGGTTTTTTCCTTCTCAACTGTTTACTCTACTAACAGCTGAGGGCCTGAGTTTATCCACACAGCCCGGGGTCAAAAAAGGCAAATTTGTCTTTTGATGTGATGCAAAAATCACTCAAATAACTGGAAGCCCTCAACCCCCATCTGATAAAACACAGACTCTCACGTCAATGTAAAAACAGCCAAGTCTCGTAAAGCACGCACAGTCAACTATCCATGCAAACACACACGCATGCACGCACACACACAACCACCACCCACCCCATCTACCTCATGCAAATCACCTGTCTCGTCCCTGTTGACTGGATGGATCCTGTTCCTTCTCTGAGAGGACGGTTGCTCCCTGGCAGCCACCGATTGGCTGGTAGACTTTGTCACCTGGATGCCTCCCCTGCCACCCTTCCCTGCCCTTATCTACCAGACCGTGACACATAAAGCAAATACTGCAACCATCTGGTTTATCTGAAGCGGCCCGCTGACACTGTCCCCATTTTTACAGAGATATTGACCCTTTTTTCCTGGCATAAAAACATTTTAGAATTCAGACTTGGTTGAATCTATGTCGTTTTTTCTGTCAAACGTCACTTTCACAATATGTTAAAGTAGTGAAATCTCTTCAGAGTAATAATTGGACATTTATGTCTGCGTATCCTTAGTACGGTGGCCCTGAAATGCAAGTCAAAACAACATTTCACAAAACACTACTGCATTTCACAAAACACTAAAGCATTTCAAAAAACGAGGGGTTATATATGGTAACCCTTGTAATATAAGCACTGGCGGAGCCCTCTACTGGACTCTATGGGTACTACCTTATCATGCAAGCATTCACCTACTGAGACTTCTATAGACGTAGCCGGCCCCGGGGCGGGCCTACCTGAATGCGCACGCATCTCACCGTATAAAAGGAGGCCTCGCCTCCTGAACGTCATCCTACACCTCTCTTCAGCGAGCGGTATAGGACAGACAGTGCCCCGAGCAGAGGGCTCCGCCTGTGCTTATATAACAAGGGTTACAATACGTAACCCCTCGTTATGGCCAATACAGTCAGTGCTTTATTTCTGTCTGTATGAAGTTGTTGTGAGTTTCGACGGAGCAGCTACAGGTTAGATTATCCTGATCGATCCGATCTCCATTCAGAAAACACGCATTTTAAAAGGTTTTTCGCCTGCCATCTTGTCTGCAGACTTGTTAAAGCATTAATTCATGGTTTTTACTAACCGGTATCAGTATGTTGTTACTTCGGCATCATTTTGAAACGTGTATTACAATTACGGTAAAATATGTTCATGTTGTTGTAGTCTACCATAGTATTTACATGGAGATAAGCCCCGAATATTCACATCGCTCTAATCGCTCGAGTTTCAGGTTTCACCGTGGCTGTCAGCTGTGTCATTCAAACAAGACGCGCTGGAGAGGGGGCGGGGCTTATGTCCATGCAAATGTTTTCTGAATGGAGATCGGATCGATCAGGATAAACTAACCTGTAGCTGCTCCGTCCAAACTCACAACAACGTCATACGGGCAGAAATAAAGCAGCGACTGTATTCACCATGACACAGACAGTCTGTGGTTTGTACTTGTTTAAATTTTGTCCAGTTTCTGAACATATATGAGGTGTGTGTGCTAACAGCTAGGCTGATGTTTTGGGACATGTTGCGATGTTACCAATCATGAAGCGTCATTTCTTGACTGGCAGCAAAATCCGGCTGGCTCTGTCCAATCAAAAAAAAATAAGTGTTCTCCCTAAAGGAATACCCTTTCCGTAAAAGTTTAAATGCTGTGGCGTTTTGTGAAATGTTGTGGTGTTTCCTGAAATGCTGTAGCGTTTTCTGAAATGCTGTAGTGTTTTGTGAAATGTTGTTTTGACTTGCACTTCAGGGCCACCGTACCTTAGCTCACAATCTAAATCCCCTCTTTCTTTTGTCTCAGGTGTTTGATTCCACCTCTGATAACGCTCGTCTGGTTCTCAACATCGACAACGCTCGCCTGGCGGCCGATGACTTCAGAGTGAAGTAAGTCCCTCTGAGACAGGAAACCCTAACCCAGACTGCTGCGGGCACACCCTGCTTTACCGCTGAATAGGTTCTTGGATGTATACATGATCTGTCTTGTAGTCATAAATCATCACCTTTGCATCATAGCCGGGGAGATGTTTCCGTTGTGTAATAAAGCTAATGTCATAGCAAACACAGCTGGAAAATATAGTATAGAATATTGTATGCTGAACAAATATTGACCATGTAAATGGAAAGGAAAGATACCTTGAATATAAATAGTTGATGACAAAATTATAGGCCCATTCAGCAACTTAGTTCACTGAGTAATTCAATTTGCCCTGCCCTGTGTAGATACGAGTCTGAGTTGGCTATCCGCCAGTCTGTGGAGGCGGACATCATTGGTCTGAGGAAGCTCATCGACGACACCAACATGAGCCGCATGAACCTTGAGAGTGAGATTGAAACCCTGAAGGAGGAGCTCATCCACCTCAAGAAGAACCATGCAAATGTGAGTATGGTAATCCCAATCCTAACCCTGACCCTAACCAGATCCAAACCTCAACTCGAAAGTGTTTTTTCATAATATAAAGAAATCCAACCCTAACCCTGCAAATATATTTCAATTATGACTCGTGGGAAACATGTTTTGCTGATAATGGTCACAGCTTTAAATCTAATCTGAAACCAGATGTGGTTATGTTTAGTCAACAAATCTTGATTAGGATGAGGAAAATATCTTAGTTTGACTTAAAAGATCAACAACAAAAGTTGCTAAGAAATTAGTTCGTGATGCTAACATCACATTTTTCCAGTTAGACCCTTTAAACCAGCGAAAAAAGCAAAAACAATGACATAAGAAATTTGCTCTAACAACCTGATTTCAGGGCTTTGCCATTAACTGCTTAGTGTTGACATTGTCGTGCTGCTTTCAACAAAGTGTAATGAGTCCCCAACAAAGAAAAGACCTCTGGACCATCACAGCGAACAGCCACAACCTTTTAAAGAACTGAATCAATATTTACTTATATCAACATCATCACCACCTGTTGGGAACGTATGCATGTTACAGACTAGGCCATAACTTTAACCAGGACATCCAGGCAGGCTGCAGGGTGTTCTTCAATAAAAGTGTCAGAAGAAAAAAAATCAGTGGGAGGAGGGAGGTTTGATAAGAAATCTTAAATATCTGGGTGTGAATTCTGTGGGAAGCCTCATCGTTAAAAATGGTTCCCATCCATATTTGGCAAAGTAAAAACACACCAAGGAATTCAAATGACTATAATTTAAGTGGATAAGCCACAAGGCAACCATTTGTTTACTGAAGAAATTAAGTCTCAAAGAGACATTTAGATGCACCCCCTGTATATTTACCTGACCATAATGTAATTACGGTTGGAAGAGGCTCGGAGTCAAAGCTAGGTCACAGCTAAATGAAAAAAGTCTGTAGTAGTAGAATCCACATGATTTAAGCTGTAGTCTACCCACTTGAACTGTTTGAAGCGCACAATATTTGTGATTGTGTCTATTAACTCTTCTATCAATTTGCATATTTTTAGGAAGTTATGGAGCTCCGTAACCAGATTGCACAATCAGGAGTCCGCGTGGACGTCGACGCTCCCAAAGGACAGGACCTGGCTCAGCTCATGGCAGAAATAAGAGCAAAGTACGAGAACATGGCAAAGAAAAACCAGGAAGAACTCAAAACATGGCACGAATCTCAGGTAAACCATTAACAAGGAACTAGAAAGAGTTCATACCACTCCCAAGGCCAAAGGTGCATTCAAAGGCTCTTTGGATGGTCCCATATCCAGAGTTGGGAGTGTTTCTAATTACAATGTCACAAAAGTGAAACACAATGCGAGTATCCGCCCTTTGATTTGGATCAGCTCTAAAGTGTAATGGCCCATACTACACCCTGAATTGACTCCTGCTTATCTTTCATTCTTGATCCTTTTTTCAGATAACAGAAGTGCAGAGCCAGGTAGTCCAGAACACAGAGGCCCTGAAGGGAGCCCAAACAGAGGTGAACGACCTGCGTCGACAGATGCAAACCCTGGAGATCGAACTGGAGTCCCAGAGGAGCATGGTGAGAAGCACACAGTCAGCACACGCTTCCTTGACCCCAACACACACTGCCATGGCTTGCTCAGCACTCTCACTTCAAGTCTCTCTTGTTGACACAAGCTTCACACTCCGGTGACCTCTCACTATGGAGCTGTCGCTAGTGAGTTGGCTTCACTGTAAGATATTAACCCATTCTTTGCTTTCCCTTCACAGAAAGGGTCTCTGGAGGGCACGCTGAGGGACACAGAGATGCGTTACAACATGGAGATTGAGGCTCTCAACACCATCCTCCTGGGTCTGGAAGCCGAGCTCACACAGCTGCGTAACAGCATCCAGCATCAGTCGCAGGAATACGAGGCCCTGCTCAACATGAAGATGAAGCTGGAGGCCGAGATCGCTACATACAGACGCCTGCTGGATGGGGAAGACTTCACGTGCGTAGCTAACTGATTCTATATTGACAAAACCAAGAAAAAAATATTATATATGTGCATACGTAAGCAACCTGGAGAGGCAAGGTTCATACTTAAAAATGTGTCAACTTAAACTTCTGCTGACGATTAATTTGTTTCTTGATATGTCCGTTTAGGCTCCAGGATGCTTTGGAAGACCAGAAAACCGTGAATACCAAAGTCATGACCGTCACACAGACCCTGGTGGACGGGAAGGTGGTTTCCTCCAGCACAGAAACCAAGAACCTTTGAATACCAGAAGCAACCACATGACACTCCCAACAATCACTAACCCTGCATCAAAACACTAACCTATGATTGGCTACATTTGATCTGCTTTCATCTTACAGCACTAACCGTAAATGTTGCGTTAGACGCTGCCATTCTATTCGACTTTCTGGGTACGCAGCTGTTCCACAGGCTGATGAAATCAAAACTGGATTGAAGGGAAACAACATCATCTATTATTTATTTCATCATGATTTATTTATGTGTTGAGTGTTGACCTGCAAGGTTTAAAACAATTGGAAAAATTAGAGCTTTTTTTGGAAAAACAATTGGAACAATTTGAGCTTTTTGTTCAAAGACAAACCAATTGAAGACATTGAATATTTTTTATTAATAAAAGAGTCCAAATAAATGTAAAACATTTTTTATGTCATCATCTTTGGTTTTCTTTCTGTCCAGTTTTGTCTGTCTGTTGCGCTGTGATGTTCAGACATTTCAATAAAGTCCATTGGTGAAATGTTCTTGGTGTGATCATGGTGTTTTGTATAAAACAAAAAAGAATATGTCAGATATATTACCTCATTTACTCCCAAAAGCAAAAGGACCCTTTGAGAATTATAACATGTATGACACTATAAATACATAGGAACAAATAACCCTGTGACTTAATGGTTAATGTATGGTGACCATTACATCTTTAATCCTTTATTACATTTTTAACTTTAGCTCGCAGTCTCAATCCTCACCACTTTTTAGGTGTACTAATAGCTTTAAAATCACTGCAAAGTGCCAAACTTGATATGGTGCCTTACCATTTTGAAACATTGATCCCTAATTCATTTTAGATGATGTTATAGCCTGAACAAGGTCATTCTACTGGGATCATTGAGATAAAGGATAGAATAAATGTGGTTGTGATAGTTGTAAAAATCTTCCTTGTACTATTATAAAGTGCCGCTCAATGGTTAAGCGCAAGATAGGCCTTATTTATTACTTCTGATACTCCAACTGAATCCCGTTTCACTGTGTCCTCTTTGGCTTGAAAACAAGGCTGGTGTCATACTACATGCGTCTCAGTGTCAACAAATTCCATAAACAGAATAGTTCCTTACATATCTACCACCAGTATCCACAACCCAGTCTCACCCAGTTCTACAAAAACGCCTCTGAAATTGTAAGATCCCTACGTTTTTTTTCATCATTCATTCCACTGGCTGGCCTATTTTAAGGTTAGTTTGGCGGATTTTGTTAAACTAATACGTTTGCGCTGTGGACCAACACTATACATTGACGGGGAAGGGGGTAGCAATAAAGATAACACCATTAAACAGTTACACAACATAACAGAAATAATGTCGATAGCAGCGTCCCTAGCAACCACCTTGGTAACAATGAAAACGTTGTATGGACACAATTTCCTGAAGTAATCTTCGTAATAACTAGCAAACTAAAGATCATGTACATCCACTGCACACATAATCTGAAATAACAACTCATATTTCTCGCATCAAATTACATCAAAACGCATTTTAATGGTCAAACTAACCTTAAAATAGGCATTTTCCACCGAGAATAAAATGGAGATCGGCCATGTTTTTTTTTTCTGAAGGGAGAAATTTCAAGATCACGTGACATAGACGCCAGCCATTGGAATGAATGGTAAAAAAAAACGTAGGGATCTTACAATTTCAGATGCGTTTTTGTAGAAATACTAGGTCCCAAGTTGTGGACCAACGTCGTTATTACACGTTTTTTTGTGAGACTGGGTTGGTATCCAAGCTTGTTGACTCCAAGATATACATCTTAAGTAAAAACACATGCTTGAAACTGTAGTTTTGCGAAAACTTTACTGAATCATGATTAATATTGACATTTTGAGTAAATGTGTATACCATTTACAAAATTGGAATTAATCTGCAATCAAAGGTAGTCCCCAGAATGCACTCATATGGATACTGACAACACGGACAATGGCCACTAATGTGTTTTAAATAGTATCTGGACAACGAGTGAGACTCCAAAGTTCCTTTGTAGACAAGAAGCTACTACCAAGGTTTAATTCAGACCTGGGACACTGTCCTCTGTCAAGTAAACGCAAAAATGCAAAAAATAATATTGGAGGAATAAGATAAAGTGATATAATTTATAACTGATAAAGACAATTTCCCTGCTGGATAAACTCCAGAGAGATATTGAACATGGCCGGCATTATGCTTTAAGCTGCTGTTGATATCACAGTTATCATAGATACGTTTACTAGACACTATCATGTCAGCTGGATGTTCATATCGGGTGTTTTTGGTCAAAGTCTAGGAAAAAGTCTAAAGGTAAAATGTTATATAGATAGTAGAGGAGTGGCAGGAAGACATATTGCCTTGCAGACCGATATATAAGACCTGGTGGCTGGTCTCCGTCTTTCACTCTCAGCTGCCGAACCCCTCTGTGCCAGGACGCACCAGAGCTTCTTCTTCTAACTCATCAACTCACTTCTTCTAGCAATGGAGCCCCTTTATAGACGCCAGAGTTCTCAAGTTCTTGGAGGTCATTTGACACCCTTTTCAAGACCTGTTCAGATGGACAGGTCCTATGCCCACAGTGTCAGTGGAGGAGCAGGCGGCCATGGGATCAGGATCTCCACGGCCTACGGCACACGGGTTGGCAGCAGCTTCGGGGGTGGGCATGACTACCAATCCACGTCTTCTGGGTCGAGTTCTGGATCCCTGGCTATCACGAATGAGAAGGCAACCATGCAGCACCTGAACGACCGCCTGGCTTCCTACCTGGAGACGGTGAGGGATCTGGAGAAGGCCAACAGCACCCTGGAGATCAAGATCAGGGAGACCATCGAGAAGAAAGGCCCTATGGAGGGGAAGGACTTCAGCAAGTACAACGCCATCATCGCTGATCTGAGGGCCAAGGTGAGTCAATCAGTCGGTCTTAGTTACTTGATGTGTCCTATTTAGACTACCAAATGGAAAACTAAATGTGACAGCACAAAGTTTTCTTAATATCAAGCTAGTGATAAAGCTGTGTCTTCCTTAGTGTTATGGTTTAAAACACATCTCCAAGTAAGTGGATATGGGGTTTCCAAGCTTGTGCACACATTTTCTTTTTATAGGCTCTAACTAATGTTCAAAACTGTCCAATAAAATGTACGTTTCTGAAATAATTCTTGCGGAATTATATTTGACTAAGATCTCAATCCTCTGTCCAATACTCTTCCCTTCCAATACCCTCCACAACTGCACATCATGTTGGGGAAAAAGTCAAAAGTAAAGGCTTTTATCATTATACTACCGGCTCTTCAAAGCGTTTATTGATCTCTCAAACTGACTCACAGTCTCAGTCTTATCTCCACCTCCCTGTGGAGCAATGAGAGATAACCTTCTTTGTTATTTTAGGACTTACAGTGTGTTAACGAGGCAGTTATGTGATCTGCATAGTATATCAAAGTGAGAATCACTCAATCTAACTGACTGTGGAAAAAAAGGAAAACACAACGTTTCAATGAGTATATGTTTGTATTTCCCACACTGAACAACTTCCTGTATTGCAGATATTTGACATGATCAAGGGAAACGCACATCTTAATATCTCTCTTGACAACGCCAGACTGGCTTCAGACGACTTCAGAGTCAAGTGAGTGTTCGGCTTTGTTAAGTAAATGAAACAGGCTCTCTATCAAGGGTCAATATATCTGATATAAAGTATGTCTGGATAGGATGGAGTATGAAATGTCCATGCGTCAGGCGGTGGACGCCGATGTGGCCAGACTGAGGAAGCTTCTGGATGACACCAATGTAATGTGTTTCCACTTGGAGAGCGACATCGAGTCTCTGAAGGAGGAGCTGATCAACCTGAGGAAGAACCATAAGTTGGTGAGGGACACTGATCAAAAAATATATGGCCTTACAAAAAAATATATAATTCAGTACCTCACCATTATGACAATCCGTTTTTCCATCAATCTCCTAGCACAGGACCCCACTGACCTTGTTCAGGAAATCACTCCCTGACTTTTCCCCCTCAACAGGATGTTGCCGAGTTGCGAGCCCAGATCACCCAGGTTGGCGTCCGTGTTGATGTTGACGCTCCTAAAGGACAGGACCTGGGTAAGATCATGGCGGAAATGAGGGCTAGCTATGAGAAGATAGCACTGAAGAACCAGGAGGAGCTCAAAACCTGGCATGAATCTCAGGTTATTATTCAATCACGATATTTGTCAAATATATTTTGAGTTGGCTTGCGGTGCTTGTGGTGTATATTAGATTCATTTGTGTTGTGTTTCCAGATCACAGAAGTGCAGGTTCAAGTAACTGAGAGCTCATCAGCTCTGAAGGAAGCCACAGTTGTGATTTCTGAAACTCGGAGAAGGTGTCAGGGACTGGACATTGAACTGCAGTCTCAACTTAGTCTGGTGAAAACTATGTGCTTGTTTACATAATTAGTGCATCATTATCATAGAGACAATCTCTTTATCCAACTCTTAGCATGAAGCTAAGTAATTCATTCTCTACTGCATCAGTCAAAGGCATGATCAACCTTTTTGTTCACAGAAAGCTTCCCTGGAGGCCACGCTGCGGGACATCGAAATTCGTTACAACATGGAAATGGAGAAGTACAACGTGATCATTGTGAGGCTGCAGGAGGAGCTCACTCTGATCCGCACCGACATCCAGCATAGCACTAGAGAGTACGAGCACCTGCTCAACATCAAGGTGAAACTGGAGGCCGAGATCGCCGAATACAGAAGGCTGCTGGACGGCGAGGCAGGCTACCAGTGAGTATGAGGAGAGGAGGCAGAACGTTGACCAATATTAGAGCTTTGTTCATGTCATGGATGGTTTTGCAAATTTGATTCAAATTAGCTTCATGCAAACATGAAGCGACATTGATATGGAAAGTAAAAGCTGTCCATAGGTAGCATACAATACTCCCATCCCTTATTTTACTGCTCCATGACAGCATGCAAAACCAGATCACTTCAAGAGAAATGACATATTTGATACCAACATGGTGACCAAAAGGATCTAATTTCAATACATACTCATCTTTACTTATATAGCACCCTTCATACAACTACGCAGCTCAAAGTGCTTCACAGAGCAAGACGTAAACAGACAAAAAAAGGAAAAAATTAAATAATTTAGATTGAAAAAATCTATAAGTAGATATAGCGCATCACTCAATGAAATGTTAAATTATAGAAGCTAGGTCATGTTTGATAGTTATACCAAATAACAACCCTGGGTTGATTGAACTATTCTGTTCCCTTTTCCAGGCCAGAGGATGCAGTTGACTTGAAGATGGTCCAGACCAAAGTGGTGACGGTCACTCAGACTTTGGTGGACGGCAAAATTGTGTCAGAGAGCAAGGACGTCAAATCCAGTGAAAAAGCTGTAAATTAAGCACTGGGGTCTGGGAAACCCTTTGGACCAATAAAAAACAATGAACAAAAAATGTACCATTATGCTTGTGACTCTTTTTTAGCTTTGTGCGAAAGAACAAAACAATCATTACAATCACAGTTATGCATTATTACATTATTATTATTTATTCCACATAACTTATGTGCTAATTTTCTTCCTTTTTGATAGTTAGGGGGAGTTTGTTAACACAACTATCATGTCTGTATAATTGATGTGAAGCTAAAAGCCACAAGTTAGATAGATAAGATGGATCTTTATTAGCTTAGCTTAACTTAGTATCAATTCTGAAAATATCTGGCAACAGCTAGTCCGGCTCTGTTCCATAGTTAAATTGATGTATCTATACAGTATACTGAATGAAAAAAGTGGACGTTGTGACAGTGAATTGACCCATTGGTTTGTGGCACAAGTTTGGCATTTTGGCAGTGACCATTTACTTTTTTTGGGTCCAAATGTGACAATAATTGGACGATAGTGTAGACCCTAGTAAGGTAACCAGCTAAACATAGCACTAGCTAGTTTGGTTGTTAATGTGTGTTAAATATGATTTTAATTTGGATGCTAATTTGAGCTAAGGAAAATATTCTTACAACAAAATGTTTACTAAAGTAGTAAATCAAGTGTGAAGAAGGGTCATTTTCTCATAGACTTCTATCCCATCTGACTTCATTTTGTAACCTGTGAAACCTCCCTTGTTGCTGTTTATACACTTTGGGATTTCAATTCATACAAACACAGAAATATAAAAGGCTGTACACATACAGTCAACTTCCCGGCTATGCACAAAGAGAATGTTAGATGTCTGGCCTCCTGCCATCAACCCCCTCGAGACACCCCAGTCTGCTGTGTTTGCGGGAAATTCTTTCAGCCTCTGAGAAATTCCCATTCTGACCTGCAGTTCTTTAGCCCTGTTTTGTAAAAGGCAGAAGGCCCCTTTTCCCATGCCATGTCAAAGCTATCCAGGGTCTCTGCTTTCTGTTTATTTACATTCACATTAGTCAGTCTCACTCCTCTTTTCTGTTATAGAAACTGACCTCTTTTGGTCTGAGTTGGATCACTGCATGACTGTTCATGAGTTGTTATTAGAAATGCGGGGAGACACAGATATTGGTAATTGGCCGGAACATTTTTGGACAGTTGGGGACAATTTTACAACTTGAACTCAACCTCTACCAATAAATCCACTATTCATCAAAACAATGGCATATTTTTGGGAAATATTCAGTTGCAAATTTCCATAGACAGCAACATTAATTATTCTGTGAAATGCCAGATTTAAATCAAGACAAGTTTCGTAACTGTATCTGATAACAAGTAACCGATTCCAAATGTGTGCCACTTTCCAGTGCAATTTCCTATGCCCTGTGACTGTTATTGTGAAAAGTGTGTTTGACAGTGCGTCTACTGTTAGAGCCTCCTCCTGTCAGTCTCGCTAGCTGTTTTTTTTGGTGAAGTCCTAAAGCTGTCTTCCCCAACACTAAGTCTTTGTTGCAGCTGCATTCTGCCACCTCCTGAACCCAAAAGCTTTTTGTTATGGCTTTACTGACAGAAGCTGGGCAGACGGACCAGTGAAAAAGGGAATTCCAAAAAAAGAGTAGAAAAGAAGGGATGGCAGAACTGGCGGACATAGAAGATAAATGGGGGGGAGGAGGGGGGGGACAAACAAGTGCATGTCTCTTCTGCATGCCTAGGACCGGAGAGCTGGCTATACAATACATTTCTCTCTTCATAAAGATAGGAGGCCCTCTGAGGATTTACTCTGCTAAGTCCTAAATCCTCAAAGAATAGCGAACCTAAGTAAAACTGGATGGTTCAACACAGCAAAGAAGACTCCATAGCTGCCTCAATTGTGGACTCCATTTGAGTGGTCATTAAGAAATGTTGAGCCAACTCATTAGCACATTTGCATGCTTAAGTTCACGAGTGATAAACTCAATGAAACAATTTGCAGATTTATTTGGCAACCTGCAAATTGATTGCTGTAATTCTTTTGGAATACATTTTACATTTAACCCTAACCCTCATAAATGCTGTTGTGATCAGGCCTTAAAACTTAATTAGAAATGTTTTGAATGCATGTTTGAAACCAGAGCCCACTCTGCTCCGATTGGTTGGCTGGCCAGCTCTGTTGTGATTTGTCAACCACTTAGGGATGTCCCGCCCAATAGCCTATGTACAATGAGTTGGAGCATGATTGTTACATAATGATGTCATCATGTTACGGAAGTACAAATAGAAGCCCACTGGGACCGTTTCAGGCAAGAGAAACTCCATCTGGCATGAACTTTGGGAATTTGGCCTTTTGCAGACCATTTACATGCAATAAAAGATATATCACACACTACAGGAAAGAGAAAATCCCCAAAAGCATAATAGGGAGTCTTTCAGTAACATAATTAGGTCATCACATTCTTATTTAACCATCTATCTTTAACATAGCACTTTAACAGTGAAAGGTCCTGCCAGAAGACTTTTATTTTTCAAACTAATCCTTATTCTCCAATTGAAAGGACAGTAATGCCATACTCTGTGAGGGTGCAGGCATGTCCCGACATGTGTTTGTCCCTTAGTGTCTACAGCCAAGTGTCTCGATTCATTTTGCAAACATTGGACATGTTAAATCTGATCACCACAGACCAAATGTTGCAGGCGAATTTCATCGCCCAGAGTGTAGAAATTCACAAACCTACTCCTCTTTCATTTGACAGGATTATAGAACTTTTTACTTAATGTTAATGTAAGAGGCCCGTTAAGGGTTATCAGCTGCTATCATGAGTTAAGATCAACAGTTTGTAACAGGACTTAGCATTTCATCTGAACCTTCTCCAAGGTGTTCATGAGTCACTCATTGTGGGTTATAGGCCACTGTTTCATCTCCTTCTCCCTTTCCCCTAGTAAAACATTTAACAATCTTACGACAGATAAACCATGAATCATCTCCTTCTCTTTAACAGACTTTCTTCCCTCTACCCTACACATCTGTTGGGTGTGCCGGTTGCAAGTCAATCATCTAGTGATCCCAACTGGGCCTCCTCCCAGTGGGATGGAAAGAGAGGAGAAGTTAGGGACCAGTGGTTGAAGGAAAAGGGTTTGGTAAGACAAGACTGAAGGGCGGGACAGAGGAACCAAAGAGAGATGGAAGGCAAAAGCTGGTGGAAAAAACAAATAATGAATTGAAGCCGTAGTAGATTCCCTCAAAAATAAACACTCTATGCTCGAAATACACAAAACAGACTGCCCACAGGAAGCATTCATAATCAAAAGCTGCAGTCAAAATCCAAACAGTGGCAAATCAATGCTCCCCTGACTGACATCATGACTTACCAAAATGAGGTCTTTGGCCTCCAACAACATCCTACACATGACTGATTAGTAAACAAACTAATGCCGCCTTAAAAGTCTTCTGGGAACTGATTTTTATGAACACTTACTGGAAGTCTTGCCAGTGTTTGGACCTGAAAAAAGGAAAGAAATTCAAAGAGATGAAAAGTGTGGGAGAGCAGAGAAGGGGGAGGCAGATTTAGTAAGAACAAAACTAGGCAACGTGGCACCATCCAACCACCACTTCTTCTCCCATTTTCCTTTTCCAGTCCCGTAGTGTGGAGAGAGAAAGAAAGTTGGAAACCCTATCCCAAGCTGCAGCTCAATTGGCTGAACTTGTTGAGTGACTCATTCGTCTGGTTTCCATGGAAACTCACCAAAAGAACCTAGTGACCAGAAAGTCGCAGGCTGTACACCCCAAGGAGTAAGATGATTACCGCCTATGCGCCGCTAAAAATACAGCGCTGTGGATGAAACCAGCCCGTGCTGAAAATAGTTCCAAAGCTGAGTTTAACAGGTTTGAAACAGCCAGCTTTGCCCAAGGCATGAATGAAAGTGATTTGGTGTGGGCATATATATTCAAATGGGTGCACAATTTGACCTGGGATGTGATATGAAAAGCCTTACTAGCTAGACTTGGTTGGAAGTAACCATCTAACTGACATAACTGATTAAACTACAGACTACACTTTCAGAAGCCAAAGTAAAATATGCTACAGAGAAGTATAAGCAGATTGAAAACAGAAGATGTAGAAAAAGAAAAGAGGGGGCTGAAATACTAGCTGACGTGGCCAAATGTCCAGTGTCTGGCATGTAAAACTAAATACAACTTTGCCCACAAACCACAATTCAAGTTTATTCTCAAGGTATTGTTTTAGGGAGATTCTCCTATTTGTAAAAGGACATTGTGTGAAGCTGTACTTTTTTCCACAAATTTGGAAATGCTGGTGTTCTTGAAATATACACAAGAATAACAAGGTTGTGTAGCATAGCGCATTATAGAGGACTTACATGGTAAGCCTTTAACTATATCTCCAGTATAATAGCTTGTGAACTCAGGTGGAATGAGACTGCTGGTCTGAAAAAGAGTCCCACTGCTGCTCTGATACACGTTATCCAAAGAAGTTTCATTGACCTTGATATTTTTTCAATGAGTAACTAACTGACATTCCAAAGCAAAGGGTAAATGATATAAACTGCATAGAGAGGGAACTGCTCTGTTCCACTATAAGAGATAGGAAGGATACAGAATGATAAAAACATGTTTATTCATCTGTAATGCAGACCAGCTGATAGGGGCTTATACCATCAATATTCAAGATATTCCTTATTTATTTATTGTTATTATTATTTTTATGGTTAAAAAGTTCATGAAACGGTGTACACAAGACAAAAGGGAAAGTGAACTACAAAATAGATAAGTTAACTATTAATTTAGTTTTTGTTTTAAATATATATATATCAATGACTGAGTTAACAGTCACACCATATTATGAATTTGATAGTCATGTAAACAGAATATTCAGAATTTTGATTATCTTATTCTGAATTTAACATTTTCCCTTTGGAATAGGCCAATATGAGGTTTTCAATATTCATGGACATGTATACATCTCAAACTGGATTGTTAGAATGCGCAGCTTCATGGAAACAGGACATTTCATGGAATCTTAAAGGAGCCCTATTGTGTTTTTTGGGGGTTTTCCTTAACTGTAGTGTGGTTTTGTGCATGTAAATGGTCTGCAAAGGCTAAAATCCCAAAGTTCCAGAGGGAGTTTCTCTCCCACACACTCCCCCCCTTCCTGAACACTTCCATTGGACTCCTTTGTTTACTTCCATAACATAATGACGTCACTATGTTACACTGCCAGATGTATGGCGAACCGGGATGACTGGAAGCGACGATGGAGGGCTCGTCTGAGGACGACCTAGAGAGAGAGAGAGAAATAGAGATGCTACATTCGCGCTTCCGTTGGCTGGCAATCCAACACATTGTACATGATAGGCTAATACGGGACATCTCTAAGCAGTTGACCAATCACAACAGAGCCGGCCAGCTAACTTGCAGCAGAGACAGTATGAGAAAATAAATACCTTTTTGAACATTAAAGCATGCAAACATGTCACAGTAAAGACACAAAATCCAAATAAGGACCTTAGAATAAGCTTTAAATGTTTACAGCAGTTTTAGCAGCATACAGTGGCCAATAGAAATTATAAACCTGTCTCCACAAAGTCCACTACGCTCCACGCTAACTAGATTGGGAAGTTGTCACGTCTTAAGTGAATGTGTGATTTGTGGCCCAGATAGTGGTGAAATACTTTGATAGAGAAATTATTGTCATTTTTTTTTTTTACTGTTTTTGCAGCCTTGGTTTGGGTCTCACAGTTCGGTACAACAAGAAAAAGCAAAACAAATTCCCAAATGCATAATTCCAGGTTTGTTTTTTATTTATTTAGTAGTGCAAGTTTCAGTTTAAAAATAAGGAACTTTTACATTTTGAATAATTAACTTTATTACACAGTTAAAAACGAACCAGAAACAGTAGCCTACCACACACTCAGATGGCCATATTATCTATAATGGCTGATGTCAAACAAAAAGGTTCAATAAGCTCCTACAACTAAAAATAATGTCTCATATTACAAAATAAATAATAAGAAAGTGTTTCAATCATTTTCAATCACAATCAATAAAAGCCGGGGTCCTCTACTATTGCATAAGACGTTGAAAAATATTTGCCAAAAGCTTCCGTTATATATTTTTGGTCTCTTGGCTTTCGTGTCTATTGGCTTCTTAAAAACAGTGGGGATACGCTGTTGAACTGCTGATGTCTTTTGCCGGTGTTCCGGTTTAACTGTTTTCTTAGATCAACTGGTTTATGGTCAGATGTGTCGGGGGCGTGGCCTTCGACTGAAATACACATTTCGATCGCTTCTTCTGTCGTTTACATCCATCTTTTGGTATATTTGGCTCCATAGGAATACTTTGACGCACATTCAGTACCAGTGTGTGAGGTTGAGGTTGTGTCCGGACGCGTGCAGCGAGGACTACAAAAAGACAAACGAGGTGACTGGGGATGTCTGTTCAAAACATTGCGAGCTCGAATAAATCATTTAAACCAGCTATTGTTGCCAGACTTATTACTGAATATCGTTCTTAATGTGATGCCAAGTTCATCTGAGACCTGTGTACACCTTCAGACAGCCTCCAAGTGAAGCGTACGGTAGCCTACTCACAGTTTGAAAGCAGCGGGGAGAAGTTTTCAGCTGTGGTAAACTGTGATCCGCTCAGCTAAACCAGTATCCGCTAAGGTAAACTGTGATCCGCTCAGGTAAACTGTGATCCGCTCAGGGTAGACTGTGTTACGACTTCTGTGGCTATAAAAACGGTATTCTGCAGCACTCATCCAGATAAGATGTGACTGTAACTCGTTTTGCTAAGATAGCAGCAGAAATGTCATTGCTGCATGTGCAGGGATATTTAGACTAAAATGATAATTGTCTATATACTGGCTGGAAGGGCCTTTCCAAGATACCCCTTCAGTGTTTCCCCTAGGTTTACTGCTTTGGGGGGGTGCTGTTTGAGCAGCGGGCGGGGGCGGGGCATTGGGATATATATATGTGAAAAGTGACAGTAGATATAGATTAGCTGCAATTTGGTACAAAAAAAAAAAGATTAATTAAAAGAAAAAGAAAATTATTATTTATTTATTTTTTAAATCTGGAGGGGAGTTTGACAGGGGATTACTCAAAAAGTACATAGTAAAAGTACTTGATTGTATTTGTGGTAGTAGTCCAAGTAGTACTCTTTCAAGCAGTACCACTTTCACTGAGAACTTATGGCAAAAAATCATTTTATCTCTCATCAAAGATGGCAGAAAACCTACATTATTGTACTCTGGAGGGGAGTTTGACAGGGGATTACTCAAAAAGTACACAGTAAAAGTATTTGATTGTAGTTGTGGTAGTAGTCTAACAAGTACTGAGTCCAAAAGTATCGATTATATTAAGAACTTATGGCTAATAATCATTTTATCCCACATCAAATATAGCAAATACATGAATTATTTTACTCGGGAGGGGAGTTTGACAGAGTATTACTAAAAAAAGACACAGTAAAATTACTTGCTTGTACTTGTGGTAGTAGTGTAACAAGTACTGAGTCCAATGCAGTATCACTTTTATTAAGAATGTATGGTAAAAATCATTTGTATCGCATGAAACAGAAAAAACATGCATTCTTTTACTCTTGCGTTAGTGCCGCTTCTCAGCGATTACCGTAAAGGTGATATATAAATCGCGCACTCAAAAAGGAAGAACTGCTTATTTGACCAAGCAAATGCGAGAGACGGCTGAGTTGACCGCAGTTAAAATTTCATGGGGAGCGCGGGGCTTCGTTGGCGGGGCGCAGCGCTTCTCCGAGACAATGGTAGGGGAAACACTGCCCTTCTTACACAACCTGTCAAATTAAATAAATGTGTTTTTGAATAAATTGGATATTCTCTCAATGCCAACTCAGGACAATTAAAGTTTGTCTAAAGGAATTAAATTAATTAAAACGACTATCAGTTTTAAATGACAGCTCCACAGAGCCCCCCTTGTTTCCTTATTAATTCTCTTCATATAACCTCGGTTAATCCATTTAGGCCTACTGCAGGATACTGTTGGAGAGGGAGCTCTAATTATAGAGATTGTTTGTGAGATTTTTTGTGACGGTTGGAATTCCATCACAGGAAGGGAGAGTCCACATTTAGGGGTTGGAATGACCCTCTGACAAAACAAGAAATGCACAGTTCAAAAACACACACACCTGCATGCCTCATTTTCCTGCCCTCATATCGGGCACAAAAGACCTTTGTAACACAATCTTGACAAACCTTTGGCCTGTGTCCCTGTGTGAAATCTAAATCTAAGTTAATGAGGCGGAGGGGGAATGACGAACACAAGGGTGTGACTTTGGAAACCATGGAGGCTTCTCTCTAATGGTTAGTAGTAAAACAGGAGAATTTAAGAGGGGAGTTGGGTCTCGGAAAACAACCAGAGTTAATAATCAGTTCATATGGATTATCTAACCGAAATGCCCAATTTGTTTTACTGGTTTGTAGCAACAGGCTCCATATGAATTTGTATTTGTTGAGCTTAATTATATGTTTACGCAGGATTTGTCATAAAAATTAAGAAAAGCATTAGCATTTAATTAAAGACGACATATGCTCATTTTCAGGTTCATATTTCTATTTAGTGTCTCTACTGTGACATGTTTCCATGGTTTAATGTTCAAAAAGCTCTTTATTTTTCTCATACTGCCTGTGCTGCAGCACCTCTTTTCCCCCTCTGTCTGAAACCAGAGCCCAGTCTGCTCTGATTGGTTAGCAGGCCCGCTATGTTTTGCAATGTACATGTACAATATGTTGGAGATATCCTTCGAGCCATGTGCTCCCTGCTTCATGCTCTCTTTGTTCGTTTTTTTAAAATGCCTCTGCCCTTCTTCCATCAGGTGGCTTAATGACCCACAACTGTCTGAGTGCTGAGCATTCTGGGAGATGTTGTGTCTGCAACTGCAGTCATTTTTGCAATGTGGCTATTAGCCCAGTGTGGGAATATAACCCCTCTACTCCTTGTGATGCCACGACATATAATCCTAAAATGTTTCGTGTATGACAAATATATTTAAATTGAACTCTAACTAATGAAAAGTGGTTAAATGCTATTTAAGAATATAGACTTGAGGTTTTGATGTTTATACATATACATTACATCAATCTAATTTATTAAATCAACTATTTCAGCTAATTTGCCTTCTAATTCAAAAAGGTTTTTATTAATCTAGGATGGTATTTTGTATATTTTAGAATTATGCATCTGCAAAGATGCGCACATTTCACATTAAAGGGAATTCAATAATATAAATATCTTGGCTTACAAGTCAGTTTTATTTATGATTATTTGCTTCTTTTTAGAATAAAATGAAGAAGATACATAAAGAATGGAATTAAAGTATGTATACAAATTGTATAAAAGTTTAATAAAAATGTGATAACTGCAAAAATGTAACATTAAAGGGATTTCAAACAGATTATAATCTTGGCTGACTAGAGTAATTTATTATAGAAAAAAAATGATGAAATAGAATAAACTAGAATACAAATATTTATATAAAGAAAATAAGTTAAAGTAAAATGCCTAATAAAAGATCAAATAAAATAGAACATAAATAAATAAAAAGTGCTATTCAAAGGCATTTTTTACATTAATTTGTTTCTTTTTTTAAATATCATGATCAAGGCTGATTACAGTAACATATATGGGCAACCTCATGACATAATCCAAATGACATGTAAACAGTAACCACCCAACCAGGCAAACACAACCTATATGCAGATGACATTACACTGGGGTTGTGGGAACCCTTTTTGTTGTTGACACATGAGGCTGTTGAGGTAGGATATGCACTGTTACCCAACAGTTAATCTGTGTCCATGTCATTGTGTGGCACACAGTAGGCTGAGCCACATTAAGAGACGTTAGTGTTTGAAAGGGATTTAGGTCTCATCCCCAGCTTTAAATCACTGAACAGCTCATTGTTTGACGTCCTTTCTAAAAGTCCCTGTACTCCTCCACATTCCTCTCATGAATGAAGTATCTCTGTCAAACCTTAATGTGCTCCTTTATTTTCCCAGAAAAAGACGGGCCTCACAAGACTGTGTACCCAGAATGTTTTGAGTTTTGAGAGTGGAAACAGGACACACATAGGACATGGGCAATCATTAATCTTACTGGCTGCTTGTTGCACAGTTGGGGGTCAAAGGTTGGATTCATTCAGTGTGTTTACCCGGTTGCCACGGAAACACGGCGATAGGAGAACAGTGTCAAATGATATGCTGCAGCAAATAATGACTTTTAGGGTTTGTTTAGCAGCTGAACAGCATATGGAGAAGTTTGCTTTCAGAAATGTGATTTTTGTTGTTATTAGTGCCCTTTAAATGCTTCATTGTTTACATGTACTTGTGAGTGAATTTTTTCAAAGGGCGTGCGTGTGTCTTGTCTTTGTGTGTCAGCATTGCTCTCCTTTCGTGCATGACGGTCCATCTACAGTGTTAACAGAGGCCCGGGTCTGTCATCACACCGACTGCTCCCCATAACCTCAGTGTGTGTGAGCGTGACGAAGCCTTCACAGTGCTCTGCAGACTAGTCATGCAAGAGAGCTTCTTAAATCTTGAAGTACACACACACACACACACACACACACACACACACACACACACACACACACACACACACACACACACACACACACACACACACACACACACACACACACACACACACACACACACACACACACACACAAACAAACACACACACACACACAAACAAACAGAATTTGGCCCAAGTCAATTTTATGAGTTTGGGCTCTTTTTGCTCCCATAACAAGGCTTATTTCAGACTAGTGGAAATAAAACATCCAAATTATACCTGTATCCATTAGATCATGCCTCATTTGCATATTAAAATAAAAAAAAGTCTTAAGTAATCAACATGGAAAGTTTAAGGGTGATATTAGATCATTCTTTACCTAGACTCTTACAAGATGTATGTAATTTAACATTACATTTAAAGGCTGTTATTTACATTTCTGTTCTGGGAATTTATGAAATTAGCTTATATTTAATAAGATTGTGCCTTATTTGCATATTTGAACATGACCTTTAAGTTCACTTGTATTAAAAAAAACAATTGCCTTTGTCTCCCTCTTAACTGCTGTTCTTAAGTCTTGTCTATCCAAAATTACAGGTTGTAGTTTTAAGCCTTATTTGGCATTGTGTACTTCTGAGTTGTGTGATTTGCGGGGGACTTCCTCAGCTTGGTCAAATATTATGATCTATAAACATCTTGTGGTAAATGTCTCTCCCTTTCCCCTATTCTTCAGCACATCCTCCCCTAGGGAGCTACTTTTAGTGATTACTAACAGACAGGAAGTTGCACAGCCCGTTCCTTTCGTCTCTAAGTGCTGTACAGGATGTGCTGGTACATACAAGGTACTGCAGGGCACCACGCTCAGAAATGAAAGTCATGTCAAAGAAAAAGCTAAATCCCAATGTCCACACTTACATTCCTGCAAAAATGGGGAGGGCTTAGGGCTGTCCCATGCCATGACAAGTTTATGTCTTGCAGGAAGTTTGAGCCCTTTTTGCACACTTCATAAGTCAAAGTATGCATTTCTGCAAACTTTGCCTGAGGGAGTTACACACAATGCAATGCTTTTCGACTTTAAACATGGGGTAAAGAAGTAAAACTGGACAGCAAATGTATTCAGCCTGGCATATAAAACACTACTTTAAAGAGGTCATAGTATGCTAATTTTCAAAAAAATGATTTAGTGTCTCTACTGTCACATGTTTCCATGCTTTAATGTTTAAAAAGCTCTTTATTTTTCTCATACTGCCTGTGCTGCAGCACCTCTGTTCACCCTCTGTCTGAAACCAGAGCCCAGTCTGCTCCGATTGGTTAGCTCTGTTGTGATTGGTCAACCACTGTGAGATGTCCCGCCCCTTAGCGTATGTCACTTTGTTACGACAGTCAACAAAGGAATTCAATAGAGGCATTGCAGACCATTTATATAAACAAAAACCTATAAAACAGTACAGGAAAGGGAAAAGCCCAAAAAGCGTAATAGGGCCCCTTTAAAGAGCATCTTGCAGGTTTTAATTTTTTCTACATTTATGCTTAAACTTGCTTGAAAATTACAATTAAAAAAGTGAATGCAGGATTTGATATGTTTTACGAGACATAAGGGCAGGAATTCAGAGGGAAAGGAGCAATTTTGAGCTCTGCTCTTAAAAACGGCTTTTTTTTAAGGTCATACGTCAAACGCGTCATATTACATCACACAGGGGACACATCTCCGCTCTCTGACCGCGGGTATAGTAGAGTTGCGTTGAGTAGAGCGGTTGTGTTTTAAGGAGCTGGTATTTTTCGGTAGTTTTACATTGTATTTCACCATTTGTAATCATGGTGCAGTATTGTGTTTGTGCAGGTTGCACAAATACCAGCCTGTCAGGACATCGAGTCCACAGTAAAAAGGACCGGAGCTAGCGTTCGTTCCTGGGTGCGTTGTGCATCCACCTCCCTGCAGCACATACTCTCCACAGCTTTATCAGGAAACCGTATTACTTCTCTCTCCCCCCCCTTCGCTGCTCTCTCTCTCTCCCCTCCGGTACACGGCACCGTAAGACGTAGTGTGGAGTTGCATTAGGTAACGCTGTGGTGGCTGTACTGCTCCAGCCGTCTCCTTTGTGTTTGTTTGTTTCCCCCTGTCTGTGTTGTTTGTGTGTGTGTGATGGCTGTCACTCCTGGTTCCCGGCTCAACCTCCACTCACCTGCTGCAATCAGCTGTGCACCCTCCCCGACTACACACCTGCTTTCCATCAAGCCATTTACAACGACATATCAACGGAGACTCCACAACCTTTTTCCGCCAGATCGTCAAGTATCAGCCGTATCTCGCGTCTCCCCTCCGGTACACAGCACCGTAGAGTTGCATTAGGTAACGCGAGATACGGCTGATACTTGCGCATTAGTTTCTGTTATGGATCAGTATCAACAGTCCTGCCAGTAACATTACTATATTATCAATGCTACTTTAGTTATAGCCTGATATATCATAGCTAACTTTACAATGTTGTGATGTGACGTTAGCTAACATTCTGTAGCTAACGCCGGTCACTCACCAAGATAGCTGCCCAGTTCTCCACTGGTTCTCCTCACACCACAGCTCAATTTCTCTCCGATGGCCGTTATTTCTTCTAATCCTTGGCTGCTCCTGGTCTCTTGGACGCCTAGCAGGCTCATAATTATAAGGTTGTGGTCCGTCATATGCATTCGAATATTCATGTTCAACTTCTTCTGTGTCTTCTGTGTCGAAACTAGCATTGGGATCCATGTTTATTAATTACATACGTTACACCGGCCGCTCTCCCCCTTGTGTCCCCCGTGTTACGTCACACGCGGGAGGTCACGTGCCGAGGCTTTTTTATGCGGAAGTGAACATTTCTTACAAAAATGACGCCAGATGTCACTGTAGTGTATATTTCTGTATCTTTTTTTGAAAATCTAGTGTATTCATCATTTTCCTACACATTTATTCACAGGTCTCTTTAACCTGGAAGTTGCTCTTTAAGGATTTAAGGTGGTATCTCATAAAACACATGAAATTAGAGGAAAATCCAGCATAGACTACGTAAAACACCTGGCTAGTTTATTTATTAAAAGGTTTATTTTAATTTAACTTAAAAGACATTGGGATTCGGCAAAATGATGGAGAGCAAATATTGGATTAATAAATCCCTGTAGTCAAAGTTCATTTTAAAGTGACTCAACATTAGCACATATTAACGCTTCACTCCACCCTTGTATGGCAGAGAGAAGCTACAATTGTCCGGTCATATCTATCTCAGAGTATTTGCCAGAGACATTATACAAGAAAGCAAATTCAGTCCTTGAGATGGAATGCCCTGGCGGGAGAAATTCCACTGTTGAATAAATCTTAATTTAATCATCAGGCTCTGAACTATTTCCTTGATCCACATCTCCAAAACAGCCCCTGTCAGCGAGCCAGTGCATGCCAATGAATGTTGCCGGTGTAAGGTCAAGCAGTAATAATGCAGGCAGCTCAGTGCTGAGTCTACAGTGTTCTTCTGGCTTATTTGGCCTCGGATAACTGTGATATGACCAAAAAAGGCCTTTCACTGTGCGCTGCTACTGGGAATCCGGACTTTATCACTCAACCACAAGGAGTAGTTGCAAAACACTGCCGAAGGCCAACAAGGGAGCTTTGGACAAAGAACTGTGACGAATGAGGGAGATGGGATGGGTCGGGAAAGGGGGTAAACTAGGGTGGAATGTAACTACTGTAAGTGCATTTACTCAAGTACTGTACTTACATTTAATTAGTAGGTACTTGTACTTTACTTAAGTATCTTAAGCTCACGCCATTTTATTCTCCAGCTTTTAGGGAAAATATTGTGCGTTTTTTTTCGTATGAATTCCTATTTATAATGTAATATTTAAAGATATTTGGGATGGTAGCATTAGAAAGTTGTCCCACTGGGTTCTGGGTAATATTGCATTGAGTTGCAGATTGACATAACATAATTTAAAATGAGCTCCAACTCATTCAACTACAAGAGTTACATCCAGCTTTTACATTATTGCATGAATAATCATAATCTTATTATGATATATAATAGTTTAATAGTCACCACTTAAAGTTCATAAAGGATCAACTTTTGCTCAAGCAATATTTTCAATGCAGGATCTTTACTTTAAATTGTTTATTTTTAAAGTGTAGTATTAATGCCGTAAATTAAGTAAATGATCTGAATACTTCCTTCACCACTGAAGATAACAGTGGTTCATTTAAATGAACGTACATGTGAGCATGTGCCCTTTAAAGGCAATGAGAATGAGAATTTCCGGTCCTCTTAAACAGACCTAGGGTAATTATCAACTAATCCACCTGATACAGATCAGATATGCAGGAACAATAAAACAAGTTGTTTTATCTGTCCAGGCAAACATGTACAGCCCCGGGGATTATCCCGACATGACAGCAACAGTAAAGTGTTCGAAACACATGAAGAGTTATTCGCCAAACCCAGGGGATGATCTTTTTCTCTGGTCAAGGCCCTTTCTTATCACACTGGGCAAACACGGCCATAAAATAATGAGGAACTATTTGTTAAGAGTGTGAGAAAGTGAAACAGACGGAGAGAAAATGCATATAAGTGACAGCTTGATCACAGCCTTTAAAGAGCATTTCAATGTTAGTCTTGGCCCGAATGTTGTTCTTACGTAAGCAGGCTAAATACTGCTCTGGTCTTCCTGTGCTCTTTGGGAACAACTGGACACTGAGGCTATGTAATTGGGGATTCCTGCAATGAGCTCATTCTAAAGGAATCTGTTCTTTTTTGGCAAGTGAATTCAGTAATGGCTTTACCTAATCTGGCAAGCCTTTGCACGTCCACACATCCTTCTCCTTATTTGCTCTTTAAGGATGAGAACAAGCCTTCCTTATAAAAGCAGAGAAGGAGAATCCAACTCAGTGCTTCCCACTGCGAGAGTGTGAAAGGAAAAACCTAGTATTTAGTTTGCAACTGAGGCAAAATGTGACTCCAGCTGTGAAACATGTGACAATGCTGACATTTCTACTTTCTGGCTCAGTGCCAACGACAGATGATCTGACCCATAGTAACCTTATCCCCTAACCAGATGTGTGATGCAACAACAACAATTATAGAGATAATAATAGAGAAGCATCCACATTGGTCTACCACTTTCCAGACTGAAACATATTAATATATTCTCTTCAAATATGGGGACAATAATACATCCCAAGTTACCTTGTATTCTTCCAGGTGGATTTTAATTTATCCATTCCACTCTTTGGCACAAGACACATATGGTGCATATATATAGCACTAATTAAAATGCATTTCAACTTTAAAGAAAGATATAAAAGTAATATAAACAGAAATGCACTATGTGGTTCGAGTACATGCACAAATGTAAACTAACCATGACGGCTTTTAGTAAAAGAAAAATATATAAACCTCATAAACTTTGTATCCCTTTTGTTTTACAATCTTTTTTTAGCAATCTAAAAATATTGTCTTAATCTTTTTTCCGTCACTTCTTTAGCCCAAAAAAAAAAAGAGGAAAACTATTTGGATCAGACATAGTAACAGGTTCATTATTTTTTTCATTGGCCTCTTAGGGCTTCCATATATTCAATATATGAACACCTTGTAAGAATGACATGCCAAACACTTTAACATTCAGTTGCCTTTTCACACATCCAGAGAACATAGAGATACATTTAGATTTAGAGAGTGTATGTCCAACTGAAGAATTTATGTCCAATATTTACTTTCGATTTAGCGCGGTTTTTGGTCTCCACCAGCTACTGCCCTTTTGTGTGCTAGTTAGTTGCTAACTAGGGTGCTAATTGCGAATCGCTTACTCAAACCCATTAAATGTTTTCTAATCTTTGGGTGACACATTCCTCATTAGATGGTTTTGATTTGATTCTAATAACATTTAATAAAATAACTTTTAGTTTAACCTCACTCAAAATGAGTTGCTAGCATGGCTACATCTCTTTATGTGTTTTCAGTTTTTACTCTTACAACAGTACAGGCTGAGGAGCCACTTGTTGTTTGTGGTATTGGTAATTATGTTATCAGTATTACAAACATGCCTAGCTTTTTCTAATCCATCTTCATCACTTGACAAAGGATCATTACTTTCAAAGCAGTCACTCCTGCATGGAAATGCTCAAATTGGTAATTACAGGTTTCCTTTATCCCATGAATTATGGAGACAAAAGAAGATTAGACTTAATCCAAAACACACAGTTATGGGACCTCACCCAATTTCAGAATAATAATGGACTGGGAGGTGCATAATGCCGACCAAACTTTAAGATGACATCACTGTCTGCTGCCTCCAAACATCAGAGAAGCAAAGCCTAGGCACGTAAAATAACCACAAACTGACATAATAAATGAGGTAAATTAAACTTAATCTGGGTTTTACTACTGTGTGTCACGGCACCACATAAAGGATTTAGATACATAGAACAACAATTTTGTCTTGAAATTCTTGAGTAGTTTGATCCACATGTAATAATGTTGGATTGAATGACGTAAACCTATCTTAAAGAGAGCGTGGTTTCGACACGTAATGAAACAATAGCACGAACGTTTGGGAGATCTTTCCAACATGATGATGTCAGTTTGTTTAACTCAGCACCTTCCTCCCAGTGACATCACCGTATGATACTATAATCCCACAGGCTTTCCTTGACCAGAGAAGTTCTCATGCTATGTATGTTACCCATAAACATGGCAGTGTTTCATCAGCTGTAAAAAATATTTATTTTAACTTGAGTGAGATCATAGAATATTTTATCTCATTTAGGAATTTGGGATTTGTTATGGCGAAGTTCATTTTTAGGGTAGTCGAGAACAGTCGGTATACGACTCAAATCGGGAATAAATAAATGCTAAGCTATAAATGGGATATCTAAGTCCTACTTTCTATGATTCATTCAAAGGAAGGAGGAATTAAATGTCTCTCTTCACTTTAAGCATGACATGAACCAAACTGACATTTCCGGGAGCCAGACCTCTGGAAAACCTCATGAGACCCGTTTGCTTGCCAAGTTTATAAGAACAAAAAGCAGATAAAGAGGTTTAGAATGGAAGACAGGGGTGAGGGAGGCAAGGAGGAAAGAAGAGGGGAGGGATTGAGAAAGTGTTAAGATAAGTGGAAGATATAATCATAGAAGCTGTTCATTAAAAATGACTTTGTGCCGTGGTAAGCCTTTCACTTGGACAGCTTCAGGTGATGCATAAAGAACTGCCAAACAACTTGAATCTCTGTAGGGATTTAATGTGAAGCCAATTAGCAGTATGGCAATATGGTCATGTGGAAGTTCACATACTTGGATCTCAAAATCAAATACACCAAACGTTTATGGAGCTCTCTGACAAAGGCTGTGATAAGACGCAAAAAAGGGTGGCATAGCAATCGAGAACTTTGTGTGAACAGTTGAAATAATTCCTTACATTTATTATTTTTCTTATCAAGCTCCACTTTTGTGGAATCAGCTTCCAGTTTGTGTTCGGACGGCAGACACCCTATCCGTTTTTAAGAGTGCGCTTAAGACCTTCCTTTTTGATAAAGCTTATAGTTAGGGCTGATTAGATTCAGCCCCTAGTTTTGCTGATATAGGCTTAGTTTGTCGGGGGACATCTTACTTCTTCCTTCTCTCTGTCTATACCTGTGTACTCTCATGTTCCGATTAACCCAGCTTCCCCAAATTTCTTTCTTTTTGGTGTCTATATATACGCCGGGATCCGGAGTCATGGATGATCCTGCGGTCCTGTGTCATGGATTGCGAGTCCTGGATCTTGAGTCGTGGCTGTGGTCCTGGATCATAAGTCCTGGATGGATATACTCATGGATTCATCTTCCTATTATACACACATGCATTTCCAAACATTTGGACTACCTATGTTGCAAATGTATTATCTTTTCAATTTACACACGGCATCTATTGCACGTCTGTCCGTCCTGGGAGAGGGATCCCTCCTCTGTTGCTCTCCCTGAGGTTTCTCCCATTTTTCCCTTTAAACTGGGTTTTCTCTGGAAGTTTTTCCTTGTACGATGTGAGGGTCTAAGGACAGAGGGTGTCGTATTGTCATACTGATATTCTGTACAAACTGTGAAGTCCACTGAGACAAATGTAACATTTGTGATATTGGGCTATATAAATAAACATTGATTGATTGATTGATTATAGCGCTTTTCAAGATGCTCAAAGACGCAAGGTGGGAGGTTTGTCGACGCAGCCCAGACGCATCCTGGTTATCTATCAGGCTGAATATCTGGACTTGTTGGGGAAGTAGCTCAATAAACAGATATCTACATATACATGTAGACCACAGGGACTGGTATCAGAAGATTCCTGCTTTCATTTTGTGTTGACCAATCAAAAACCCTAACCCTAACCCTAACCCGTTGACCATGCTTTGGTTGCATGCAGGTAAACAGTCCGTGTGAAGAGTGAAAGAGGTGGAACGCTTTGTCCTAAATGCACCTTAGGAACGAAACAGATATAGTCTGATTTCGATTTACCATCTTCTCCCCGAATGTTCGTCCAGAAAGAAAATACATTGCTCAAATGTTGAAGAAGAAGAGCATTATTTCAAGCAGCTGTCATTGGCATATCTCAATGTATGTACTACATATAAAATACAAGATCATCTCAAGCCAAGTCATTACCTTAATCATTTTTGATCCTGTCAGAGCTCGCAGTAACTCATAATCTTGCATTAACGTGGTCGCACTTTACAACCACAAATCTACCTGGAAATGCGTCTTTCAGTCATTTTTATGTGCCGATAATTCAGCAGGGATTCTTTGCCAGTTCTGTGCGAGATAATAACTCTTCTGTCAAACATGTTCTATGTCAACTTGCCTTATGTATCGCTGCCTTCTATGGGGTTTCACATGCCTTCTATGGGGTTTCACATGCCTTCTATGGGGTTTCACATGTCAATGCTAGAGCAAATAGCCAATCTGTAGGTTAGGACACCTGCAGGTCTAGAAGTTATAAACACACGTGAATTCACTCCGGACATTTGTGTGAAAGCAATGCTTTAACAGCCTTCCAGGGGGGAAATGAATGGTGCTTGGCTCAAGAAATCAAATAATACAAAGACGATGCTGTATTCTACTTACTAAATAATACCAACAGATTTAATCAAAAGTTTTAGAACAATTTAGCTGATTCATTTGTTGAGCACACTGTAAAAGGATGCAGACAATATAGTTATATAAATGCTTGGCAAAAGTGAAATCTGGCTTTGCCAAAAGGGGGTAATGTGGTCTCAGTTCTAATTAAGCAAAGGGTCTTTCTGAGCTACTTTCTGAGTGTCTCAGAGCGTCTCAGAGCGGAATCTGAGACATGATTCTGTCAGGAACCACACAGAGATCTTACTGAAATCAGGCCATGTTTCGCTCCAGAGGGATAATCACGCTGGCATCTAAGTAAGAAGTGGATGCCAACATTCTGCAAAGCAGGAAGTGTGCACTTAGTTTGCAGGTTACAGAGCCGTTTGGAATTATCACGATCAGTCTAAACTCCATACTGTAACCACGTTGGCATTAAGACGCTAACCCCCCCAAAATGGTCATTCCACACAATCTGTCTCGGGTTGTTTTCCTGATGTAATGTTCATACTTTTTCAACCTGTTCAGAACACAATTATGTTCCCCACAAACTTAAAATATGTTTAAATGGTGAATTTCTCAATTAGCAATTGAAAAATGTGGACTGAAATGTGGACAAAACCCGAAAGTGAAAAATCCTAGATGTTTTATAATAAATAGTTTTAAAATAACTTTATTTAAACAAAAAACACATTTAATCCTTTCAAGAATGGTTAATTTGTATAAATTAATAAAGGGATGCTTTAAATATGTATATTTGTATCAGCATCATCACATACTTTATCCTCATTTTATTGAAAGTGATTTTTGCTCTCACTAGTTAGATAGTCGATAATTTTGTCTGCAATTTGGTGTTGGGCATCAGCATCGTCATCACTTCTCAGAAAAGGACCATTGTCAGTTTTGAAATGTAGGTGTCTGACATGGCTTAATGTGTTTAGCACTTGCATTTATTTGTTCATTTTTGAAACCTAAATTATATTTTAGATTTATCCTTAATTAAAAAACATTTTACTGTAATCTAGTCACTATCTTTGTGGTTTGGTGCTGGGCAGATAGCATTCATCTGCCTGCTGCATATGGAAAAAAGGTTGATGATAAAGTTTAGTTTTGGGAGATATCACCAAAACTATTAAGCTGAAAGGCAGCAACACACTGAAAAAAAGGGTACTAAAGAGTTGGAGGATAGTTATCTGTGAGCTTGCAAGGAACTAACCCTTTTTAAATGTGATAATTTGATTCAATATAAACAATAAATTATGCAGCTTTCTTTTTATGAAAAGAGAGTGTTTACTAAGAGTAAACAATAGAGAATGTGGGAGGGCAGCTGTTCTACCTCCTGCCACCACAACTCCTAACACAACTCAGCACATCATTTTTTTTATTCTCATTCTCATTTTATCACACTGTCACTTATTGTGTAGCTTCTATATAAAGATCAATTACATACGAGCTGATGAAGTCGGAAAAAAGCAGAATTATTAGCTGTTGTTGAAAGTGTCAGACTAAAGTCCAATTGGAAGGTGACGACTGAAGCTTAGCCGCTAACAGATCATGGATGCACTCTTTAAATCACAATAACTCCCATAAATTCAGTATTTTGTTTATTCTGGGTTCATCTAAGTAAGGTGTCTGGGCGCTTATTCCTACATGTCAGGACTCTGCTAAAGTTTAATCCTGGAAAAAGAGCAGAGGGGAAGAAAAAACAGATTCAAAACCACTCTGGGAAATGTTTCCACGGAAAAAGTAGACATATTGCCTCCACACACTCACACAGACACACGGTCTATTCATAGTCTAGTAATTGATTTTTTTTCAAGCTCCATGTGTCCTTTGGTTAGACAGCTTTCAGGCAGATGAGACCTAAAGACACAAACTGTTTACTGTAGTTAATTAAAACATTTTGATTTGCCAGATTCTTGATAAACTCATGCCACACACATCAATACAGTGATGTACAGTATGTCTCACTTTCACAAACAGTATGGCGTAAAGGTTCAACTCCAAAGTATCTTTAGTCATCACAGCATTTCTTTAACAAAAGACAGCTGGGACAGGAGCGCTTGTTGATGCTCAGGGATTATCAAGAGACTTAGTCAGTTTTATAATTTTTTCAGTATATTTTAAATGATTAGGTTAGCTATGTTGGCTAGCTAGCTTACAGCGGATCTGCAATAATATTGGAGGAATCGTGTGATCACATTGTTAAAATAAGACAATAAAACGTACATGTTAGATACAGTGACAACAACAGTGACAGTTGGCCATTTGTATAATCCCCGAATGTCAACAAGCAGTGTGCGTCACTTTTGAGTGTCTCCGTTTCTGTTGTGTTTTGAGCTTCCTGCAGCATTTTGTGTTCACAGCGTTTGTTCATGCAGCGATTTTAGTTAATGTTGCTCATGATTCGTCAAGTTTGTGAAAATGTTTCTTCATTTGCATGCATTCGTTTTGGCACATTTCTGCTTTTATGATTGCATCGCATTTCTACTAATGTTAGTCCTTTACTACGCGTTTGCATCTGTCAGCCACCGTACAGATGAGACCTAGAGACACAAACTTTTAAATGTAGTTAAAGAAAAAACTTGAAGATTAAACCCATGCAATACACATCAACAGTTATATATATATAGCTCAGTTAAATTGCCAATGTCTGTCTGTTATTCATCATAGCTTTAAATAAGTTGTATTTTTAGCAGTGAAAACAATAACAAATTCTTTTAAACACAGTGATCTAGAACTGTTAATAGAAATCTGATCAAGTCCATGGTTTAAAGACTAATAACGCTTGACAAAGTGAAACTCTGTGGAGTATAAGTCAAAGAACTTTCAGGTTTATTAATGGGTTTGTCCTGAACTACTAAAACACCCTTTCATCTTTATTAGTGTCAGAGCGTTCTCAGTCTCTCCCTCCCCCTCTCTCACTCTCACTGTACAGTCACAGAAATAATAAAGAGCTTATTTCCTGTCTGGCGATGACGAGGAACTCTGACGTGCATTCACAATCTGAAGCGTTGTCATGCCAATGAAAATGAATGGGAAGTACTGTAAATGTGAGTGTCATGACTACGGTCGCTACAACACATCAGTAACTGGGTGAATGAGTTTCAAGTTTCAGGAATGTATTCCTTATTCATAGAAATTACAGAGAAGCAGTCCCTGGAAATCAAAAATCTTGGGCCAAAGGCTTAGGAAAAAAAATCCTCATCCATCATGTATGTGAAATAGGACAATCTAAGACATAACAAAGCAAAGCATTTATTTTAGTGGATAGAAAGGAAATATAAATAAATAATAGATTTCATGCTCAGTCAATTAACATTTTCATTATCACAGTACAGTTCAAATGAGTAACGTGAAGCATTGTATTTAAAACATTTTGGTGTCATTTGTTATATTATTGGATCATGATGCAACATAAAAAATATTGCACCTTATTTAAAAAAATAAAAAAGGATGCTGCCACTGAATTTGATTTTCAAGATTCTCTTTCTACATCACAAAACATGTTTAACTGAGACCCAGAAAGAAAAAGGTTTCAAATTTCCTTTTTCACACAAGCCTTTAGGGTGGTATAAACATAATGACTAACAAAAACTAAAAATATATTTTTTTATTTTTGTTTTATTGTGTGTCCTTTGTAGAGGACATCAGGTGTTAGTTATGCGAAGCATAGTATACAAACAACATTAACATACAAGTACACGTAGACAACATTAGAGCACAACAACTCAATGCAACAAATACTGAGCCCTCATTTGTAGTACTCCATCCTTTTTTGAAATGCAGAGATACATCTGACAATTGAGACGCTTGATGTATGTTTTCCCACTGCATCCGTCTGCTATGAACCCTACAGAAACCTAAGTGTTAGTTTTGGCCCATAGTGGACTCCATTTGTGTTGTGTAAAATGGGGGGAAATAAAAAAGTTAGCCAATCCCCATGTCCTCCTCAGAGGACATTCATAAAAACATTTAGTTTTAGGTCAAATAAGTATTACACTGCTCTGAAACTCACTACACTAACTCCTAAGATGTTCCCTTACTATAATTGATTAAAGTATTGAACTCACAACACTGGTAATTACAAAATTACCATTTCTCTTTCTATAAATAGTGCTTGTGTTGATGGACGCCATTTTGAAATACAATGAAATTAATTAAGCCACACCCACACATATATCACATGTCTGAAAAGCCCAGGATGTCCTCTGTGGAGTACAATTGGACTTGTGAAATGTGTTTTGCATAGCATTTACAGTTGCCCCTTAAGCAATAATGGCACAAACTAAAGGTGTGTATTCTACAACATGTGTGACAGTGTTTCTCAAGTGTGAGTTTTTCTTGCTGCTATTTATTTTCCTTTTTTTTGCATTTTATGAAATCGTACGGTTATAGGGATCACACGCCAACATGAAATAGAGTTAAAGCTTTAATACATACATTAATTCAAAAAGAAAACAAGGTTTAAAAAAATTATTAACCTGAATGTATAGCATATAGTTAACCGGAAAACTGATTGATCACTAATACTTATACATGCATTATTTATCTCATTAGCAGAGGGTTATTTTGTCATATTTTGACAGGATTATGTAATCTGATTACATCATTCAAATAGCACCCCACCCTGATTAAAGTTCCCCTTTTTTTCTAACTGCTGGTGACCCAGTGTACGATTAGCCAAACAGTGTAATGTCCAGGAATGAGAGCAAAGTCGAGTCATGTATAACAAAAAAAACATTTTTCCTTGGTGATACAATCATGGGAACCATATCAAACTATGGACAGTAGGAATAGTGCAGGTCCGGCAGCTACTGCTGGAATGTGTGTGGGAGGAACTGTTGTCAAAACAATGATTGAACTGTTTGGGGGTTACTAAGACTTTTCAGGCTCGGGTTTTGATGACAAGCAGGAAAAATCTGTGGGGAGTAAAAATATAAAACGCTCTAATCCGGTGTTCTTTTCTCGCCTTTCAGGTTTACCCACACACATATTGTGGCCCCTATAAACACACTTGTGCAAACGTTCAGAAAGACGCTGTTAGCATAGAGATAACGGTTACCTTTTGGGTAAAACAGAAGCAGTTGGATGTGGCGATGGATGTGTGACAGATGTGAAAGATCTATGAATATACTGTTTTTACACACAGCAACATAACCGTCATGTGGCAGAAAGTGAAATGAATCTAACAGCCCTGTGACACATTAACACAGCAGCTGGTATCACCTCAGTCAGTATTACTTCACTCTCAGGCTGAAGCCACAAAGAATCACAATGTTGTTCCTTCCCATAACAATATAAACTAGAAAGGCTCTAGAACATTCCCAAGGCCGTTTCAATAAGTGAAATATAATGTGTGTATCCGCCCCGTGATTTGGAACCACTCCAAAAAGAATGTGTCCTTTCTTGGAACATGATACACCCTTCCAAGTTCTGTAAGAATCAGGCCATCATTTTTTTTTTTGTAATCATACCTGTAAAGGAATCCGAACACGCTGACATATACAACATTAATTACAACAAAAGAATATACAGTGGGGTTAATGCCTACAGTTGCAAAAGGGCTATATAACGTTAAAAATCAATTGATTCAAAGGACTAACACTCAATGACATTGGATTGTGCAGTTACATGTACTATGTACCATGTAGACTAAATCATTTCCGGACAATAGTCATTTAAAAGATGTAATGGTTTTATGCAGTGGATTCAGACATAATATAACTGAAAGCAGGAAGAGATATCTTTTCATTCCTGTGCCTGTACTACCCTCCAGTGGTGTTTCAGTAGAAGTGTGACATCAAAGTGTGGAGAGATGTCTTGTTCAGTTTGACAACCAGAGGCCACTGTTTTGCCACATTTTGTCATAGTAGGAACATACTGTGTAGACTGCTAAAAATAATTTCCTGACCTGTTGTTTGTACACATTTAAAACTGCATTTGATTCACAAAAAGTATCTTTTGACGTTCATACAAGGTTCAAGGTTCTTTATTTAGTCATACGAACATAGCTACAGTGTAGTTATGCCGATGAAACTGTTGTGTAACAGGATTCCCCAACAGAGAAACACAAAACACAGATTAACAGAAAAGATATATCGCAAGTAAATAGCAAATGTATACAAATAAATAAATACAAAAAGAAAAATAGTTTTAAAAAAGTGAAATAGTGCAATAAGAGTCTATGCAAGTTATTGAAATAGGATATATAGGTAAATAGATAAATCATTTATAACTTCCGGAGAAAACCCACAGTTTAAAAGGGAAAAATGGGAGAAACCTCAGGGAGAGCAACAGAGGAGGGATCCCTCTCCCAGGACGGACAGACGTGCAATAGATGCCGTGTGTAAATTGAAAAGATAATACATTTGCAACATAGGTAGACCAAATGTTTGGAAATGCATGTGTGTATAATAGGAAGATGAATCCACGAGGATATCCATCCAGGACCACAGCAACAGGCACAGCCACGACTCAAGATCCAGGGCTCGCGATCCAGGACACAGGACCACAGCAACAGGACCATCCATGACTCCGGATCCCGGCGTATATAGACACCAAAAAGAAAGAAATTCGGGGAAGCTGGATTAATCGGAACATGAGAGTACACAGGTACAGACAGGGAGAAGGAAGAAGTAAGATGTCCCCCGACAAACTAAGCCTATATCAGCAAAACTAGGGGCTGAATCTAATCAGCCCTAACTATAAGCTTTATCAAAAAGGAAGGTCTTAAGCGCACTCTTAAAAACGGATAGGGTGTCTGCCGCCCGAACACAAACTGGAAGCTGATTCCACAAATGTGGAGCTTGATAAGAAAAGGCTCTGGCTCCCATTGTACTTTTAGAGACTCGAGGAACAACCAACAACCCTGCATTCTTGGAACGCAATGCCCTAGTAGGACAGTAGGGTATAATGAGTTATTTAAGGTAAGAATTTTAAATTCTATCCTGTGTATAGGGAGCCAGTGTAAGGCAGCCAGAACAGGAGTAATATGGTCCCTTTTCCTAACTCTGGTTAGTACACGAGCTGCAGCATTTTGAATCAGCTGAAGCGACTTAACTGTCTTCTTGATACACCCTGATAATAAGGAGTTACAATAATCCAGCCTTGAAGTAACAAATGCATGGACTAGTTTCTCTGCATCGTTTTGAGGCAAGATATGCCTGATTTTTGCAATGTTACGAAGATGGAAGTAGGCGGTCCTTGAAATTGATTTTATGTGGGCGTTAAAGGATAAATCCTGATCAAATATAACACCAAGATTCCTTACAGTCTCACTGGAGGCCAGATTAATGCCATCCATAGATAGTATATCTTTAGATAATTTGTTTCGTAGATTATTCGGGCCGAGTACAATAACTTCAGTTTTGGTCGTGTCATCAAAAAGTTTAAGGTCATCCACGTTTTAAAGTCCTTGAGGCAGTCTTGAATTGTATTTAGATGATTAATTTCATCAGGCTTGATTGATAAATATAGTAGAGTATAATCCGCATAACAATGAAAATGTACAGAATGATTCCTTATAATATTGCCTCACGGAAGCATATACTATAATGTGAACAAAATAGGTCCGAGCACTGAGCCCTGTGGCACTCCATGGCTAATTTTGGTTTGCGTGGAAGATTCATCGTTGACACGTACAAACTGAGAGTGTTCAGATAGATAGGACCTAAACCAGCCAAAAGCAGTTCCCTGTATGCCAACTAAGTGCTCTAGTCTTTGCAATAGGATGTCATGGTCGATAGTATCAAATGCAGCACTGAGATCGAGCAAAACAAGAATAGAGACAAGTCCTTTGTCTGAGGCTATTAGAAGGTCATTTGTGACTTTAACCAGAGCTGTCTCTGTGCTATGATGTGTTCTAAAGCCAGACTGAAAATCTTCAAATAAATCATTATTTTTTAAGTAATCACACAACTGTTTTGAGACTGCTTTCTCAATCATTTTTGAGAGGAACGGAAGATTAGAAATAGGTCTATAGTTGGCTAAAACCTCTGGATCGAGGTTGTGCTTTTTAAGAAGCGGTTTTATCACTGCTACTTTGAATGATTGTGGAACATAGCCTGATAATAAAGACATATTCATAATGTTTAATAAAGAAGTGCTAATTAATGGAAAAACTTCCTTCAACAGCTTAATTGGAATTGGGTCTAAGATACACGTTGAACTGTTCTGGGGTGATGGGGGTATTTTATAATCCTGAGGGATTTCTTCCTGAGGGATTTCTTCCTTAGGCGCTGGGAGTAAAGGTCCTCCATGGATGGCAGCTCTGTCCTGGTGATGTGCTGTGCCGTTTTCACCACCCTCTGTGAAGCCTTTTGATTGAGGGTGATGCAGCTGCCGTACCAGGCCGTGATGCAGTCAGTCAGGATACTCTCTATGATGCACCTGTATAAGGTCAGGATCCTCTCTATGGTGCACCTGTAGAAGGTCAGGATCCTCTCTATGGTGCACCTGTAGAAGGAGTCCATGTTGAACCTCCTCAGCCTGCGGAGGAGGAAGAAGAGCCGCTGTTGAGCTGTTTTGGTGATGGTGGTGGTGTGAAGAGTCCATGTCAGGTCCTCAGTGATGTGGACAGCGAGGAACCTGAAGCTGCTGACTCTCTCCACCGTAGTCCCATTGATGGTGATGGGGGTGTGTCCCTCTCTCTGCTGCTTCCTATAATCCACAATCAGGTCCTTGGTTTTCCTGACGTTTAGATGGAGGTTGTTATTCTGGCACCAAGATGTCAGGTTTTCGACCTCCTCTCTGTACGCCGTATCGTCGGTGATCTGGCCGATGACGGTCGTGTCGTCAGCAAACTTAACGATGGTGTTGGAGCTGTGTGTTGCCACACAGTCATGTGTGAACAGGGAGTAGAGGAGAGGGCTGAGCATGCAGCCTTGAGGGGCTCTGGTGTTGAGGATCAGGGTGGAGGATGTGATGATTCCCACCCGCACTGCCTGGGGTCTGCCCGTCAGGAAGTTCAGGATCCAGTCACAGAGGGTGCTGTTGAGCCCGAGGTCTCTGAGCTTGATGACCAGTTTGGAGGGCACAATGGTATTGAAGGCTGAAATGTAATCAATGAACAGCATTCTCACATATGTGTTCCTCTGCTCCAGGTGTGAGAGGGCAGTGTGGATGGTGAGGGCTATGGCGTCATCTGTGGACCTGTTTGCTCTGTAGGCAAACTGCAGGGGGTCCAGAGAGTCAGGGAGGGAGGAGGGGATGAAGGTTTTGACTAACCGCTCAAAGCACTTCATTATGATGGAGGTGAGTGCTACTGGGCGGTAGTCATTGAGGCTGGTGATTTTTGTCTTTTTGGGCACAGGAACGATGGTGGAGTGTTTAAAACATGTGGGGACTACAGATTGCAGCAGGGACCTGTTGAAGATGTCTGTGAACACAGACGTTTATCCAGGGCTTTTGATTAGGGAATGTTTGTACTGAAACCTTAGGTACCACGTCATACATTTCCCAATGTAGCTGATGATCGTGTCCGTGTGTGTGTTGATGTTGTTGTCCTCAAACACAGTCCAATCCGTAGATGCAAAGCACTCCCGCAGTGCTGAATCTGACTCCTCACTCCATCGCTGTACTGTCCTTGTAATCGGTCTGTCCCGTTTAAGTTTCTGCCTGTAAGCAAGCAGCAGCAGCAGTGAGATGTGGTCTGATGTGGCAAAGGGAGGGCGAGGGAGAGCCTTATATCCATGTCGAAAAGGGGAATAAACATGGTCCAGTATGTTTCCCCCGCGCGTCGGGTAGCTGTTGAAAGTATCTCGGCAAAACTTTCTTCATGTTGGCGGTCCCCGGCCACAACGTACGCCGCCTCTGGCCGTGAAGTCTCCTACTGTCGATAATCCCAAACAGCTGATCGAGTGCCGTGTTGTTGCCGGCGAGCGGCGGAATATACACTGCTGTGATCGCAACAGATGTAAATTTTCTCGGCAGGTGAAATACCTGGCATGTAGTCCATTCACTTATTGTTTTGGAGCTTCTGATTGTTACACACTATCTTCCTCAACAGATGGAATAGGCTACATGCACAGTCACTTCCGCATTGTGCGTAATACTGCCCAACTGTTTCCGCTACAACAACAACAATCGCGACGTTCTACACTCAGTGTTTACAAGAGCTCCCGAAATTGAAAATGACCGATGTTCATCGAATTTGCAGGACTACTAAATCCCCAGCCAGCAAATTGGACAAAGGGTTCAAGTTATGCATCATATATTCATGATTACAAAGGTAAGACACAATTATAAACGGATTGACTAGTTAACTAGTGTTAACTGTGTTCGTTATTCTCCCGTCCAGGAGAGAAGCTTTAAAAGGAGACTAAATGGAGTCTCTGTGAAAGTTCAATTGGGTACTTTAATTAAAAAAGGCGCGGGTTGGTCACAAGCATGATATTGTTCAGTCAGACAAACAGCTGTGATCCGCTCCTCGATAGGGAAGAGAAGAGCCTGGATCTCTCCTCCGGTGCTGTTATATATCCTCTGCTGGCTCCTCCCCGCCAGCCGGCTCGCCTCGTCTCCAATGTCCGTTATTGCATTTAAACAGAGGATTGGTTCTTTTCACATTCAATATATGCTTAACACGCCTTTTCTCCTCATATTGTCTTTCATCACTTTTCATTTAACACATTCTAAACGCTGTAATCAATACTCTAAAAAATACTTCTCGGCTCGTTTGATTTCCGGTCATTCCGGATGTTGTCACATGCTACTCTCGACTGTAAACAATAATGTATTCAAATAAACTGTACCTTCATTTAATATTCAGCATGGTAGTATCTCGACATCTATAGTTGTAGTGTTAAATCAGTAGGCTTCGGTTTGCACCACTCCATATCATTTCGCTACTAAATTCACCTCTTTAGGAAATCGTATATTAGCCACATGCTAAATGCTAACCGTAGATGAAGGATTTTCAGAATAAAAGCTTAACTGCTTGTGCACAAGAATTTCTGGTTTTTCAGTATAAAAGAGCATTAAAACTGACGGCATGTTTAAACTACATTTCCCCATTAAAACATTGATTTTAATTTCTAACAGTCCCTCCTTACACACCTAAAAGGTGTGTATAATACTGAAATCAATGAGTTCTTCATCTGAACTTTGCATATTACATATCTCATATTAACAAACATACAATCAAATGGAATGGTTTTACAGCCGGCTTTACAAAAATACAAAATAAATTCTTGTCTGTGTTCAAACATAAAAGTTTTCCCTTGTGCATAACTTCTAGTGTTTACATTCAATATCATTCTTCAAAATAGCAGCAATGGCTTGGTATCAGAACATTTCTTCGTCCCTCCTTTCACAGAAACCGTTCTCATACCACGCTCATTGTTAAGGCACTTGTTTTTACAAAGTGAAAAGAAACAAACCATTTTAGAATAGCAATGATTTTTACAACATGAGATCCACCATATTAGAATAGTATAAAGTAATAAAGAATAAAATAAAATATCTTGGATTGGCAAAGTAAATTGAAAAATAAAAATAAACTATCTTGGAATAGTGTAAAGTAAATTGAAATGGATTCACTCCATTTTAGCATTTTATTTTGCTCACTTCTTCACATGATTTCATAATGTAAAGAATCACATCAGCTGGACATTCATTGATCAATCTCATCTCCGAACATCCATATCATTTAAACTAACTCATCATTGTTATCAACATCTGTATACGGGGGTTGGTCGTCTTGTTCTGCTAGCATTTGTAACTGTCTCCTCATGAGAAATGTACCCTCCCTCCTTTCATACCATTTAAGGTATGAAAGGAATATGTTCTCTAGAAGGGGCCGTCGTGATCAATCGGTACGTTCTACTCTGGGGTACGGCATTCTAGACAGTCATTTCTGGGAGAAGATTTTGGTCAGTTACAACAGTTGTAGAGTTTCATCACTTAAAAGTTCCTAATCATTACCTTTGGGTGGTCTGTTCTAATGCAGTGATAGAGTCCCTGAAATGGTGTGAGAACCAGTGGAATATCAATAACTCATTATACTAATTTATTTTCAATTCTTGTCTACTTAAATAGCTAGGCTAACCCCTTTAACAGTGTGTGGAACCTTGGGTGCTAGAGCATGTGATAATTACTCCCTCCTTTAACAAGAACTTTAAAACAGAAGTCATTTCATTAATGGTTTGCAGTTCAATTCAGGAATTACACCTATGGCAGATATGTTTCTCCTTTAAATAACATCTCTAAAAGTCAGGTCATCACTGATTGAATGGATGACCTTTAGGAGCTGGTGGCGCTTGTCTTTTAAAACTCATACTCTGGTGCCGTGCGCTCCCTCTGAAGCTGCAAGTAAGATTTAAAACATCTGCAGGGTGGGTCGAGCGACCCCTTCTCCCTGAACGATATTTGTTGTAAAATATGCACCATCACAATGAGTGATCCAAGGCCCCCCATGTATTACTCCCAATTATATTCGTTTTTTTTAAATTAAAATGTGCAATCTCTCTTTTGTCTTTTTAAAACTCTACATCTTGGACAAAAAACAACTGTTATTTCCACCTTAATCTTCCCTCCTGAGGTAATAACCATGCTACAATGGAGATATCAATACTCTAGATTGGAATACTATCTTTGGCTTGGTACTAGCTCTACCTTTAACATTTTCCATACAAATAAAGATTTGTCTGCTTTTATAGAGTGGTTACTAAAACCATCCCTTTAAACTGTAGGTCTATACTGTAACAAATTAAATCTTACCCAAATTCATACATGAATAAAAAAAACTCTTAAAGAATCATTTGTTCATATGATGAAAAGATTGAATAATATGTTCTACCCTCAGTGTGTTTTTAGGGTTATTTAATAGTTTCCTCTTTCTTACTTTATAAATTAACCAATTGATTAATTCATGGCTAATAAATCTTTTTCTTTCCGTATTTCTCGTTGGTGAATAAGTGTGTTTATGTGTAAACTCACTCACTCCCGTTTTCCTTCTCTCCCCCTCTGGTTGTCAAGCCACGACCCCCTCACGTTCTGCCGGACCATGCCAACTCCTCCGTCCTTTCCTCTCCTCAGTCCACCTTCTCCTCAGTCCATCCGCTCTTGGATCCTTCCGCTGTAACTCTCTTCAGTGTCCCATCTGCTTTGCTTTTAATCTCCTCCTTTACAGTCTCTACTTTGTTGCATGGAGGGCGTATTCTGCTCTCATGTCCCACCCTCTGCTCTTGTGTCCAAATCTTGTGGCTCAGCTTGGAACTTCATGTCCTGTGGGGGACCGATGAGAGTGTGCCTTTTTATGTCACCTGTAGTTCTGGATTCCTCAGGTGGAGATGGTTCTGGATAAAGTCTTGTCATTGTTGGTTCAGCTCTGCTTCTCTGTCTGTTCGATGGAGGAGGAGGAGGAGTCTTCCGTGGTGAGGTCTTTTGTCTGCTTGGAAGTTGGGGTCGTAGCGTTCTGACAGGCGGAGAGATAGAGAGAGAGAGATCTCGGGACGCATTATCTATAGTTAATTCTAACACACTAGGGTAAAATAAATCCAATCTTTCCCACTCCATTTTCCTAACCATACTATCTTTCTTTGATGTTAAATGTCATCTAAGCCCAGTTAATGTTTTCTAATAATTGTACCATATCCCTAAACATTGTTTTCACCCACTGTAACATGTTTACTCCAATTAACTCTTTCAGGAAACCACTTTCTTCCATACATTTAAATACCTAGATGCTTCAAGCACCACATATTTCACACACTATAAAGGAACGTCTCCATATTTTCTCCATCACTTTAAATCTCACTGTTATTTAGAACATAAGTAACTTTGGTGACTGTACATATCTGCAATGTCGCCACTGTCTGCTAGGAAATGTGGTTCATAGAGTTTGTACTTACAAAGCTGTACTTTTGGGTTAGTAGCCTGTTTCAACTGTAATCATTTTCAATAATTCTACTCAGGTCACCGGTCGGTTGTTCATAAACTTAACAGGGGGTGTTTCTGGTACAGACTAAAACATGGATCCAGTGTATTTAGAGATTCCCCTAATCTGTAAATCCCCATCACTTACATATCCCGATCACTTAAACCCATCTCATCATTTGATACAAGAACTGCATATAGGGGGGTGAATCATCTTGATAATAACCGCCTCTTGTTTGGGACCGAGTATTTCTAACTCCTCCTCTTGTTGCTCAGCTGATCTTTTGGCTCTGAGGATAAGTGAAAGTCTGTGAAACACAGCTGGAGTCTTGTTAGTGATGTGGGCATTCTCTATGAGTGAACTAATGGTTCCATGTCTTACTTGATATTGTACTCCCCATCCAACCAACAAGGTGCCAAGTGTAATGAGCACAATCAACAATGCTATTCCGACTCTTATCCCTAGGGGACCCCACAATTGGTTTGGCTTTGTTCTCGTCATCATCTCTATTTTATCCCTGGTTGTGTCCGTTACAGAATTTAAATAATGAGTCCAAAAATAACATACAAAAAATTAGACTCTTTTTCAGATGTAAAACAAAAAAATAGGTTTTCACATTAATGTACAATCTATAAAAATCTATAGACAATTTGTCTTTTGAGCTGTTTCTATCTTTATCTTATTTCTATTTATTGTTTTGTTCCAGCTCTGCCAAATCAGTCCTAACTCCCAATAATGTTCTGGAAGTTGCCAGTGAAGGGTGACAATGTGTGAGGTGGTGTCAATTTGCTCCTTTTTCTTTACCTTTAAACCGGAGCGCGTGTGAAGTTTGTTACAACTTTTCACGCTTCCGTCCACCGGGGATGAGCCCACTGTCTTTTGTGAACTTTCACCCTCACCCAATCACCTGGCCGAACAGGAGTCTCTTCTAGTGTCTCTTCTGGTGTCTCTGTAGTTTTCCTAGCCTGCTGTGTAGACAAAACTTGCATAATATTACTCAGAGTTCTGACATATTCATCCACTTCTATTTGTCTAATATCTAAAACTGGACCACTCCCTCCTTGGAGAAGGCCCAAGCTTTGGCATACCTCTTGTTGTTATGAGACCTATTGTTGACTACATTTTATTATTTATTAACTACAACGTCACTGAAATCAACATATCTGTATAATCATGACACTCCCTCCTTTGAGCATAAAATGCTCAATTGATATTGCAATGATTACCGTATTATGAACAGGACATGGAAATCCCACAACGTTGCATTAAATAAATATAAATTCTCCGTGTACCCACAAGGCGTACAAAAATATCATATGATGTATGGCTTTCTGATGGCATAAATGCATATTCACAAAACATTTCCCATTAGCACTTCTAATAGTTTACTTGTTTCAATAATGGCTTTTGTCATGGTATTATGCATCATCGTTGCTGCGAAAAACAATACCCCTGGTGTCGCTAATGCGTCTCAATAACTCTAGGATTAGAGGATTGCTGCTGAACTAACATATGATAAAATAATCATTCTCCAAACTGGAGGGAAAATATGAACTATTCTCACAGAGGGTGACCTGCATGAAGGGCTGGTGCCCCTCACTCAAATGAGATATTGCCTTACGCACTACACTATAAATCAGTAAAGTTACTCAAGAATAAATAAATAAAGACTGATTCTTGAAACTGTTGTAAAAACCCTACAACTTCTTCATCAGTGTTATGTTATTTAATCTGCTGCTCATGCCTTAAAACAGACACTTCAGACCGATTATAAAATTGTGTTTATGAGAAAAATGTAATCTGACTCCATAAATCACATAATTGTTTGATTAAAAACTGCACTTCTGGCTAAGAATAAATGAAGTTCCCCTTTAAACACAGCCCCGGTCTTCTGACGGGGTCTATCTATGTACTGGCTGGAAAATGTTGGGCCAGTCTCTGTCGCTCCGTCACAGTTCTCACACTAACAGTCACTCTCTAGTTCTGCTGGGTTCTTGTTGACTTCTTCACTGGTTTGAGACAAGCGACCCTATCGGACACCTCCCTTTGTAGCCAGACTTCACCACAGCAGAATCGAGTTTCTGTTTTCAGGTCTGGACAGCTTCACGTCAGGTGTATCGCCGCCCCTTGCATATTTTGGGTGGAAGCCCGTCTTCTTGACCTCACTAGTTGTGTGGACACAATAGTTTTCTGTGTGGGGGAACAACATCACTTGTAATCTGTATCCTTCTCATAATTACAAAAATAGTCTGCTAAATGTTCTACTCTGCTACTTCTAATTGGTGGATGCTCTGTGTAAATGCAAATTCAAAGCAAAAGGAGCAAATTGAATTTGCATTTCACGAAATGGCGATTGCCCTGTCTTTGTTTTTCCACATGTGGGGTGTAAACAAGATGGCACCCGATTATTTCGCACTCTGACCTGTAGACAAAGAGATTTGTCCATGCGGCTCTCAGGTGGGAGTTTAAACAATGGCTAGGTGATCTTTAAACGAACCGTAACAAAGTAAACCACTGGTGTGGTATTATAAACCCTGAAATACAAGCCAAAACAACACTTAGTTTAAAATAACAACATTTCTATCTAGTTTATTATGAAAAAATGGGCTACTATGAAAAAATGGGCTTTATCTTATTGATATCATCACTTAAAGTTAGGAACCCTTACGCACTAGCTATAAACCTGTTCACGTAATATTTGACTTTATAGTCGACTATGGGCTTTATCTTATTGATATCATCACTTAAAGTTAGGAACCCTTACGCACTAGCTATAAACCTGTTCACGTAATATTTGACTTTATAGTCGACTATGGTTAACTGTTGCTATTTGAACACGCCAAACCGGGACCAATATGGAGACCTATCAGTCACTGACAATAGACCGTCGTCTTATTAATGCACTGCTGCTGTAACTCCGATTACCGTAACCCACCCGCAATATCTTTTTTTAAACAGAACAGTTTTAACCACTGATAAAGGCTTAGACCTTAACCAAGCCTTTCTTGAAAAGGACTTTCTTTAAAGCACTGACTTCGGTCTTAACCCTGAGTTGATTCACTATGCCCCGCTGGTTTTCACTTACTCGGCCCTTAACCGATTCGCTATGTCTCCAGATCTTAACAAAAAATCGTCAAATGGGCTATATACCCTTACGTCATAGGCTAAATAACTATTAACGTAACAAGAGACACCCATGTGAAAGCAGCAAGGCACCTATCCGAAGTACAATGTCCACACACTATATATTTAAAATTCAACACCCACACGTGGTTAATAGCATGCAGGGTTAATGGAACAAAAGAAAGTGTGAACTCACCCTGCTTGTGACAAAACAACGCCTCGTGGTTTTAGAGTGATTATTTTATCAATTTGGATTGTTTTAACATTAAAATGCACAGCTATTTTCAGGATCAGCCGGCTGCCGTCAAACACACAAATCTAACTTTGCCTAGTTTAACTAGTGAAGAATCTTTGTCATAACAGGCATCTTCTTACCGATTGATTTGAGCTCTTGTGTGTCGAATGGCTGCAAGCGTCTCCAGGAAACAGCCGGTTGGTTTTCTCTCCTCGGTCAGCGAGATCACGTCAGGGAACTCACCAGATTGTTAACTGTGTTCGTTATTCTCCCGTCCAGGAGAGAAGCTTTAAAAGGAGACTAAATGGAATCTCTGTGAAAGTTCAATTGGGTACTTTAATTAAAAAAGGCGCGGGTTGGTCACAAGCATGATATTGTTCAGTCAGACAAACAGCTGTGATCCGCTCCTCGTTTGGGAAGCCAAGAGTTGGATCTCTCCTCCGGTGCTGTTATATATCCTCTGCTTGCTCCTCCCCGCCTGCCGGCTCGCCTCGTCTCCAATGTCCGTTGTTGCATTTAAACAGAGGATTGGCTCCTTTCACATCCAATATATGCTCAACACGCCTTTTCTCCTCATATTCTCTTTCATCACTTTTCATTTAACACATTCTAAACGCTGTAATCAATACTCTAAAAAATACTTCTCGGCTCGTTTGGTTTCCGGTCATTCCGGATGTTGTCACATGCTACTCTCGTCTGTAAACAATAATGTATTCAAATAAACTGTACCTTCATTTAATATTCAGCATGGTAGTATCTCGACATCTATAGTTGTAGTGTTAAATCAGTAGGCTTCGGTTTGCACCACTCCATATCATTTCGCTACTAAATTCACCTCTTTAGGAAATCGTATATTAGCCAAATGCTACATGCGTAGATGAAAGATGTTCAGAATAAAAGCTTAACTGCTTGTGCACAAGAATTTCTGGTTTTTCAGTATAAAAGAGCATTAAAACTGACTGCATGTTTAAACTACATTTCCCCATTAAAACATTGATTTTAATTTCTAACACTTATTGAATAAAGTTTGCTATATTCACTAACTAGTTTGGCAATATTATTCCGTGCATGTGTTAAAAACCTTATTTCCATTTGATTCATTGGATTACTCGCGTGAATGTTTAGCACGTAAATGCTTTCGTTTTTAAAACCGTCCGACCTCGACTACAAAACCATCAACCAGTTGCATAGGATTAAAAAATGTCAACACTCACTCACCCCGTTTTAAACATTCCCAAAAGAAGTGCCTCCGTCTCTCGTCGTGCTGGATGAAGTCACTGGCGACGAGTAAACCCAAAATAGTCCCAAACAGGCGCAGAGGCATTTTTCTTTTTTACTAGTTGTCCGAGTTCGGGGCCGGCAAATGCTGCCGCCATCTTGCTCAGCTCAGCTCTGTGCTGAGCTCTGAGAGCGGGAAAGACGGACTGCCCTCCCCTGCCCTCTGCTGGCGCGTGCTGTGCATTACAACCAATGTCGTCCCTGTCAAAACTCCGTGTCAGTGTAATAGAATGAAACGCATCTATGATTTGGCGCACAGTCTGTGACGTCACGGTATTGAAAATCATACCGACGGTATTTCAAAATACCCTGGTATACCGTAATACCGTCATACCGCCCAAGCCTAGATGACACCATCAAAAAGTTTGTTCTCTTTTATCCTCCTAATGACACGCTCCACATGAACCCTCAGTCTGGCAATGGCCTGTGTCTCCCTCACCTGATAGGCTGGCATTTGCTTCTGCTTTGACAGAAAAGGGGGGCAGTACAATTTGCATTTGCAGCAATCGCTGATCGGGAAGCCCTTATCTACCATCACTGCCATGTTTTCAGTCAACAACGCAGCTATTCCAGACTATTTGAATATCTCCTTGTCGCTGACAGAACCACCATACAGACTGGAAACAAATGTCACTGCGCCATGTGGGGCTATGCCAACCAGGGCTTTCATGGTGCAGTGAGATTTGTTTGTAGAATACATTTCACTTTGGAGGAGTGAGGATGGTGTTTGACACCTCAGCTCTGTGCAATCCAGGATCACCTGTGTGTCTGGGAAACCTTTGAATGCCTCTGGGAGGTGGGCTTGAACTTCTGCAGGTGTAAGCCAGATGCACTGTGACCCCAATAAAGTTGTAAGAAAACTCGTCCATGTTGCAATGATGCGGCTCACAGTGGACTGGTGTACGTTGAAGCGGTTTGCAAGGTCCCTCTCTTTCAAACCCATCGACAGGAAGCAGAGAAAAAGGAAGAACTCGTCAATTGGCTGAAGCAGCTGTCTCTGGAAGATAAAAACAAAAAAAGGGTACTATATTAATCTCATGAGTGTAGCACACCATGGGAAAAACATGAAGTTGTTTTAGTTCTCTGATGTATTCAAAAAGGATTGAGTACTATAGCCTTTTAGCCTACCCGAAAGCAATGAAATGTCGGAGATGTTAGATTGTGTGTTAAAAGAAACATAGCCTATACCGTTGATGGACGTGCGTGTGTAACCACTTCTTCATTCCTCTTGGCAGCTGATATCGCTCTTGTAACACGAACCATTTTATAAATGGAAGGCTCAATCAAAAACCAGAAGGCCATCAGGTTTTTATAGCTCGGGAATCTGTACACAAAAGACACATGTCAGTCATTAATTGACAAATTAATTAAATACAGTTGTGTTAACACATGGGCTAATGCTTTCCTCTTGTTTGCTATAATACATTACAATTCAAATATACTGATTACAGTAAGAAGGCACTTGGTGCAGGTATAGTAATATACAGCAGTAAAATGTAACTACATTAAAGCAGCAGTAATAATAATCTAAAACATACAGGGAACATTTTACACAGAATGACTACTTTTACTCTTCATTCTTAAGTGTGCAACTGGGGGAAAGGCAGTGGATATTGATGTACTTTTACTTTGGTAAGGTTTTGAAGATTTCCACTTGTAGTAAAGTATTATCAGTATGTTGTTAGTATTAGTATGTGTTACTCCACCACATTTAGTTAAACTTCATAGTTTCTAGTCACTTTTTATATATGAAAACACATGATTTATGATTCTACATGTACAGTTCAGGAGTACTTTCAAACCACAGTATTTGTACTTATACTTCAGTTAAGTTGAGTAGCCTACTTATTCCAACACTGCATGCATATAGTCAGCAGTCAAACGGCAGGTAAACAGGATTCTTTATAAGCTAACCCATCTCAAAAACTTGGATAGAATTTAGCCAAAACATTACCTGCTATAGAATCGGATGTTGTCGTCGGAGCCAGCAAACCGCTGTAAGTAAAACTCTCGCTGGACTCTTAACTCCTGCGGTTGCTTCTGCAGATCCTCCACTGTTTTGGAGTTGTCTCCTGTAGCTTGAGAGGACATGTCCAGTGAAGCTGGTTCAGGGGTTGAGCAGTAATCATGGTCACGGACATCGATCTGCTCACCGCGGTGAATTTGGTTTTAGGTTGGATATTCGACGGACATTCGCGGAACCGCCAGCAGCGTCAGTTTCCCGGACCCGCCAGCAGCGTCAGTTTCCCGGACCCGCCAGCAGCGTCAGTTTAACGGGGAGATCTTCTCCGCGAAACGAGGCTTTCATTTAGGGACCATCAACAAATGACTTTTACAATTACACAAGAAAAATGTTCTTTTTAATAAATCGACAGCTTCTCGATCATGATGCGAATATGAAGCAAATTCACTCCAGAGAATACATTTATTGAACACACATTTTAATACTTTAAATACGTTTTACTAATAGTTTTGATTGAACATTTGCTTATTTCTTCAATAACTTCCAGGTCATGTGACCTAATCACTCAAAATCAATGTTGGGTCAAAGAACTACATTGGCTAAATAAGACACACCTCTTTTTATTGCATTTTAATACTTAAAATATTTTTATATTAATATTTTAATGCGAAAATGAGCTTATTTCTTCAATACCTTCCAGGTCATGTGACCGATTCACTCAAAATCAATGTTGGGTCAAAGAACTACACCGGCTGAATAGGACACACCTCTTTTTATTCAATTTTAACCCTCTAAATATTTTATATTAATATTTTGATGGAAAAATTAGCTTATTTCTTCAATACCTTCCTGGTCATGTGACCGATCCACTCAAAATCAATGTTGGGTCAAAGAACTACACCGGCTGAATAGGACACACCTCTTTTTATTCCATTTTAACCCTCTAAATATTTTATATTAATATTTTGATGGAAAAATGAGCTTATTTCTTCAATACCTTCCTGGTCATGTGACCAATCAACTCAAAATCAATGTTGTGTCAAAGAACTACACTGGCTAAATAGGACACACCTCTTTTTATTGCATTTTAATACTTAAAATATTTTTATATTAATATTTTAATGCGAAATTGAGCTTATTTCTTCAATACCTTCCAGGTCATGTGACCTAATCACTCAAAATCAATGCTGGGCCAAAGAACTACACTGGCTGAATAGGACACACCTGTTTTTATTGCATTTTAATACTTAAATAATTTGTATATTAATATTTTGATGCAAAAATAAGCTTATTTCTTCAATACCTTCCAGGTCATGTGACCGATTCACTCAAAATCAATGTTGGGTCAAAGAACTACACTGGCTGAATAGGACACACCTCTTTTTATTGCATTTTAACACTCTAAATATTTTATATTAATATTTTGATGGAAAAATTAGCTTATTTCTTCAATACCTTCCTGGTCATGGGACCGATTCACTCAAAATCAATGTTGGGTCAAAGAACTACACTGGCTAAATAGGACAAACCTCTTTTTATTGCATTTTAACCCTGCAAATATTTTATATTAATATTTTTGATGGAAAATGAGCTTATTTCTGCAATACCTTCCAGGTCATGTGACCGATTCACTCAAAGTCAATGTTGGGTCAAAGAACTACACTGGCTGAATAGGACACACCTCTTTTTATTGCATTTTAACACTCTAAATATTTTATATTAATATTTTGATGGAAAAATTAGCTTATTTCTTCAATACCTTCCTGGTCATGGGACCGATTCACTCAAAATCAATGTTGGGTCAAAGAACTACACTGGCTAAATAGGAAAAACCTCTTTTTATTGCATTTTAACCCTGCAAATATTTTATATTAATATTTTGATGGAAAATGAGCTTATTTCTGCAATACCTTCCAGGTCATGTGACCGATTCACTCAAAGTCAATGTTGGGTCAAAGAACTACACTGGCTGAATAGGACACACCTCTTTTTATTCAATTTTAACCTTCTAAATATTTTATATTAATATTTTGATGGAAAAATTAGCTTATTTCTTCAATACCTTCCTGGTCATGGGACCGATTCACTCAAAATCAATGTTGGGTCAAAGAACTACACTGGCTAAATAGGACACACCTCTTTTAATTGCATTTTAACCCTGCAAATATTTTATATTAATATTTTGATGGAAAATGAGCTTATTTCTGCAATACCTTCCAGGTCATGTGACCGATTCACTCAAAATCAATGTTGGGTCAAAGAACTACACTGGCTGAATAGGACACACCTCTTTTTATTGTATTTTAACACTTAAATAATTTGTATATTCATATTTTGATGCAAAAATGAGCTTATTTCTTCAATACTTTCCAGGTCATGTGACAGATTCACTCAAAATCAATGTTGGGTCAAAGAACTACACCGGCTGAATAGGACACACCTCTTTTTATTCAATTTTAACCCTCTAAATATTTTATATTAATATTTTGATGGAAAAAATAGCTTATTTCTTCAATACCTTCCTGGTCATGTGACCGATCCACTCAAAATTAATGTTGTGTTAAAGAACTACACTGGCTAAATAGGACACACCTCTTTTTATTGCATTTTAATACTTAAAATATTTGAATGCGAAATTGAGCTTATTTCTTCAATACCTTCCAGGTCATGTGACCTAATCACTCAAAATCAATGCTGGGCCAAAGAACTACACTGGCTGAATAGGACACACCTCTTTTTATTGCATTTTAATACTAAAATAATTTGTATATTAATACTTTGATGCACAAATTAGCTTATTTCTTCAATACCTTCCAGGTCATGTGACCGATTCACTCAAAATCAATGTTGGGTCAAAGAACTACACTGGCTGAATAGGACACACCTCTTTTTATTCCATTTTAACCTTCTAAATATTTTATATTAATATTTTGATGGACAAATTAGCTTATTTCTTCAATACCTTCCTGGTCATGGGACCGATTCACTCAAAATCAATGTTGGGTCAAAGAACTACACCGGCTGAATAGGACACACCTCTTTTTATTCCATTTTAACCCTCTAAATATTTTATATTAATATTTTGATGGAAAAATTAGCTTATTTCTTCAATACCTTCCAGGTCATGTGACCTAATCACTCAAAATCAATGCTGGGCCAAATAACTACACTGGCTGAATAGGACACACCTCTTTTTATTGCATTTTAATACTTAAAATATTTTTATATTAATATTTGAATGCGAAATTGAGCTTATTTCTTCAATACGTTCCAGGTCATGTGACCTATCACTCAAAATCAATGCTGGGCCAAAGAACTACACTGGCTGAATAGGACACACCTCTTTTTATTGCATTTTAATACTAAAATAATTTGTATATTAATACTTTGATGCAAAAATTTGCTTTTTTCTTCAATACCTTCCAGGTCATGTGACCGATTCACTCAAAATCAATGTTGGGTCAAAGAACTACACCGGCTGAATAGGACACACCTCTTTTTATTCCATTTTAACCCTCTAAATATTTTATATTAATATTTTGATGGAAAAATTAGCTTATTTCTTCAATACCTTCCAGGTCATGTGACCTAATCACTCAAAATCAATGCTGGGCCAAATAACTACACTGGCTGAATAGGACACACCTCTTTTTATTGCATTTTAATACTTAAAATATTTTTATATTAATATTTGAATGCGAAATTGAGCTTATTTCTTCAATACGTTCCAGGTCATGTGACCTATCACTCAAAATCAATGCTGGGCCAAAGAACTACACTGGCTGAATAGGACACACCTCTTTTTATTGCATTTTAATACTAAAATAATTTGTATATTAATACTTTGATGCAAAAATGTGCTTTTTTCTTCAATACCTTCCAGGTCATGTGACCGATTCACTCAAAATCAATGTTGGGTCAAAGAACTACACTGGCTGAATAGGACACACCTCTTTTTATTCCATTTTAACCTTCTAAATATTTTATATTAATATTTTGATGGAAAAATTAGCTTATTTCTTCAATACCTTCCTGGTCATGGGACCGATTCACTCAAAATCAATGTTGGGTCAAAGAACTACACCGGCTGAATAGGACACACCTCTTTTTATTCCATTTTAACACTCTAAATATTTTATATTAATATTTTGATGGAAAAATTAGCTTATTTCTTCAATACCTTCCTGGTCATGTGACCGATCCACTCAAAATCAGTGCTGGGTCAAAGAACTACACTGGCCGCATAGGACACACTTCTTTTTATTCCATTTTAACCCTCTAAATATTTTTATATTAATATTTTGATGGAAAAATGAGCTTATTTCTTCAATACCTTCCTGGTCATGTGACCGATCCACTCAAAATCAATGTTGTGTCAAAGAACTACACTGGCTAAATAGGACACACCTCTTTTTATTGCATTTTAATACTTAAAATATTTTTATATTAATATTTTAATGCGAAATTGAGCTTATTTCTTCAATACCTTCCAGGTCATGTGACCTAATCACTCAAAATCAATGCTGGGCCAAAGAACTACACTGGCTGAATAGGACACACCTCTTTTTATTGCATTTTAATACTTAAATAATTTGTATATTAATATTTTGATGCAAAAATTAGCTTATTTCTTCAATACCTTCCAGGTCATGTGACCGATTCACTCAAAATCAATGTTGGGTCAAAGAACTACACTGGCTGAATAGGACACACCTCTTTTTATTCCATTTTAACCCACTAAATACTTTTATATTAATAATTTTATGTGAAAATTAGCTTATTTCTTCAATAACTAATGACTCAAAATCACTTTATTAATTGAATACTAGTCTGTACACAATAGAAACAGCTCTTTATATCGGATAATATTACATCCTCTATTTAATATTAATATTTCTATTACAAATTCAGGGTTTTTTCTATAGCTTCCCTGTCATGTGACCCAGTGATTAATGATCAGAAAGTAATACAAACAAGGCTACACAGGACACATGTTTTACTAATCGTCATCATTGAGCACATTTCAAGTATTACTTGCACAAAGGACATTTCCAATATCCTGTCTCTGCCTTTTTAAGGTCTCTGCTGTCCATTGCCAGACACTGGGCATGGTACCATCGTTCGCAGTCATCACACTGAACCTGTTGAAGTGAAAGAAATAATGTATTTATAATATATTTGTACCTTAGATTACCATTCAGTTGTCTTAATACTCAAGTGTTAGTGAGGAATCAGCTGACACAATCATCTACTCCTTAAAACCCACTCCCTGTGTTTTAACATGCTCTATTGTTTTGTTTTATTTTTTTTGTTTTATTGTTCTGTCTTTTACATTTTTTGATTTAAGTATTCCAGTAGTGAGTGTTGCATTTTTTAAATGTATTGTATTTAGTTGTTTAAAATTAAATGTGTTTTAGATTGACTTTTAAAATCTGTCCAGGGACTACAGATGAAAAATAGCCTCTTGGCTAACTCTGGCATATTTACAGAAATGTTCATTAATGTGCACTGTCCCTGTTAAATAAATAAATAAATGTAGACATCACAATTACACATTTTCTTCACAACAGCTCACCCAGTCTGTGATGGGAGATCCAGATCCTGGAGGCCTTAAGGCAGCACACATAGCACAATAAGTGTGCTCATCAAAGACTGAAACAAGATAACAATACTTGTATGTCAGCTTCTATATAAATACAGACACCCATATATACATATACATATATTCATATTTATTTACCTGATGCCTCAAGGATTTCGAGAGCCAGTTCTCTCCTCTCCTGTGTCATGTATTTCTTTGAACACTCGAAATTCACATTCGGGATCAGAGGGAAGGATTCCATGACTGCCTTTGTCATCTAAACAAACAACACTTATGTTATGGAGGGTTTTTCTTCTTTATTGTATAGTAATACAGATACAGACAAAAACATGAGACACATTATAGAAAACATCCACCCTTGACTAGAATGCCTCCCAAAACCTTTGATTATTGATATAGACCGGTCCTATTATTGGAATTTTGAGATATTCAGAAGCAAAGTTTTGTCAATTAAACTTTCTGTGTTCAAGTGAATACTAATTTAAGTTCAACAATGTTGTGTCATAATCCAATTGTTGTCAGTTGTGAAAAATACAATAAACAACAACATGATATCGGCATTATACTATATATTGTCCTTTGGCCAACCTGCCTGCTAAATATTATGGGGATCAGCATCGGCCTTTAAAAAACCTTTATCGGACGGTCAACCACTACTTTTGACAGCTTTTTTAAATCCGTCCTTGCATTAAACTGTCTTTCACATTAAAAACTCTGCTTGTTAACTGGATGAAAACAGAATCTCTTCAGCTCACCTTCACAACAACGACACCACAGCTACATCCATCCTTTTGAAGTGGGTGACCCATAACGCCTCCCTTCCACTTAACATCCACCCAGTCTGTTATGCTGTGGCGTGTCCTCCTCATCCTGAAGTACTCCCTGAGAAAGGATAATGTCAACACACTTTACATTTCTAATTATGTGGCTCCTAAAGATAATGTAACAGAAATTCATACTGTTTGTATTCACCATATGACCATTTATTTGTAGGGGCAGCCACAGGTCAGCTATAGATATCACTGTCTGAACACAGACTGTATCAGACTGTTTAAAATGCTTTCAATGCTGTCTGTGAGTATGAATGTGACACATTTTTTACATTTTTTACGTTTAAATATAGTTTTTCCTTGAATTTTCAAATATCTATTGAATTTTGATTTACTGTATTCTTTTGGCAGCATGTTCGGAGTCATCAAGCTCTTCGATGCTTTGAGCTGGATCCACCAGGAATACGGTGCTGGTTTTGGCATGAATGTACTGTGAAAAAGTAAAAGCACTTTTCATCAAAAAAGATTTTTGGTTTCACCATGTAAGTCTTGTGCTTTAACAGAAATAATACAATAACACAAATAATTACAAACCAGCAACTTCCAGTGGTTGTTTTTGACAAGTACAAAGGACAGGACAGCTTCATAGTTGTGAAATTTTACCTATAATGCCATCAAATAAAGGATTAAAACAAACTTGAAGGCTAAGGTAAAAATAACAACAACATCAGTCTGACAATTATGTTCTTGTGCCATTCATTGGTCGTGCTTAAAACAAGTGTTGGTATGGAAATTCAATAGTAAGTAGATTTATCAGGTGATTTAACTAATGACTATAGTTTCAGAGAGGATACAGTAAAATAATCTCAGTTAATTTCCTATTTAAGATCTCAGCCAATGCTTCACTCCATGTACCTAATGGGTGAGTGTGAGCCCACATATCAAATCCACACCTACTTCCCCCTAAAGTATCACCATGCACAAACACAACACACCACACACATAAACATACACAGACCACACACATTACCTTTGGTAAACTGTGAGATGTTAGCTGAGTTCTGTCCCCGAACAAAATGACACCTGCTGTGTAGTGATTTAGCAAGTACATTTTGTTCACAACGCCGAATTTGTCGGCAGCAACATGAAACACGCCTTCAATTACCTGGCAAAAAAAATCATAACAATTTGCCAATTAATGCATATTCCCAGTTATACTGAACTTTCATTCCCTGCAACTTTGAGAATCTTGTGACTGACAAAAGTATCTAGACATTTTTTTCAGATACTTTTTGGGCAGAAATCGTTAAATGCTAGATAAAGAAAATGACACAGTGTAGAGTGAAACTTCAGACACTTGAAACATGTAGTAACGTACCTCCCCTGTCAACCACTGGTGGGGTCGAAGTGAGCATAGCTCACAGTGGCGGATAAGTAAGATGCGTCCTTTCATCTGTGAGGGGAGCACTGCCACGACCACCTCGGTGTCCTTTTTTTTCCACAGCCAGGTCAACTAAGTCAAGATTGAGGGGAAATAGATGCATTCTGTTTAATATGGACACTTGAGGAATCTTTTAACCCTCCGGTATCACTCTGGACATTTTTGTCCCGAATGACTAATTAGGGTAGTGCATTTGAATGATACCAGAGGGTTAACAATCTTGAATGTTTGGGTGGAGGCCTTGTTTTTGTATATGCACCATCAAAGCTACATACACAAAATATAATTAAACTGTCCATGTGTATGCATTTAACCTCAGTCCCTTTTAGAGTTTTCACTAAATGTCATTAAACAGGCTGCTCAGGAACAGAAACTGTAATTGCAGTTTAAAGTCTGATTTAGAAATCTAGTTTCTGTTATAAGTTTGTATGCTGTATTTACATTTTTCATCTTCATATTCTCCCCCTACAACATGCACCTAATCATATTGGGTTATAATACTTCATGTCCTTTGTCCTTCACCTCACTCACCAATTTAGTCCATGCTTTACTTTCTGACAATATTTACTTATTCCATTGTTACAATTAAAATGCTGGAGAACAATTTACACACTCTGAACATAGTAAGTCTTAGAGAAACTCACATTTCCCTGTGCATATTTTTCCTGTTGGTCCACTTTTCTTTTCTTCACCTTTGTGGCAGGTGGGCTCTTGGGGTTGGGTAGTGTTTTTGGTGGATTGAAGTACTTGGACTTGGGCTTGGTGTGACCAGCAGAACTTTCCCGCTTGTTCCACTGTTCCTCGTGGTCATCATCTGGCCTGCTAGGATGTCCAAAGTTTTTGTCCAGAATATGCATTGGCAGATTGTGTTGCTCAATGTGCTCTATATATCTTCCTTGTATTGAGGCATACATTTTGTAGACAAAAACTCAGCTGGTCTCAGGTACTTTTTTTTTAAAAGGATGGAGTGTTTGACCAACCCAAACCAGAGCTCAACATGGCAGTTGGTATCCCTGGTTTTATGACTTCCATCTTTTTTAGAGGTACCTTTTCTATGTCGCGACAGATCCCCAAGCAACAAACCACTCCACAAAGGGAAGATCCCCATGTAGTTTTTTAACATTGCATCAATGGCACCAGGACAGAGGTAGTGGTTTTTTACATGAACAGCATCGTCAGAGAGAATGTCACACTCTGCTTGGTCCCGTCTGACTTGAAAAGCTTGTGTAAAAGGGGACTTTCCAATAATGTTATGAGCATTTTTTTCCATTTTGCTTTCCTCCTCTCCCATTACATGTCCAATTTCCTCCAGTTTCACGTCCCGAGTTTGCAAAATGCACTTGTCGAGGTACATTTTGTTCTGTTTCACCAAATTAGTGTACTCCACTGCATCAAAAAGCACACACATATGATAAAAAACATCAAGGGCTTCCTGCATACTTGTGCAGTTCAGGATGTACGCGAAACAGAATGTTGCATATTCCTGTGTGCCTCTGTCTACAGTTTTTTTTCCAAATGCTTGTGACACAGCCTTCATGATATGAGCAGAGCACAGATGCAGCACAGTGAAGTTAGGAATCAGTTCAGTTTGTCCAGACACTATCTCAAATGCTCTGTCAAGGTACACTGACATATTTTCCCTGTTAAAAGACAGAAGCACACTGTTTATCAGAGCCCAACTATAATCTGTCTCAACCTGTGCTATCTTTCTTTTTGTTGTGTAAGACAACTTTCTCTTAAATTCCATGAGCCAATGGGAAATAGATGGAATGGAATGGCTATTGGTGATCAGTTCTGTGACAGGCAAGGGAGGCTTATCCTTACCCATTCCGGGCAAAACCAAATCATAATACAAGACCCGCTTATTTTGATCAGGAATTTTCTGTATCACGCTGCCTGTGGCATCAAGGTAGAGGGCCGTAGGTGTTGGCTTTTTCAAGTGCTCAGTCAATATCTTTATTCCAGCATCTGTGTATAAATGCACAGCAAACGGATCAATTTGTAGGTGCTGAAGATAGCCTTTTGATGATGCATGACTGCTGCTCTCTTTGATTATTTTTTGAGTCAACATGAGTTCAAGCATCATGTCATCGTGGAGCCTTGCACTTTTCTTCACTTCAGAGGATATTTTCTTTAATACGTCTTTTGTGAGGCTTCTGCTTATGTTACCAGCCATTATTTCCTCTACTGGTGTCTGTCTCAACATAGTGTAATAATAATTGCTGACACCACTGGTTAAGGCTTTGGAAATTGTTCCTCTTCTCGTGTATTTTGCTGGTCTAAATCGCCTTTGATTTTTATGGTGTATAACTTCACCAATGCGCATGACTTTAAAAAATATTTTTTTATCCGTTGATTTTGGCCTGTTCTTTTTTCAGAAACTGTAGACAGCGAATTAAATTAAAGCGCACATCCATTAAATGTGCATTTTGCAGAGGCACAGAAAAATGGCGAATTCTTTTTATGGCTATCATTTGTCTTAACATGCTGGTATTTGAAAGCAAGTGTGCAGCATGGATTATTTTCGAAAATTCCTGATAAAATGTATCAGTCCAGGGGGGACGGAGTTTTTTTTTGCAATGTTTAGTTTTAATTTTGTTCCATTGTTTTCTTGTCATGGCAATTTTGAACTTTTTTGGCCCTGCTTTGCACTTTCTGTTCATTTTTGTTGTCATTTTGGTGGCTGTCTCTGTACTTTGTTGGTCTGACTCTTCTGTGTCTATCTCAGACTGTGGCTGTGCGTTACTTATTTCCCTGTCATCCTGACTTGTGTCCTCGTCTTCCTCACCCGTAGGTGCACTGTAAGACTGTTTCTTGATACTGTGCTGTCCATCTCTCCCTCTTTCACTGACATATTTTCCTAAATACAAACATTACAAAAGCAAAAAATCTCATTTAACTACTGTATCTCTTATTGCAAGACTACAATGCAACTTTAAGCAATCTGCCATCCTTGGGTCAATTACAGTAAATTATGTTAACATCCTACTGTGATGGCTGTAGTATTTAATTAAATAAGAACATTAACCCTTATGCCTCCCTAATGAAATGCATTATCCAGGCTACTGTTTAATTTTGCGAGCATTCTGATTGTGTTAAGAATATGACACGGCATTTGGTAGAGATGTTAGTGTTTTGGAAACATGTTCTTAATAATGTGTAATCAAAATAGTGACTTTCAAATCCCTAGCGAAAAAAATAAAAGTGAATGAACATTTGATAATTATGATCAGCACTGAATTGGGTTAAAAAATGTAAGTAATTGAAAGTGGAACAACATTATTAACATAGCCTATAATATCTTTATTACAGTATTTTTAGATGCAGACATTTTTGTCGTTAGTGTTTTCAGAGTAATGTTTTTAAAAAGGGATTCACAAGGGTTAAGCTTCAACTTAAAAGCCTCTGGGGCAGAGTCCTGCATGGGTCCAGTTTTGCAAATCTGCAACCACCCGAACCCTCGCAGCACAGTAGCAACTGCGAACCGACGCGTTACACGCAATTATCTTCAAGTCAAATCTGGACCCGACCTGTTGATATAAGACCCACGACCCGACCCGTTGTGAATTTTTGGGGGGCTAGTGGAGTACTTCGTGACCACAGAGCGTGAACGTTGTGATCAGCTGTTTTAGCGCAGTTCTCCAGTGAGTCTCCCTCCGCAGCCGGTTGGCGTAGTTTTTGGCACAATTCCGTTGTACAGACCGACGTTAACAGCAGCCCCGTCTGTGCACACGGAGACCGACTCTGTCGTCCGGTGATCGAACCGCCTTCTGGAAAAGCTTCACAAGTACCTCGGTACGCAAATGCGCTTTGTGACACAAGTGACGGTACGCAATTCAGATTGTTTCCGCGCATGCGTACCTGCGTACCAGTTATGTGCACCCCTGGATATGGGCCTACGTGTATGTTTTGCCCGTTACCAGACCCGGCGTCATGGGCGAGCCCCATGGGGCCGGGCCCGCTCATCCAGGATTTGGGCCCGCCCATCCAGGATTTGGGCCCGCAGTTTTAATCAGGGCTGAATACAACATTGTAATTGTTTTATTATTATGTTTATGGTTGTTATTTGTAGGGCTCTTTCCTAATATTTATTTTTGTTGTAAACTATGTTGAAAGATTAGTTTAATATCATTTTTTTATTTTGCTATGAAATTCTGAATGAAATTCTGAATGAAAGGCTGCGCGCGAGACTGGTTTTTCGCTGGGTTGAGTCATGTGGGTGTTTGAGTGAGATGCGGCACAGCAGCCTGTCAGTATACTCTTGCTAGGTTAGTTTGTCTATTATCATTTATATTTATCTGCAACAATGGATATCAGGAAGTGGTTCATGAAAGGAATAGGGCAACTCAGAGAAATTGACTCTCAAGCCGGCTCTCTCACAAACTCCGGTTCTGTGCGCAAACAGACCGCTGCACACGCTATCTGCCCCTCGCTCAATCTCTCTCTCTCTCTCTCCCCCTTTCTCTTTATCGCTCAACCTCACTCCACCCTGTGTACGCTCCTCAAGTTTGCCTGCGTGCTTGCCCAAGTCCCCACCCCCGTTGACAATTCAGATTTCCCGGGAAATGTAAGTTTCGGCCCTGGCAAATCAAATGCCCGCCCAGAGACGTACAGGACTGTCTCAGAAAATTAGAATATTGTGATAAAGTTCTTTATTTTCTGTAATGCAATTAAAAAAACAAAAATGTCATACATTCTGGATTCATTACAAATCAACTGAAATATTGCAAGCCTTTTATTATTTTAATATTGCTGATTATGGCATACAGCTTAAGAAAACTCAAAAATCCTATCTCAAAAAATTAGAATAGTTCCTCAGACCAAGTAAAAAAAAAAGATTTATAACAGCAAAACACAATCAAACATTTGAAAATGTCCATTAATGCACTCAGTACTTGGTTGGGAATCCTTTTGCACGGATTACTGCATCAATGCGGCGTGGCATGGAGGCAATCAGCCTGTGGCATTGCTGAGGTGTTATGGATGCCCAGGATGCTTCAATAGCGGCCTTTAGCTCATTAGCATTGTTGGGTCTGGTGTCTTTCAGCTTCTTCTTCACAATACCCCACATATTCTCTATGGGGTTCAGGTCAGGGGAATTTGCAGGCCAATCGAGGACAGTAATGCCATGGTCAGTACACCAGTTACTGGTGGTTTTGGCACTGTGGGCAGGTGCCAGATCATGCTGGAAAATGAATTCCTCATCTCCATAGAGCTTATCAGCAGACGGAAGCATGTAGTGCTCTAAAATCTCTTGGTACACATCTGCATTTACTCTGGGCTTGATGAAACACAGTGGACCAACACCAGCAGCTGACATGGCTCCCCAAACCATCGCTGACTGTGGGAACTTCACACTGGATTTCAAGCAACTTGGATTTTGCTCCTCTCCAGCCTTTCTCCAGACTCTGGCGCCTTGACTTCCAAATGAAATACAAAACTTGCTTTCGTCTGAAAAGAGGACTTTGGACCACTGTGCAACTGTCCAGTGCTTCTTTTCCTTAGCCCAAGTCAGACGCCTCTTCCGTTGTCTTGAGTTCAGAAGTGGCTTGACCATGGGAATACGGCTATTGTAGCCCATTTCCCGGACACGTCTGTGAACAGTGACTTTTGATACCTGGACTCCAGCTTCAGTCCACTGTCTTTGAAGCTCCCCCAAATTCTGGAAGCGACTCTTCTTCACAATGCTGTTAAGGCTGCGGTCATCTCTCTTGGTTGTGCAGCGTTTCCTGCCACATTTCCCCCTTCCAACAGACTTTTTGTGGATGTGCTTTGAAACTGCACTCTGTGAACAGCTTGCTCTTTGAGAAATTTCTTTTTGTGTCTTACCCTCCTGATGGAGGGTGTCAATGACGGTCCTCTGGACAGCAGTCAGATCAGCAGTCTTCCCCATACTTGTGATTTAGTTTACTGAACCAAGCTGAGTGTTTTTCAAGGCTCAGGAAACCCTTGCAGGTGTTTCGAGTTAATTAGACGATTCAAGTGATTCGTTGAACACCCTACTAGTATACTTTTTCATGATATTCTAATATTTAGAGATAGGATATTTGAGTTTTCTTAAGCTGTATGCCATAATCAGCAATATTAAAATAATAAAAGGCTTGCAATATTTCAGTTGATTTGTAATGAATCCAGAATGTATGACATTTTTGTTTTTTTAATTGCATTACAGAAAATAAAGAACTTTATCACAATATTCTAATTTTCTGAGACAGTCCTGTATGTCTGCCGCCGGGTCTGCCCGTTACACAACTATTTTGCGGGTTATCCGCCGGGTATCCGAGGCGGGACTCTGCTCTGGGGCTCATCAAAATTATTTTTTAACAGTACCTGCTTGAAGCACCTCAGTCCGGACTCCACGTCGGTCTTCACCCCAGATGACCCTCAACCACTTAAGATGCTCTTTCTTATTACCTTTAAACACTGTAAGTGTAACTGAGGACCACTGCTCAGTTGTAACATTAACTTCACTAAAACCATGAGAAATTAAAGACCTGGTGATGAAATCTCTACCTCCTGCTTGTTGCCACAGGTCTAAAGCTTTCTTTGTCTTGCCTTTTTTGAAGCGCACCATTTTTAGATCAAACAATGTGATCTGGTTTCTAAAATGTCTTCTTCGTGTTCTTCTTCTTCTTCTTCTTCTCTCGATGTTTGGCGTATTGCAAACAACTTTAAAGGTGCATACCGCCACCTGTACATGATTGTGAATCAACATATCATGTCTTAACCATGGTCTTAACTCATGGACGTATCTATGATCTAATCAAAAAATCTATATAAATAAATCAACAAAAATGATATGATACATTATTTGTTCAACCTCACACTCAATGGCGTTGGCTAATTTTCTGTGAAGAACTTATATCAGAACACATTTAAAATGACCACCCACTGTACTACACATTTATATTACAAACAGGAGGTTCGGGGCTAACACGAATGTGGAAATTGTGTGTGTGTGTGTGTGTGTGTGTGTGTGTGTGTGTGTGTGTGTGTGTGTGTGTGTGTGTGTGTGTGTGTGTGTGTGTGTGTGTGTGTGTGTGTGTGTGTGTCTTATCACAACTGATCAAGATGGCCAAATTATGCTCTGCTCAGAGGGCCTTGCAAATGATTTTGGAAGAGAGAGAACCATTTGACGATGATGTAGAGGAAGAGGAAGGTGTATCAGAATGTGTGGGTCACATTTCTGAGAATTCTGAGTCCGACAGTGACTTTGAAGAACACGATTAGATTGAGCATCAGCTAGTTACAACAACAAAAAAAGCAACAGGACCAGCCGGTCAGCGGGCAAAACAACAAGTAGCACTTTAATTAATGAATCAAGGTTCAAGGTTTTTATTTGTCATACGAACATAGCTACAGTGTGGTTATGACGATGAACATCTTAGGTCACAGGATCCTCCATTGAAACAATAAGCTAATTTTTCCATCAAATTATTAATATAAAAATATTTAAAGTATTAAAATGCAATAAAAAGAGGTGTGCCCGATGCAGCCAGTGTAGTTCTTTGACCCAACATTGATTTTCAGTGAATCGGTCACATGAACAGGAAGGTATTGAAGAAATAAGCTAATTTTTCCATCAAAAAATTAATATAAAATATTTAGAGGGTTAAAATGCAATAAAAAGAGGTGTGTCCTATGCAGCCAGTGTAGTTCTTTGACCCCACATTTATTTTTGAGTGATTAGGTCACATGACCTGGAAGGTATTGAAGAAATAAGCAAATTTTTCCATTAAAATATTAATATAAAAATATTTAGAGTGTTAAAATGCAATAAAAGAGGTGTGTCCTATGCAGCCAGTGTAGTTCTTTGACCCAGCACTGATTTTGAGTGATTAGTTGACATGACCTGGAAGGTATTGAAGAAATAAGCTAATTTTTCCATCAAAATACTAATATAAAAATATTTAGACTATTAAAATGCAATAAAAAGAGGTGTGTCCTATGCAGCCAGTGTAGTTCTTTGACCCAGCACTGATTTTGAGTGAATCGGTAACATGAACTGGAAGGTATTGAAGAAATAAGCTCATTTTTCCATCAAAATATTAATAAAAAATATTTAGAGTGTTAAAATGCAATAAAAAGAGGTGTGTCCTATGCGGCCAGTGTAGTTCTTTGACCCAGCATTGATTTTGAGTGATTAGTTCACATGACCTGGAAGGTATTGAAGAAATAAGCTAATTTTTCCATCAAAATACTAATATAAAAATATTTAGACTATTAAAATGCAATAAAAAGAGGTGTGTCCTATGTAGCCACTGTAGTTCTTTGACCCAGCACTGATTTTGAGTGAATCGGTCACATGACCTGGAAGGTATTGAAGAAATAAGCTCATTTTTCCATCAAGATATTAATAAAAAATATTTAGAGTGTTAAAATGCAATAAAAAGAGGTGTGTCCTATGCGGCCAGTGTAGTTCTTTGACCCAACATTGATTTTGAGTGAATCGGTCACATGACCTGGAAGGTATTGAAGAAATAAGCAAATGTTCAATCAAAACTATTAATAAAACGTATTTAAAGTATTAAAATGTGTGTTCAATAAATGTATTCTCTGGAGTGAATTTGCTTCATATTCGCATCATGATCGAGAAGCTGTCGATTTATTAAAAAGAACATTTTTCTTGTGTAATTGTAAAAGTCATTTGTTGATGGTCCCTAAATGAAAGCCTCGTTTCGCGGAGAAGATCTCCCCGTTAAACTGACGCTGCTGGCGGGTCCGGGAAACTGACGCTGCTGGCGGGTCCGGGAAACTGACGCTGCTGGCGGTTCCGCGAATGTCCGTCGAATATCCAACCTAAAACCAAATTCACCGCGGTGATCTGCTCTTCCTGCTCCTCCCGAGAGACTGGTTCAGTGGGCCGCTACCTTCTCTCCCAAACACTAGCCCGCGGTGTTTGAGCAGTAAAGTGATTCCACTCAAACAGAGTTGGTACAGCACCTTTCACAAGCCTCCTATGGCCATCAAGGGTTTTTGGCTCTATTAGTTGATCCGTAGCGAAGTGACGACTGCAGACCTTGGAGTGAGAGGAGATTGTAAAGTTATCGCGTCGTATTTTAACCAGCCACTGTCTTCGCAGCTCGAGTTTGGTCAGAAAGCCATGGAAACTTAGGACGCCGTTGAAAGTGGGACACAGCAGTGCTCGGAGTAGTTCTTTACTTGTCTTTGAAAATGCTCCGTTTTGAAAATCTTACGTCGACTCATATTTATAACATTTGTGGACGATCTCCGGCTCAGCTACGCAGACCGGAAGCAAACCGAAAGCTGCCGAGCCGTATTACGGCTAAGGCGGAAGTACGTCTCAGACCCTAGTGCATGTAGCCAATTTGCAGTCACTAAAAACATATTTAATAGAGAATGTATCTTCTGATGATATGCTCTAATGGTCATTGAATTAATAGTTTACAAAACATCTGGGGAAATGGTGATCCAAAGCCACGAGGTAAACAGTTAGACAGAGAAAAGCGGCATTCCTTCGCATTTGACAAGCTGAAGACCAAAAACATCTGAAATAGTTTGCTTTAAAAATACACTAACTGATTAATCACCTATCAAAGTAGTGCAATTTAATTGGCAATCCCCATATGATGAGTGCAGTATACTGCTGTCTGAAGTGTTTATAGTAAAGTCTTTACCACTTGGTGGTGCTCTCTCCATGCATAATAGTAGTTTTATGTAAACTCCTGCATCATAGGCCACACACCCTTGTCTACTTCTTGGAGGATTGGGGTAGTTTTGGACTTCTGCACTTTGTTCATTGTGATTTATTTTTAGACCATCCAGAAACTAAATTGGCATTCAGAGAGTGTATAATGTTAAAAAAAAAATTTTTTAAAACAACACTCTGTGTATCCATACTGTGATATATTGGTTCTTTCTTGGTCCATGTTAAATCGTTATACCATTTTTTATGAAAATTGTACAATATTTTTTATTTGCGATCCTGCTGACTAACTATCAAACCGAAATTAACACAAAAGCTGCTCGGAGGAAGACATTAACGGAAATCTGTGGAAAACACATCCAAAAATCTAAAATTCCAAACATGCAATGGAAATATTTCAAGAAAGGACAGGTATACATAAGTATGTCATGCAACATGCAACGGTTTCAATATATTCCATGAATGCAGCCAGTTACTCTGTGCACTCCTGTCACACCAGGTGCAGGGCCTTTGCTGTTTGACTTGATAGTCATTTGTTTTTCTCCATGGGTAACCAGTTTATGTGAGGTAGGCTATAGATGACAACAGTGTTACAGAAATACATACTGAAAACCCAAGCAGTGTTTTAAGTGTGCTATGTGAACACTGGAACAGTTTTCAGTTGATAAAAGAAAATTGGGAAATTCTGCAACCCAATGCATTTGTGGGCTTTATTTTTCTCTTTGTAAGATCGTCCAAATGATTTCAGTTCAACCCGATTGAAGCCTAGCTTAACCTTGATTTCACTTTCCCTCCCATATTTTCCATCATGACTCAGCTAGAAGCCCAGACACTCCGTTTCCGGCTTTTGTACTAACAGTGTGCTCTGTGTGAAATCTGACGTCAATCTAAAAAATAAAGAAAATATAGTCCTGGCATGAAGGATAGGAGCAAAAAGTGTATACCCTTATATACTTTGAGAAAAATATTAATCAACACTATCTAATCAAATCACATTTCACACAAAGTGTAATTAAACATCTAGGCGCACAAAGCGCCTATTGGTTTACAATTTATATTCTTAAAATCTGTTTAAAGGGGACCTATTATGCAAAATGCACTTTTTTGTATGTCTTTTATACATAAATATGTGTTCCCAGTGTGTGCACTAATAACGGGGGTACAACGGAGCTGATCCAGATTTGCGTCCGATATGACATAATATCTGAAATGTGGGCTGGCTTTACACCCACGGCCCTATCAGAAACGTTGCTATCAGAAACAATGCCCGACTGTTTTGGACGTAATATGGTCTGTGTTTACATTAGCAAGCATCGCTAACACTAACACAGATTATGTGTAAAGGAGCAGGAAATAAAAAAGGAACTCACCTTGTGGTATGCCCGCATGAGAAAAAAGCATTTAAACTCCATACTGTTTCTGAAATAGTCCTTGATATGGTTTTGAACATTAGCCTATAGGCCTATGGCGTTTCAACACGGCTGAGTATCTGCCGGTAGAATCTCACATGAGCAGGCATAAACTCCGCCCCCCCCCCCCCCCCCCCCCCCCCCCCTCTTTAAAGCTTTATACCAAGAATCAGCACTTTAGTAACAGGGGTGAGACGGAGGGATATGAGGCATGGCTAGAATGGGTGATCTGTTTGGTGTTTTGAGCAAAACACTTCATAGACATGTTTTTATATATTTTTATATATCTGGCATCTATGCAGTGAGAACGTTTTTGCTATATAATCCATGCAGGTTGCATATCAAGATGCCGATTCACATTAGGGCTGAAGATAGAGATTGCAGGGATTGGTTGTGCAAATTGGCTCTTGCATCAATCTGTCTGGGTGACTGGTCTCAGACAAAAATGTGCCTGTCTACAAATGGTTTGCGAGTCCGGATTGTTCGGCCAAATTTTGAAAAAATACCCAGCTTATCTGAAATAAACATTCAATTCACGGCCAACAGCTCTGGTGCACATTCCTGCCGTCATCATGCATGGACATTATAAATGGTGACATCTGAGGCATTGTGTTGTGTGATAAAGCTGCACATTTTAAATGTGCCTTTTATTGTTACCAGAACAAGCACCACCTGTTTGGTAATTATGCTGCTTAATCCGAATCTTAATATGCCATATATGTGAGGGAGATGAATGCAAAGTCACCTAAAAACACATTTGCACTCAACATTTGAAAAATATATATATATTTTTATTTCTGAAAAGATTAGACTTTTGTCAAATTGGAGGGGAAAAAATTAATTCTGCCTTCTTTTTTGTTATTTCCTGTTTGGGAGGTCATGGTGCCATACCTGTGTGTCCTGTCTAACTTGATGACGTTACTTATTTGTGTGTCCACTCCAGTTAACATTATGTGCTGAGTCCCAATCCCAACTAAAGCTGGATAAATTAGGATTTTCTAGAGTTTTTTTATTGTCAACAAATCTTGTTACAAAACGAACAATGTGTTGGTCCACCTCAACACTTTCTGACATCCTTACCCTGTGTTAAATATATGATGTTACTCAAACAGGGGGGAATTCATTTTAAATTTTTGGACCATTTTTCAAGTCATGTTGCACTTACCACCGTTTATGAAAAACAGTGGCCTCTCCATGCCATTTCACACATCGAACACAAATGCATTACTTGAAGTGTGACCAGAGAAGTGTGTGATCTCATGGGACCACGAGAATCCCGCTCCCATGAAAGGTAAGGCGTATTAAAGTTCTACTCAAAATATGTGTTTTCATGGTCAATATGTTTTTTTAAAAGAGCTTGGCAATGGTAATGGAGCTCTCTGGTATGGAGGAAGAACATATAACAGGATTGGAGTGGTTTTCGACAATGCAAAGAATACCATTTTATTAACATGTACATTTTTAGGTTCATATTTGCATGTTGTGCCTCTACTGTGCTATGTTTACATTCCTTGATGTTCAAGAATGTGTCATGAACCTTTGGAGTGACCTTCACTAGCACTTTTAAATTTGACAAGCAGGTCAGCACCGTAGTCAAATCCTGCTTTTTTTAAATAAGAATATTGGCCAAGACCAAGTAGTTTTTATCTTTTAAAGACCTAGAAAGGTTTATTAACGCCTTTGTTACCTCGAGACTGGAATATTGCAACGCTCTGTATGTGGGTATGGACCAGGCCTCAATTAAACGCCTGCAGCTAGTCCAAAACGCAGATGCATGTCTTCTCACTGGCCACAAAAAGCTTGACCAATTCTCGCCTCACTGCACTGGCTTACAATTAGGCAAGGCAAGGCAAGGCAAGGCAAGGCAAGGCAAGGCAAGGCAAGGCAAGGCAAGGCAAGGCAAGGCAAGGCAAGGCAAGGCAAGGCAAGGCAAGGCAAGGCAAGGCAAGGCAAGGCAAGGCAAGGCAAGGCAAGGCAAGGCAAGGCAAGGCAAGGCAAGGCAAGGCAAGGCAAGGCAAGGCAAGGCAAGGCAAGGCAAGGCAAGGCAAGGCAAGGCAAGGCAAGGCAATTCAAAGTGCTTTACAAAAAATGAAAGACATTAAGAAAATGGCATTTAAAATCAGTCATTAAAAAGAAAAGTTAATAAAATAAACATTAAAAGAAAAAATACATGGATAAAAGTTACAGTGCAGTCTAAGATATAAATAGTTCAATTAAAAGCAGCGACAAAAAGAAAAGTCTTCAGCCTGGATTTAAAAGTAGTAAGAGTTGCTGCGGACCTGCAGGTTTCTGGGAGTTTGTTCCAGATATTTGGAGCATAATAACTAAATGCTGCTTTACCATGTTTAGTTCTGACTCTGGGGACAGAAAGCTGACCAGTCCCTGAAGACCTGAGAGATCTGGATGGTTCATAATTTAGCAGGAGGTCAGAAATGTATTTTGGGCTTAAACCATTCAGTGCTTTATAAACCAGCAGCAGTATTTTGAAATCTATTCTTTGACACGCAGGAAGCCAGTGTAAAGACTTCAGAACAGGAGTGATGTGATCCACTTTCTTAGAGTTAGTGAGGACTCGAGCAGCAGCGTTCTCAATCAGCTGAAGTTTTCTAATACATTTTTTAGTGAGACCTGTGAAGACACCATTACAGTAGTCCAGTCTACTGAAGATAAAAGCATGGACAAGTTTTTCCAAATCCTGCTGTGACATTAGTCTTTTAATCCTAGAGATGTTCTTTAGGTGATAGTAGGCTGATTTAGTAACTGTTTTAATGTGACTGTTGAAACTCAGGTCAGAGTCCATGACTACACCTAGATTTCTGGCTTTATCTGTTGTTTTGATCATTGCAGACTGAAGCTCAGCGCTAACTTTTATACGTTCTGCCTTGGCTCCAAAAACCATTACCTCAGTTTTATCTTTGTTTAATTGGAGAAAGTTCTGACACATCCAGTCATTGATTTGTTCAATGCACTTACTAAGTGTTTGAATTGGAGCATAGTCTCCTGGTGAAATTGTTACATAAATGTGTGTGTCATCCGCATAGCTATGGTAACTTATTTTGTTGTTTTTCATTATCTGAGCCAGTGGTAGCATGTAGATGTTAAAGAGAAGAGGCCCCAAGATGGAGCCTTGAGGTACCCCACATGTTATATTTGTCAACTCAGATGTGTTGTTACCTATAGAAACAAAGTTGTTTCTGTCCTTTAAGTAGGATTCAAACCAATGTAGAACTGTTTCCGAAAGTCCCACCCAGTTTTCCAGTCGGTTGAGTAATATGTTGTGGTCAACAGTGTCAAACGCAGCACTGAGATCTAATAATACTAACACTGAAGTTCTGCCACTGTCTGTGTTTAAGTGGATGTCATTGAAGACCTTTACAAGAGCAGTCTCAGTGCTGTGGTTTGGACGAAAGCCTGACTGTAACACATTGAAACAGTTATTAAATGCAAGAAGTTACTCAACTGTTGAAAAACAACTTTTTCAATGAAATTAGGTTCTGAATTGATTTTAAACTCCTTTTATTTGTTTTCAAAGCCCTAAATGGGCTGGCTCCGGCCTACATAGCCAAACTCCTCCATCGCTACACCCAAGCCAGAGCTTTGAGGTCGGCTGACCAGCTGCTGCTGATAGTGCCCAAGACCAGGCTCAAAACCTGAGGTCACCGAGCCTTCGCAGCAGCTGGCCCCAGGCTCTGGAACAGTCTGCCCCTCCATGTGAGGTCGGCCCAGACCCTAGGGGTTTTTAAATCATTGCTAAAGACTCACTTCTTCTCCCTGGCCTTCTAGTCAGAGCGGAGTACGATTCCTGACATTTCCCTGTGTTTTTGTTTTTTATATTTCTGTTGCAAATTATTGTCTTTCATTGTGATTGTAGTAAAGTGTTTTTATTACATGTACAGCACTTTGGCTCGACCAAAAATTGCTTTTAAATATGCTATACAAATAAAAAATAAAACTTGATTTGATTTGGATTTGAAAAAGGTCTTTTTTTTCTCATGCTGCAGCACCTCTTTTCACCCTCTGTCTGAAACCAGAGCCCAGTCTGCTCTGATTTGTCAGCTGGCCGGCTCCGTTGTCATTGGTCAACCGCTAGAAATGTCCTGCCCCTTAGCAAATCACGTGCAAAACGATGGCTCACTTGCCAACAGAACAGCGAGCGTTACATAGGGATGTCACTATGTTACAGAAGAATAACAAAGGAGTCCAATGGAGGCGTTTCAGGCAGGGGGGGAGTGTGTGGGAGAGAAACTCCCTCTGGAGGGAACACAGGGATGTTATCCTCTGCAGACCATTTACATGCACGGAAACCTATAACACACTACAGGTGTTTCTCTTCAAGTCTGAATTAGTTATTGTTGCTCACTAGGGGGCAGACACACTTCCAAACAAACCCAGAAAAACCCAACACCATGTAGTAAAGCAAGTGTCTGCATTGCAACAGTCCTGTTAGTTGATCCTGTGGCTCTCATGCTTGATGGGATGTGAGTGTAACCAGTGCACACACTCTTGGCATGTATATCCTCGGTCTGTGGCCCAACAAGTATGTTATTGCTGTGCACTTGTCCGAAATTCCTCAAGTTATGCAAGGTTCAAGATACAAATACAGATGCTTGGACCAGGCAAAAAGGGCCAAGGTTGTTGAGCAAAATTCGATGTATTTTACAATGCTGATTTAGTGCCATTGGTGATGATGGAACTTGATAGGTGAAATCAAATCTTCAGTTAAAGAAGCTCTGACATATAAGGAGGCTTAGGTGGCGTCACCAATGACATCATCATAACTGTGTCTATTTCTGTGCAGCTTTGTTTCTTCAGCTTTTGTTTCTCTTTTACAATCCCTTCTCTTTCTCCCTGCCTCTCCATATAAGGGCTTGGTTTATCTTGTCTATATAAACTCTTGTCTAAGATGTTATCCTTGCTCTCCCTCCTATCCTCCTTATCAAAAACTCCTTGAAATCTGTCGTTAATCTTCACTGTTCCAGAGTCAAACTGATTTCTGCCAAGACCCCTGACGTGCCAAGTATGCTGCAACAGAAGGTAGCCAAGTCTTTGCAGAAAAATACTTTTCTAGTATGAGTTCTATATCAATACAGTACCATATCTTCTAATCAGATTATATTTGGATCTTTCTTTTGATTTAATATGCAAAGGAAGATGTCTCAGTCCGCAAATACCTGCCGTCTTTCTCCATATATTCCGTATGCAAAGGCAAGACCTTGGTGGGACCTGAGTTGATTAAAAGGAGTTCATTTCATGGCATGTAAAACCAATGGGGGGGGTAGTTGTAAACGCTGTCTGCAGCCTGAGCTCATGTCTGAGACCTTGCCTGAAAGACATTAATAGAGGGGAGAGGTAAAAAGGAAAAAGGAGGGGCTGGAAGGGGGTCTAAAAGAGAAACAGGACTCAGGGTGAGGGATTGATGGTATGGTAAAGTAGGAAAAGGAAGAACACCTGGAAGGCTTGTCTGGGGCAAAATGCCCAGGACAACAAGACTGTCTCAATGCTGGTTTCTGTCTAAAGAGAGAAAATAAAGACCTGGGACGAAGAAGAAGAAAACAAATGTAGAGAAAAGAGGGAATGCAGAGCGTAAATACAAAGAAGGGGAGGGGTGCTTTTGGAGGCGCGTCAAGAATTTGCCTTTTAAGGGGTACAGTCACTCTTCCAAGCCTTGTGAGCTCCGGGTTAGCAGCCAAAACACTGTCGGGGGGAAAAATAAACAACAGCAAAGAGGCTGTGAGGACCAGAACAATGAGCGATGCTAATGTTTTTAGAAATGCTATAAATTCCCTTTATGTGCTCCTTTACAATCCAGGCAGAAAACCAATTTACCAATATGCAGCTTACATTCCTTTATACATAATTGTTTATGTTAGGTAAATGGTGTGGTGTAAGGGACCGGATTGAAACACACACTGGTTGTAAACAAGAGAAGGCTCAGTCCATTCTGAATCACCGCAGCATTCCAACAGCTGCCCTCACTGTTTGGTTTTCTTGGTTGTTTTCTACAATACCAACAATGTACTGGCCAAGCTAAAAACCGGGGCTGCCTGTATCTGGGAGCAGGAAACTGCCGAGGAGGAGAGGGTGGATGGGTGGGGGTGAGAACAGAGAGGTAATTGTATATGTAAGAGTGAGGCAACCCCAGAAGAGAGGTAGAAGCAGGAGAGAGGAGGAAGGGAGAGACGCTGTTCTTGGGACGGGAGGACTGGGACAGGGGAAGAGAAGCAAGAAGAAAGAAGCAATGAAGGAGAGTGCAGAGATGTATTGAGTGGTATCTTCTGCTCAAAAACAGATAGAAATTAGTGTCTAGGAAAGTTTGGGTGTGTGAAACAAAGAAGAGAGGGGGTGGAGGCAAAATCCACATGTGAGTGCAGCAAGTTGGAAAGAGAGGTAAAATTGTGTGGAGAAGGGAGGAAGGGAAACAGCAAGAGCATGCAGAGTGTATCCTTCCCTCTGTCCCCGTAGCAAGAGCCAGGAAAAGGGGAAGGTCCTCCCTGTCCTCTCTCTGCAGCTGACAAAAACCTCTGCCCAGAAGCCCGGGGCCGGACAGAGCGGGAGAGAGGACAGAAGAGAGGAGGAGGTTAAAAAAAAAAAGGTCCAGCGGCCAGGAGCCGGTCACCTATATGGGTTGCGTCCTGAGTTCGGACTGGTGTGGGGAGGAAGAGGTGCAACCAGTGGTGGCTGTTGGCAGGAACCCATCTCTGAAGAGAAGGAGTCTGGAGAGGAGTGAGAGCGCCAGGATGAAGCTGACAAAGGTCAGTGTGCACGCAGTGTTTACATGAGTGTGTGGTGACATTTAAAATAAACATGGTCCCTGTAATGGGGCAGGAATCTGTTGATATGCACGAGCGCGGTGACTGTGATTGCAGTTAATATGACGCAGGTTGCAATTTCTTGGCTGAGTGAGAATACAATATTTGGGATTATATGTAAGATCTATGCACAATAATACACAATGACTATATTTAATTTAGGCCTATATATTATTTGCATGATTTTTTCTATTATAGAGCACTTTTGCTATTCCGGGTTTTCCACATATAATAATAATAATAGCTTCATAAACCCATTTTCCAAAAGACTATCTGTATGATGATGAAAAATGCCATGAACTTTGTTCATTAAAGTACTGGCATCTGTTTTGAACATTATTTTGGCTATTATCTAACAGAACAGCTTCATAAATAAATCCCAATAAAAAGCCACATTTTGCCGAAGTCAAAATTATGATACTGGAAAACTAGAGGAACAATTGGGTTTGTTTTTAATTGCATGTCTTCCACGTGAAATATCATTGCACTGACTGTGTATGCATATCATTTATATGTCTCTTAGATAGCAAATATCAGATTTTTCTTGCAGTCTTTGACCCGCAGAAATGTTCTTATTATACTCAATAAAGTCTTTGGGAACATGGAACTTAATGTAAAGTTAAAAAAGAAGACATTTATAGTATGCTAAGAAAAATGATAAATCTGCATTCTGGGAACAACGAAATTAAATTGTCCCTGTAGTCTGTTTACGGGTGTTGTAGAGTGCAACTGAACATGTGAAAAAAAGTAATTGGATACAGACACAGCTGTGTGAAGTATAGAAAAATGTCCTTGAGTGATGTCACTTGACTGAGTGTTGGATGAGTCTGTTGACTTCAAGTTTGAAATAAATTGTGGTTGGGAAGTTAGTCCTGACTCCTGAGGCTAGCAGCTCCAAACTTTGTTTGACACTGCTAGCACCCAGAACTCAGACTGAACCGTTGACATGCAAGTTGGGTAGTGTAGGGACCAGGTATGGACAGGGGAAAAGAACAAATAAAAACAATATTTCGGATTCTGTGGCATCAATATTTTATACTTTTCTGAAACGGTCAGTTCTTAATCCACCAATTTTTTGCCCAAAAATGTAATACCATCGATGAGTTCTCATTGAACGTTTGATTATTCAGCATAATTCAGAAGTCAAAACAACAGAAGAGCATATTTAAAATGTATTTTTGGTTGATCCAAAGAGATATCCAAGCTTCATTAGAATTGAGTAAACCCACTGGTCATGTTATATTTTTAATACCTGGGAAATTCCCTTTTCCTGCCGCCCTCAGGTCAAAGGTCAGCATTAGCTTAGGATCATGTGGTCAGTCAATTTCAGATCCATGTGTGATAGAAAAGTGCCACCCAAAAATAATCCTTTCCTTAAATTTGATCAAATTCCAATGTGATATTAGTGTTATTCCGCTCTCATGACATGTGCAGGAGATCTGAAGAAACTTGAAGAAGTGATTGTTTATATTCTCACAAGGAGCGTGTGTGTCTTATTTGGCCCTTGATTTGAAAGATGATGTGGATGACGATGGCTTCTCAGAGCTGCTGGCACATCTGTGCAGAGACAATGGCAGTGTTGTGAAGACCACAGCACTGCTGGGGAATCACCATCATGTAAAAAGAGGCAGGCTAGCTAGCTTGTCTTAAGCTGCTATTTGCCATCAAGAGAACATTGAGGACTTGGGTCCAAGAGTTTACATGACATTTGATAATTGATTGATACATACAGCTTTTAGTCTCTGTAGCTTTTTTATCCAGATGTGAGTGTTTGTGTTCATTGTGCATGTCTTGCATCTGGGCTTGTGTGTGTGTGTGTGTGTGTGTGTGTGTGTGTGTGTGTGTGTGTGTGTGTGTGTGTGTGTGTGTGTTTGTGTGTGTGTGTGTGTGTGTGTGTGTGCGTGTGTGTGTGTGTGTGTGTGTGTGTGTGTGTGTGTGTGTGTGTGTGTGTGTGTGTGTGTGTGTGTGTGTGTGTGTGTGTGTGTGCGTGTGTGTGTGTGTGTGTGTGTGTGTGTGTGTGTGTGTGTGTGTGTGTGTGTGTGTGTGTGTGTGTGTGTGTGTGTGTGTGTGCTTGGTTGCACCACGGTCCCAGTGGCTCAGTATCACATGTTGAACAGCGTGGGAATGAGGAGCCATCTGGACCACGTCAACTTGACCCCAAACAGGATTGTGGGAACCAGTTAGATCCCACTCATTATCCTAAATGTCCCATCTATTTATGGTCATACTTTAATTTACTTGTTTTTCCATTGTTTTGATAATTTCATGCTTTTTTCTATGGGCCCATCGACAATCGTAGGTGTTGGAAGACACAGCTATAAGTGAGACCTTAACCAGAATGTGGCTTGGCTTTAATTAGTTTTTACCCGTGCATAAACCACACACATACCAAGTCAGATTCATGCCAAGTATTTACTGGAAACACTTGGCCACAGATAATGATGTTCCACATGTTGTTCACATTGCATAAAGTACTGGGTGTTTTGTCAGAAAAAGGGAAAGAGGATGTTTTTATCACATGTGTTTTCTTATTAAAAAATCATTTTCAGATATTTTTCCAAAATCTCATGCAGTATATTAACTGTTTCTTTACCTACAAGATATTTGCTTCGGGTTTTCAGGGTGTGGTCAAAACACATCCTTCATTTAGCCAGGAATGGTTTTGTGATTATTGGGGTTATTTTTTAATAATAAAACTTGTAGCTAATTAGTGGATTAGCCTAAACTTGGAAATTAACTTTACTGCCTCGCTGCCAAATGTTTCTTGAGAGTTGTTGATAGAGAGTAGCTGAGCAATAAATACCCTGGTCTTCTGGAATGGGTCTGCTCTCGGTTCCGAGAGTAAGAACAAAACATGGAGAAGTGGCGTTTAGCTATTATGCCCCCACAATCTGGAACAAACTGCCTGAATCATGCACGTTCGCAGAAACTCTTACTATTTTCAAATCGAGACTGAAAACATATATTTTTGCAGCTGCTTTTAATTGAACTGCTTTTAATTGAACTGCTCATATTCACACTGCAGTTTGCTTTTTATATATGTATTGTATAACTGTTGTGTTTATCTTATTATCGTTGCCTTTGAAATGCCTGTTGTAAAATGCCATTATATATAATGTGTTTTTACTGTATTTATTCTTAAATGTATTTTTGATTTTGAAAGCACTTTGAATTGTCGCGTACTGAAAGGTGCTATATAAATATACTTGCCTTGCCTACTTAAAATGGATTCCTCAAATAAACAGGGTCTGATGGACATACAAAAAAGTCCATATGGTTCTCTTTTGAAATATAATAAAATAAAAGAGCACAAACCCTGCAGAATGATGTTGAATTAATGTGAAATAAATCAGAGTAGAAAAGCCTCAGGCACAAGTAATGAAACTGCCAACTTGGGGTTCTGTGGTTCTGCAAAAAAGATTTGTTCGGATCTGTTCAATTTTGTGTTATGACCACAAACACATTATACTGGCATTGAATGTTACATTTTTTAAATATCTGGCCATCATTACAATAAACGTGTATTAAATGCACCCACATAAACAAGACAAGAGTCTGGGAGTCATTAATGGAACCACTTAGCAGTTGATAATATTATGAAATGTGAAATATTAAACACAGCCGCAGTTGTGGGATCTTTTTAGCCATGAAAGCAGCAGGGCTCTATAGACTGCAGTCCATACAAAATCTCTTTAAATAGACATCTGATTGCACAACCTGTACGCAATGGGACACAATATTAGTCATGGAGGCTGTCTGGTTTCTATTATTAGTCCAATTTCTACTGCCCGATCATCTTTGATCAGGTTTTGGGTTCATGGAGGTAAACAGTCTGTGTGTAAAGCAAAAGAGGCAGAACGACTTGGCTGAAATGCAATCTTGGAACCCACATGCATTCGTCTGTTGACAACGTAGGTATTCATTAACTTAAAATTAGCGTGTAAACTGGCCACTTGTCAAACAATCAAGTCACAGACATTGTTACATTACAATTACAACCACTCTTTGCATTTGAAGACTATAGGACTGTTAACAATGACTAGTGCATAGAAAAGGAAGTCTTGACTCGGAAATCAGTTGACTAAACCAGAACCCTCAACAGATTGACTATTGCCCCAAGTGGCCAGGTCGTAGCCAGACTCATAGCTATTACATTCCGAGATTGGTTCATCAACTACTTTGGTCCAGACTGAAATATTGACAATTTTAAGGATTGCTTTGAGATCTTTAAGACCTACTGTTATCTGAAAGAAAAGACATCCCCAAGATCTACATGTGTTGCTATTCTGGTGAAGCTACAGAAATTCGATTCCAATCTTTTCACGAAACAAGCAATCAATTGTGCTTCTTTCGGCTTCTGTCCAAGGACTGTGTTTTTCCTTAATGTTGTCCTCTAGCACTCTGCTGCTATCAGCATGGATTCTGCTCAGCCAATCCGATTTGCAAAAGTGTCATTTCATGTGGGGTGTTTTTGCAGTAAAGTAAATCTGTCCAATATATGTACTTGGGTTTGGAGTATATTGTGGGACTGTTTGATTGCCAAAGTAATGCTTTGTGGCCACCAGTCTGAACAAAGCTTTAGTCCTTAATTAAGGGGTAATATGTAGATCTTTTTATCTGTAATGTAATATTTCTCAATTCCTATCTCTACAGTTTCAAGCGACATAGTCATTTTCCAATTATTGTACTCTAGAAAGTCAAGTTAATTCTCTTTGAAGCTGCTTTTTGTCACCACAGAGGATGCAAATTTCATTTTGCTTTGCTTATTTTTGTGATTGTTGTGGAGTCCAGAAATACATAGAGGGCAGGCGTTGTGACTGCGGTTTTGTATGTATTTGTCTTGCTTCCCTGTCATTTCTCATGAGCAACAAAGTTTATATTGACCGTGACCAATACTGAAGCCTTGAGCCACAGGCATTCACTAGAAACACACTTCCAAAACAGGAAGGAACACTGACGGGCTGGGGTTAAATATAGATCCCCCTAGAACATCCAGAATAAAACAAAGAAGGGTAGAATAGGCATCTACAGTACGTAATTCTCACACTCCTGCATGTAAGAAAAAATATGAATTACTATGCAAACCCCAGTCTGGGGATGTGGCTGACTAAATTCCTGTGGCTTTAAAACAATGATCCGTCCCAAACTCAGCAGGATTCGAGGAATTATTGTCGCTGTGTTTGTAGCGGGCACAAAGATGAAAGTTGAACAAGGGAAAAAGGAAAGACATAAACCATTTCCTCCCACAGTTAGTCCGCAAAACCCCCCCATCAAATCCCAGCACCGCCCTTAAAAGAAACACCCCAAAGCAATATGCACTCAAAAATGTCTAGTTGACATTTGCCCAAGTTTTGGGTCTCGGGGTTCAAACAGCATAACTGGCTAATGGCTAATGGAAAGGACTTTATTTATCTCATCAGCACAATAAATGTGAACATGTGTTCGAGGGGTCATCAGTATCTTTGTGTCTCACCCACGGCTTTCTCGCGCTTTCGCTCCTTCAACAGCTGCACCTTATCAGCCTTTGGCGTACTGCTGTGTTACACAATCCTTCGTCAAGCAACTCAGCCCCCTTTTCTAGCCTCCTCCTCCTCCTCCTCTTCCCCTCATTTCCTCTTGGCCCTGGTTCCAACTCTGTCCCCCTCTTTCTCATTTACCTCCAAGCAGGATCCAAGTCCTTCCACCTCCTCCAATCTCTAAATCCTCCGTTCTAAAAGGACTAGAACACCTGGAATTCCTGCAATATTTCAAGAAGTATACCAATCCCAAACACCTTGCATTGGGTGAGGTAATTCAGAGTTTTTGTAGGTACAAAGAAAAATTGTCTCAGGATTCATGCCATATGTTTGCAAAAGCGTGCCCCCTTTTTCTCCATCCCTTCCAACACAACCCTCCCCCACTTCACTCAACCCCTCATTCCAATCCGGAGACCAGCTTCCTGTCTCTCAGGGTCCCTCAGTATTACGTCTTGTATTGCATGTGGTCTCCCCGCACCTCCCAATAACCTTTCTCCCCACTTTGTTCTCCACCTCTTAATCCATCTCTACCCCCTTTACTCTTTTACTCAATCCACAAGAAAGGGAGCTGAACATTCCACAAACAATTAAACTCCCCAAGAACCAATCCATCAACTTTTTTATCAGTCAAAGCCGGGAATTCTTGGGTTATGAGAGAAAGGAATGGAGTACATTACAGCACGTGTTGTTTGGAGGGTTTACTGAAGAGGTTTCACACTGATTGGCGGGGATATACTGTACCTGGATGCCAATCTAACACATATGGAAGTGACTAAGAGATTTAAGGCTGCAGACAGATATAATGCTCGATGCATTAGGAGTCTGAGGCTGGGGAATAATACTGGCTAACGATATAAGACGGGCAACTTGAAAGGAATGAACCTCTGTGCACACATGGGCATATACATATAATCACAACCATAAGCATGTGCAGATTGCTGGGCAAGGGGTCAGAGATTTATATCGCCATGTTTAATGTAAGGAATGTTTTTGCTAGTTATGATTGTAGAGCTCTTAAAAACATGCAAAAAATACTTTCTTCATGTAATTTCCAACACTTCAGCAACATTCACTGTACCAAAAGGTGAGTTAATCTCTGTATTGAGGAATTTTCAAGTGATATTTTACTTGGTGCATTGCTTTTATTTCACCACTAGGCGCTGCTACTAACACAGTAGTCGCTACTCTTCAGCAGTGTTAATGCAGATGTTAAAGAAGGCATATCTGTTTGAGTGGGTTGGGGGTATATTGTGAGTGAACATGGGTACTGACCACACATGACGACCCAAGAGAGCAACTTTTGAGCAGTGATTTCCAAATAAGGTACTTGTAAACGCAGATGATACTTTAGCAGTTAGCAGTGGGGTGCATGGAGAAATATATATTATTTTTAAGAATAATATAGTCTGATATTTCACACTTCTTTTACTTCGGTAAAAACAGCAGTAAGGTGGTGTAGGTTGAGGAGTAAGGTGGTGTAGAAAAACAACAAGACTGTAAGTAAGTACAAACATATAAACATCATAATACAATTTAATTTAATTTATATTTATTTGATATATTACTTATAATAATGCTGGTTACAGTAGGTTGTCAATCCCCACCCCACGAAAAAACAAGCTTTATTGAAATATCAATATTTATTTATTGTTAGATTTGTTATTGTTAATCTGAATCTGCTTATTAACTAAAGCTGTAAGGTCTGAAAAAAAAGACAAAAAGCGTTGAAAAAATTCACAATAAAAATATCCCCTCATTATATTTATGATATCATACTTTAAAATCAACAAAAATGAAAACATGTAGAACAGGATGGAGTGGCATTAAAGAGCTAATTGTGTAGGAACGCAAGAAGAAAAAGAGTTGAGCATTTAAATACTTTCTGTTTAGTCAACATTCATTTACGATATTTAATTACGCCTTAATGTGTGTGTGTGTGTGTGTGTGTGTGTGTGTGTGTGTGTGTGTGTGTGTGTGTGTGTGTGTGTGTGTGTGTGTGTGTGTGTGTGTGTGTGTGTGTGTGTGTGTGTGTGTGTGTGTGTGTGTGTGTGTGTGTGTGTGTGTGTGTTTGTTTGTTTGCTTACATGCTAAGATTTTACGCCTCTTCTACTATTTTTTAACAAAGTCACACCCAGATCCACCCACTATACCAGGGGTGGGGAACCTTTTTCCTCTCAAGGGCCATTTCATTTACAACATCCTGCGAGGGCCATACAAATGATTGAAAAAACAAAAATCACAGCCCATTCATTTCGCCTTTCTTTCATGCTTTGCAAAGGAAAAGCAACCTCTTAATCCAGATATATGTACACCATGACTCGCGCATGCACATGCACGGTTGTGGCATGACCACCAAAACAGAAAGATATGGACACAAGATGTGTGCAAATTTATTTCGTTCGTTCCTTATCCATGTGACCATGATTTAAGTGGCGGGGTTTCCCGGGGCCTGCTCTCCCGGGAAGATTTTTTTTTTAAATGTTGAAGTTAAAAGCATAAATCTGGTGCACTTTGAGAGCATATGGATACATCTCTCGACACCCATATGAAACAGAACTGTAAACAGATTTTCTTCTCTTTATGGATATTTTACAAATCACTCCCCTTTCAAACTGTATTCTTGTTTATTAATAAAAAACTTTGTTTTACTGTCATAGTATTTTATACCAGTTCTTCCTCTATTCTCTTATTTTTTTACAACTATAATGATCATATAAAGATGTGCCTTTACCTCATTGGTTGTAGAAAAAGCTTCTTATATTCGTTAGCATAGCTAGCTAACCAGATGCTCATAACAACAAAGTCATTGACTGCATGATCAGTATGACAGATGAACAGATCGCCACTTGGCTTACAAAAACACAGCCATGCAAAAACTGTGGCATGTGTACGGCTCCTTATGGGTACTGCAATTTTTGCGTGTGTTTATACATTTCCTCAAGGGCCGTATCAAATGGTCTCGCGGACCGTATACGGCCTGGAGGCCGGAGGTTCCCCACCCCTGCACTATACCATCATTTTGATCTTGTTATGAATGACAGAGCTGATTCTGTGGTTATCTAATTACAGATTTTTACATTTAAACCAATGTCCAACTACTCTAAAGACCCTAACATTACACAATCCCATCACAAATGTATTTCAGAAGCTGTAAAGTAAATAATAAATGATTTTAAAAAAGCTATGAAACGTTTTATAGCACAATCTGACTTTATCCCTAAGGATATTAGGTCGTTTAATTCAGCCAATCAGAATCGAGTATCTATACGCTCCCCTCCAGAAACCGACCAATCAGGGAGGTGTAATCCAGTAATAGTCCACATATGCTTCCAGCCTCCGTGTGGCCCCGCCCCTCGCAGCCCCTGCACGGAGGGTGGAACGGAGCAAAGAAAAATAAATTACCTCAGTGGCAGGACATGTTACTGATGGTGTTCTCTGAGAATGAGAGGCAGCCTTTAAACCAGGGAATATGATTAGCGGGAAAATGAACAAGGTAAGACCCCAACCTATTTTGCCTGGAAAGAGTATTTTGCGGTTACTTACATCCGTTTTTGCAGTTTGGATTAACAATTTGTGCACATATGATGCTGAGTTTTCATGTGTTGGCTGTGCAGGGGCGGCATAATTTAAAAAGTATGCTACCTATTGCCTGTATGAGTTAAGTTTTCTTATGAGTTATTGCCCAACTTTTAAAGACTTAATAATGATGTTTAACACTGTAGTTATGCGACTAAAAGAGGGGCTTGTTCTGTGAGAAGTTTCTTGCAGCGACGCACTTCATTAAAAGTGACATAAAATGTTCTGAATAGAGTCATATGATGCACTAAGCAGCCCCCCCACTGTTACTGCGTCAGCCACTGTTAATGTCGCCAAGTCATGTTAGAGAGGGGGAGCATGTTTCTCACGAGGGTAGTGTTTTACAATAAGATTATTACATAAGTCCATGTTAAAACGTATTCATAAGTATAAATATACAGTATTCGGAATATGTTTTATTAAATTCAGTATGATTTAGTAAAAATGTGTCAATGAGTTAGGGATGGTTTCTATTTCCTTTACATTTCTTTCTAGGTCAAAGGCTAAATAGTCCAAATTCAAGGACAAAAGCTGTCACTCACTCGGCTTTAGCTTATTTGTTTGACCCATCACTTGCAGATTAATACTTCTGTTGTCAGATGAAAACATTACTGTATGTGATGCAATGAATTGCAATTTGGTCAAAAGCTAGTACCATTAAGAAGATTGGGCATGAGCTACACCACAAATCATGTGTTGCTCCAAGCCTTGTCAGATTGTGATGACAACGTGTGTGCATGTGTGTGTGTGTGTGTGTGTGTGTGTGTGTGTGTGTGTGTGTGTGTGTGTGTGTGTGTGTGTGTGTGTGTGTGTGTGTGTGTGTGTGTGTGTGTGTGTGTGTGTGTGTGTGTGTGTGTGTGTGTGGCTGTAATTAGAAATATGCCAAGTATGCATGATCAAACTTGGTGTTGGACCACTCTTTAAGCAGACTGGAGAAAATATATTGGGGTAGATATTTTTTCCAAACAGTTACAAAATAATGTAGACAGGACACATCACTCTCTTTGTGTGTGTGTGTGTGTGTGTGTGTGTGTGTGTGTGTGTGTGTGTGTGTGTGTGTGTGTGTGTGTGTGTGTGTGTGTGTGTGTGTGTGTGTGTGTGTGTGTGTGTGTGTGTGTGTGTGTGTGTGTGTGTGTGTGGCTGTAATTAGAAATATGCCAAGTATGCATGATCAAACTTGGTGTTGGACCACTCTTTAAGCAGACTGGAGAAAATATATTGGGGTAGATATTTTTTCCAAACAGTTACAAAATAATGTAGACAGGACACATCACTCTCTTGTGTGTGTGTGTGTGTGTGTGTGTGTGTGTGTGTGTGTGTGTGTGTGTGTGTGTGTGTGTGTGTGTGTGTGTGTGTGTGTGTGTGTGTGTGTGTGTGTGTGTGTGTGTGTGTGTGTGTGTGTGTGTGTGTGTGTGTGTGTGTGTGTGTGTGTGTGTTGCCATTGCGTGGTTCATACAGCCGACCAGTACAGTAGTGTTGGCTTCATATCATGGCCCCTTGTCAGAGTTCCTATCCTGCTTTGGGACATGAGGAAAAAAAGCTGTACATTAACAACAAGATAACATTGTCCAACCTCTCCAACCTCTCCTTTGCTGATAACAGTGGTCATTAGCAGTTTTTCTCCTATGTGAAACATAATATGTAATGTAGATAGGCGACGGTAAACCAATGTTTTGACCAGATTGGAGAAAGAGATTGTAATTAAAAAAATATTTTGTCTGGGAAATCCTGGCTAAAAAAAAAAAAAAAACATACACACTAATATTATATTATTCCAAAAGAGGACAGTATTCTAAATTTGATACGGGTCATGTAAACAGCATATTCGGTTTGTATATATCGAATAAGGCTCTGTTCCAAAAGTGTTAATATATAGCTTACAATAAGTCACATAGAGGTTTGACCAAATATGAAATACGAACTGTTTACTGCCGGCCCTAGCAAACAGTTGGCAGGTCTTGGAGGAAATGCATGCCCAAAAGAAAACCCACCAATTATTGTCAAAAGTAAAACCTACAAAAATATGAAAACATCATGAAAGACTTTGATATCAAGAGGTTTTTCACAAATATCCCATCACCAATCTTTTCAAGAAGGCAGTTGGAGAAATAAAACAGGGAGGCTGTGGTTGCACAGAGTTGTCAAAAACTCCACCATTGCTGACATTTTTTTTTTTTGGACAGTTGCATGTTTGTGGAAGAATCTTTTTCAGTCGCCATGTAAGTTAATTTGTTGGAATATTGTCTTTCAGTATAAGGACAACAAATTATATTTTGTGTTTGTTAGTGTAGTCAGTGTTCCACTGGAGATGTTTTCTGAGCAGTACAGTACTGTTGTTGTACTCAGTGTACAGTAGGTATTCTATATTTGTAATGATTGGGTGTAACTGAGAGGTTTGATGGTCCATGATGGCTGTGTTTACTCGGGACGCCCCCTGTTCACTGCCAGGACCGAGACACTGAAACAGAGCCTGGCTCACATTCCCTAGTGCCAGATGCAGTAACACTGAAATCTACAGTAGCAGCCATTCACTTCTGCCTGGAAAGTATAGAGCTATAAAACAGAATGGATGCCAATGACTCGCTTCTAGTAAACCAGAGGGAGCAGTAACAGGTTTCCTTGAAAAAGATCTGTCATGGTCTGAGGCTTCAACCTGAACATATCTGGCTCTAACTAACATGCTTAACCATCACTTCATCCCCCTGGATGATGTCATCCACTTACCGAGGCCACTTCATAGAACATTGAGTAACTGTATGAGGCAAAACAGATGGTACATTTTGCCAGTAAATATCAACAACTGCAGGGGGATGGTGATGGTCTCCTTCCTTTTGGGGAGAAAATGCTCCTTAAACCATTACATTTTAGGGTCAAGACTAAGTTTAAGTCTAAGATTAAGTTGTATGGCTTAGGCAAGTCGCAGTTATGGTAAGGCTAAGGGGGAATGACCATTTTTTAAATATTAGCATTATCAATTAGAATTATAATAAAAGATAATGGTCATTTTTAAGTGGATTATGTTTGTGGGCTAGGCACAAAAAACATCCATGAGATATTTTCACATATTTGACCAAATATCGCCGTTACCGCAATTTGAATATCACACTAGTTTATATTGCATTTTCTCCTCCTAGAAACATCACTGTGTGTTTGTGTTTGTGTGTGTGTTTGTGTTAACAGCAGGAGTCCTAGCAAACGGAAGTGCATCATGCTGACCTCACCTCGGGAACAAGCAGTCTCTGTTCCCTCCATTGCCTGTCCCACCCTTCTGACACACACGTGCACACTCACACACAAATGAATTGACACGTTTATTAACACAAACGCTGGCCTTGATGCCAACAAATGATGCAGGAGCCCAGACCCATGAGAAACACTCTCAATGGAGGGTGGGATTTAAGTATACAAGAAAACACTCACCACTGAAAGACTGTGTGTTGGAGTGTAACATACTGCGACAAGCTGACATAACAGGCTTGTTGCTTGGCTTGTTATCCATTTCTGATGGATAAATAAATGTTTCTGTAAAAAAAAAGGAGTCAGGGGATTTTTATTGAAACTAAGGGTCAATTCTGTGTATTTTCCCATGTATTGATTGTCAATGGGACAACCGTCTTTGCTTGTCTTTGCCAGTTCGAAAATAGAAAAGATCTGAGATTTTAGCTAAAGGAAAAACTAGATTAATACTCCTGAATCTTCCTCAAAACTGTATGCAGAAGATTTTAACTGTAGGTATTGCATGCGCTAAGAAGATATGTCCAGTTATGCTACATCAATCTATTCTGGACTGTCTTTTGTGAGCTCACTTGCAGTATGTTATAATAGCACAGAACTCTGGAATGGTGCATTGCAGTCAATCCTATTGTGAACAGTATATTAATCATGCAGATCTCCAAGAATAAGTATTTTGGTATCTACATTTTGAATTTCCTATCCATAGATCTGTAACCTTGTTGCATCCTAGCCAAAGCTGTGGTAATATTGCTTAAAGTCCATGTAATGTCCAAAATAAATGTTATTCTGTGTTAATAAATCGCTTCATCACTTTCCACTGTTTCATTTGACATATCAACATCAATGATTCTTTCCATAAATACCCCCCAAATAACATGAAATGTGTGCCACTTTCCCGTGTTATTCCGCTCCGGGAGCGAAAAGCTTGCCAGCCATTAACCCAGCTGTGTGACGTCACACGTGGCAAACACCAGCCTCGTCTAGATTGTTTGTTTTGTATCCTTCCGCTATTTTCGCTCAACATATGTGTAACCGGACCTCGCTAAACTTTTTTTATCTAACCATTCATGATGGGGAAGCGATGTGTAGTTGTGAGCTGTGAATGTTTCCTGATTGCTATAAACATTGATCATGGGTGCTGGAAAATTGTGAACAAAACTCGGGTAAGAATTAAGTTACTACAGGTGTTATGCCAGCTTGAGCTAAATGTCACCAGAGTAGCCTACAGTGAACTTGCCTAGTGACTGAAATATATAAAAGTTGAAGTGAAATAAGTAAGGCCAAAAATGAATTAGGTCTGAATATCTTTATTATTTTTACCACTTTTAATTATTTGTGGGCTCGCACATACCAAAATAGACTAATGTACACTGCAATAAAGATCAAATGATACAAGTGAAAAATTAACAAAAGAACCCTTTTTTATTTATCAAACAGTAAATTAATACAATCTTACAAACTTGTGATTTGGAAAATGTTGTTATATTTACATGTTTCTTTGGAAAAATAATATTGTAAATGATGTACTTTGTAAATTATTTACATCATGCGAAACCATTTTAACCAGTTCAGCTGCATGACTTATGTCAAATTACAGATTTGGCCATTGAAATCCCTGATAGCGGCCTCCCGGTTCAGGGTAAGTCTTCCGTATCTCGGTTACAGCACATGCAGGCAGCGGGACTCTGATTTTTGGGCCGAGTAGGCCTACACCCCAGCACCAACGTACAAACTGTCGATAAGCTGTATATCGATACTTCCTAATGAAAAAAATGTATACAGATTATAAATATATTTGGAAAAAATAAAATGTTATGTAGTACTATTATGTAGCAATGGTTACAAATTGGCTTATAACATGATATTTGTATTTTACTTGTACAAAATAAATATGAGGTTATACATGACTGCTTGACAGAATCATAGACCTCTTATATATTTCCTCACATGTGTAGTTGTTTCTTTTCCCAAGCATACATTGAACTTGCATACACAGAAAAAATAAAAGCCAAGCTGTTTTTGACTGCTTGAAAGAGTTTAATGGTATCTTTAAAAGTGTACCATATCTGTAGCGACTAAAAGTAGGCTATTATATGAAAGCAAAGCTGCAATAGGCAGTTGGGTCAATCAATATTTACTTACTGGTGTAGTGGGCCATCAACTGCTCTGTGTTGTTGTTTGTATTGAAGATACGCTATTTTCAGTGTCCAAACACTGAGACAGCCTTCTCTAAAGCCTGGGTGGCTAATAATGCACCTTGGTTTCTCGTCGGTGTCTTCTATCTGGCAGAGTCCTGCACGGGTCTGATTTTCAAGACCCGCTCCCGCCCCGCACCCGTGACGTGCAGTACCGAACCCGCCCCGCTACCCGCACATATTGCCAATTAGTTCCGCAACCCGACCCGACCCGCCGGCACAAGATCCGCAACCCGACCCGAACCCGCATATATATAAGCAGTGACAACGTGCAATTATTAACACACGCAGTTGCATATTTGGCTCAAAAAGCCTGGGATGTTGTTTATTTTCTCCATCTAGGTTGACACCAAAAGCCTCCCAGACGTTGGATTTCGCTCTTGAAGAAGAGTTATTGAAAATGGTGTATTCTCCGCTAGAGAGCTTCACCTCAGCCATTCAGAATGTGGTGCGCTCAGCAGCAGATAGATGCGCTGCAGAGGTTATGATTATGCTCGGTCCCGCGGAGGAGAGGTCTGAGGATTTAAACATTAAACTAAAATATTATTGTTTAAATATATTTATTATGCAACACCCGCAACCGGACCCGCATCATCTTTGTTTTACCCAGAAGCGAACCTGGAAAAAAGCGTTTGAAAAAATACCACCCGCAAATCACCTTTTTTGCGGGTTACCCGCGGATACCCGACCCGATGCAGGACTCTGCTATCTGGTCAGTAGGTTGCAAACTGTCTATTTGTTCCATCACCTGTCAGATCTCTCTGCAGCATACACATTCATCTGCAGTGGGCATGCTTTCACAGCATTGACATGTACACCTGAATATTGTACATAACATTAAAAAAAAAAAACTATATCTGCCGGACGTGTGAGGAACAGATGACAAATTAAGATCGACATTTAGTGCAGGTCAAATTAAATAAAACAGAATTTACCATTCAGTATTGCCGACTCGAGTCTCGTCGGCTGCGGAATCCGCTTCTCTTTCACAAGTTTCTGCCTCGTTGTTCGATTGCCGGGCAGGAGGCTCGTACTGATAAGGCAAGATGCCTTGAAGTGAAAGGCTAGCTGGTTCACTCTCTACTTCTGTAACTGAATCCAGATAACCCACCGAATCTGAGCTTGAATGATCGCTCTCGCTGTCGCTGTCTGAAGTTGTCGCGTTGCTTGCCATTTGGACTGATTTGATCAAATGGCAATGTTTGCCACGTGTGACGTCACCGCTCGTTCGGGAGTGATCGGGGGCGTACTCGGCAAACTTCGGAACCAACATCGGTTTTTAACGTATATGTCATTTAATTATGACCAAACTTTAAACAATTTTATTTATTTTTATTCTGGTGATATCTAAACTACATGTTAAAAAACACCTGTGTTAGATGCATTACATGGCCTTTAAGCAGAGGCACATTTTTCTATATTCTCTTTGTGAACAGATGAACATGCATTTGGTTTAGTGTTCTGAATTGTCTTTTTTGCTTGGAACACAAAGTTGCTGTTGTACTTGAGGATGGTTGGTAGTCTGAGTGATAATAATGTACCAGCCCGGTAGCATTGGTTTTTTAGATGAACAAAATGTATAAAAAAAAGGTGAAGCAAAACACACTTCATTAGGTTTATTTCTTAGCGCCCAACAAATCATTACTGAGCAAACACCTTCAAATTACACAAAACACCCACCTTAATACATTTATCCTGGAGACCAACCATTTTGCTGTCTTCCAAAAGCCTTTAAAACCTTGTCACCTGTTGCCTGTGGCCAATCAGGGAGGAGCTTTGTAATTAGTGCCACTTAGACCCAGGTGCAAACAATCTACCCTCATGTGGAGCTAAACAGGACTTCATTTCACACATTGAGGACAAAACATATTTTTCAACTAATCAGTAAAGAGTTCTTGTGATGAAATTCGAAAAAAAGTTCATGCAGTTTGTCCTGGTGGTGCCAGGGTTGGCCAGACTTTTGGTTGTGCAGGAGTGACGCAAAGCTAAATGACTGTGCCAGGCTTGAAAGCAATGATCTAAAGATCTGAGACAAAGTTCCATTATGAGTCACGGAGTTCTTCTAATGACAAAATCAGAACGAAGAGTTTCCCCCACGAGGCTTCTTTCGATGTGTGTCCTCGTTGACCATCTGCAGCTGAAGCTGAGGTCACGGTCCTGTGTACCCCACTCCCACACAATGCCCATCATTGTCTAAATATCAAGATTATTTTTAGAGAGGAAGAAGAGGGAAGCAGCATGCAAGTTTCCAGGAGCAGGAATGGTTTCTGTGTATTTGTTTTTACATTTGTATCCATAAATCAACGGCTGTGTGTGCATCTCTTGTGTCCAACCCCTCCCACGTTCAATCCAGCTTCTGTTCAGTGATGGCTGGCAGACGTACAGCCAAAATGGGGGGGGGATTTCTTGTTAGAAAGCATTTCTTTGACTCCAGAAAATCCCTGGTCCCTATTCTGCCAGAAAACGAAAAATATTAGAAAAATGGTTTCTTGTGCGTAACAGAAGTTGTAGGGGAGGTTTTGGGATACAGGAGGGGTGTATACAGTATGGTGACAGGAAGAGGAAAGGGGAAGGCTGTCTGTTTCCACTGACTGTCTGCTGGGACACACGTCTACACGTGAGTTTCTGTGTGTAGAGTTTCTCTTCCTGAGGTCTCAGGTAGCTGTTTACAGGTTGTGTCACTTCAGTGGAAATACAGGCAGGTCCCAGCTGGTGGAGGCTTTGTACTGCAGCTTAGTGGTCACATGTACTGTATGCTTGTGAGGGTTTGTCCATCAGTATTTGTCAGTAATGGTTGTGCATCTACAGAATCAGGGAATTAAATAGATTTGTTTTTTTGCTAACAATTGTGCTTTTATTTTGAAAGTGTTTATTGTTGAATGATCCAACCAGTAACAGCCTACTGATTGCTGAATAACACATGTTGTACCAGGGGAAGATGTTTTTTATCCATTACAGTGGTGAAGGTAATTACTATCTTGGGGATCAGGCTTAGCATCACAGGTTGCTTTTTACTGCATATACACTCTACCAGCTGTTTTCTGTTGTAAACCGCCTTTACTGAGGTTTGCTTTGCTGGACTCCCAGGTTGAGCCATGTGCAGTGTTTCTACAGATTTGATAGTTTTTAAGGTGACCATGCAGTAGTTTCCCCATGATACAGGACCACATTTCCTGAACCCTTTAATTGTTCTGCAGGGGACTTTTCTTCTTTCTAACTATTATTACATATGATGTTAATGTTAAATACTTAACCATGCTTTTGCTCTTGAGAGTGTTTAAATGTATCTATTTTAACAAAGGAGAAAGTAAAGCAGACATGTTAGTTCCATATTGCCTTTATGATGAAACAGGCTTGTTGAACTAACTTGAAATAAAACTGAGCTTAATACTTACTATTGTTGCAGCAATGTTGTTTAACAGTTGCCCTTTTTTTCTCCTGTAATACATATGTATGCGTTACGAAATATATTTTCTAGGGCCGGGACTCGATTAAAAAAATTAATCTAATTAATTACAGGCTTTGTAATTAATTAATCGCAATTAATCGCATTTTTAATCACATATAAATATTTGACCTGAGAACAGTGAGAAGCAATTTTTTTCACATGGATTTTAGTATACCTTTGAATAATGACTGAATACATAAGCTTAAGCAACAAAACATTGTTTATTTCTTTCAAGGATGTACTTAACCAAGACCAACAGAAAAGTGCAATTTTTGCCATAAAGTGTAGCAATAGCATATTTAGGAATATAGTACATTTCAGAGATTTAGGTAGCCTATAGGTAGGTAGACCTTCTGTAAACTATAACACTTTGTTTTTTAAGTATAACACAATACTTTCAAGTACATTCAGAACATTGGAAACCCTGACTATTAGAAAACATCTCTCTGTTGCTTCAGAGGCCATAACAGACTTGGTTGATTTAAAAAATCTAATCAATTTCAGTCCAACTCTCTCAATAACCTTGGCCAAAACAATAAACAGTTCAACATAAAGTGCCAGTTGCACCAACAACATAATAAATAGTTCAACATAAAGTGTACTGTACCATTTAAAATAAAATAAAAAAGTGCCAGTGATTGACCTCAATCCCTCCTATTCTTCCAATATCCTGATGAAAAATAAAATCTCTCTGTTGCATAGGCCGCTGTTTGATCAACGGGAATTGGGTGTGTCCTTGTCCTTGTACTCCGAGTCGGGCTAACGTCCACGCTAGCTTCCACGCTAGCTGCTATAGGTTTTGCATTGAGGTGATACTTGAGGCTTGATGTGCTGCGGTGGTATGCAAATTCCTTTTTGCATAATTTGCAAACAACCGTGCTCTTATCGATGCTTCCATCCTTCCATTTTTTAAAACAAAATGTCCCATCCACGGGGCCAACCAAAGCGGTCTCATCAGCTTGTTCGTTCATGTTTGACTATTGTTCACTGTGGTTTGTTGTTGTTTGAAGTCATGAACGTTAGTTGGTGCTCCAGTATAATCGGTACCCCTGAAACTCATCCAGTGAGAAACGTTCCGCGGTGCAAAAATAAGTGCGATTAAAATGCGTTAAGTTTTTTTAACGCGTTAATTTTTGTGTAATTAATTAATCTTAATGAACGCGTTAAAATCCCGGCCCTAATATTTTCTAATCAAATTCAGGGAAAATATGTTTTCCATCTGAACAGCTAGCTGAAGTTTTTATCAATGCCTACTATTTAATTCAAAGAGGTGTTTTCTTTAAATCCTTCTAGAGTTCAGAAATAACTAACTTGCTAACTTCATACTTTTAGCTGTAGGTATTAATGATTGAAACTACAAAATGGCACAAAAACCGAAATGGTTATAGCTCCTGTGTGGCGTTTGGATTATTGGACCCCAAAGCAGAGACAGACACAAGTAAAGTTAAAGGTGTTTAATTAATAATACTAGGCCAAGGCAGGTAATGTCGACAGGGAGCTGACTGGTAGCAGAAAGGTCCAAAAAACAAACAGAGGAAAACGTTCCTGGCCAAAAACTCGAAAAGTTGCACAAAAACTGCAAAGAGAAACAAAAACTTGGCTTGGGCTACAGAGAGGCACTCTGGATCGACGAACAGCATGTAATACTCTGGCAGAGTAGTGAGGTGAGGGCCAGGCTCTTAAAGAGAGGGTTGATTAGGGAAGTGAGAACAGGTGTGCCTCATCTGCAGCCAGGCGAATACCAGCCACGCCCCCATCACACACCAGTCCTGCAGAGAAGGAGAGAAAGAGCAGGGAGGGGAAAAAGAAGCAAACAACAGAAAACAACACAACAACCAAAAACCCCATGCATAAACATAACATCCTGAACAGAATAGTATGAACCGAAAGTTCATACCAAGAGCAATAACAGTTAATTTGCCAGTATTGACACTCAACCAGTGTTTCCCCTACCATTGTCTTGGCGGGGCGCTGCGCCTAAACGCCTATGTTATTTATCCAATGTGCATGTTTCAGTGTCCACTGTCTTGCGTATTCACATTCTCCCTTCGCTCTGTTTCTGAAGGGCTCCGCTCCCTCCTCCCCCCCCCCCCCCCCCCCCACACACACACACACACGCGAATGCACACACTCACAATCAGAGACAAGAGCGGAGGAAAGGAGGAGAACAACAGCTCCGCTGTCTGCCCGTTTGTGTTCCCCCCCAGTTTCAAATTCGTTTATTATTATTTTTTAACCGCAAGCCGTCATCGTCACGGGAGAAGGACACAAACAGCCTGCCCAGGTGGACGCGCGCGAACGCGACAACGAACGTAGCGTGCGCATTCTAAAAATAGCTCACAGATGTTGAGCAGGTAACGCGGTTTTGAACTACAGTATTGAATTTGACAGAAAACAACAATGAAACGCCAGCAGAAGAATAGTCTAATGCAGGGGTCGGCAACAATGCTGGCACGCGGCAACGTAACCAGTGGCACACTAGGAATAAGTGGAATAAGTGTGCAAAATATTTAAATTGTATGTTCGGATCCTGAACGAGACCGCCGCCAGAGCGCGTCTCCCCGTTACCTGCAGAAGGAAGCCATGCACGCAGCCCCGCTCTCTTTAACTCCAGGCGACTTTCTGCCGCTTTCCTCCGTGGTGCAGTGCTGATCGTTTCACCACGGAGGAAAGCACTTCACTAATTGCAGTAGGCCTACCCCTAAGGAGCTGTACAAATGCCGCTTCAGACACGTTCAAGCTTCAGGTTCAATAACCCACTTTAGCCTAAATGACTGGAGAGAGGTGAGCTCTTCTTGGGAGGCCGTTGCATTTATTTAGCTGTTCTTCTGTTTCACAAAATACATCACAGACCTGTTTTTCTGCTTCCTCGTTTCACTTCCAAGGCAGTAAAACTAGGGGAAACACTGTATATGAAATAAATACAATTGACTCTCGCTCAAAAATTCATTTGGTAGTTGTTATGGAGTTTTAAGACTTCTCCTCCTAAAGTATGTTCTACTTAATGGACTGACTGCTTCCAAGGTAAAGAATACTCTTTAACCTGTTAAGTCCCATAGCCCCCGCCCGCAATTTTCGCCATAATTTTAGGTATAAAATGTTATATATTTCAGGCTATGAATGATATATGAACAAACCCTTCAGTAAAAATCGTCAGAATATTGATAGGAATAAAACTGGAAGGTTTGGTGTATGTAAGTGCTACTGAAGTGGACATTTCTGACTCAGAATATGAGAAAAAACTCATTTTGAGAAAACGACCTTTAAAGATTGCTGTGTGGCGCAGAGATGGAGTACTCGAGTCCTGGACTCGGACTCGAGTGCCGATATTCGGGACTCGTGACTCGACTCTGACTCGCGCACTGATTGACGCGACTCGGACTTGGACTCGTAAATTCTCGCGCACGATGACTTGGACTCGGACTCGTGAATTATCGCGTACGCTGACTTGGACTCGGAGTCGTGATTTCTTTCCCCCACGATGACTCGGACTCGACTTGTATATTGACGCTCCGACTTGGACTCGGACTCGAGCAAATTCTCTCTGGAGTCTGATGTCCTCTATCCTGGCGTGTGCACCTGCGAGGCGAGCTCACGTACTGGGCCCCGCTATTCCAGTCTGAAGATGTCTAGAGACACACCCCGCATCGTGCTGTATGCTTTCACACATTCTGCTTCCACATTGGAAAAGAGCAGCGCAAACTGCTCATTATGTGGAAACAATATTGAAGAGAAGGCTCCGTAACACATTACTCTAAGAATCGAGTTCAGACATATAGGCTGTCTTGAACACTAACATCAGAGTAAAGTGATCTAATCAATAAATAAAGATTCATCCGATAACACGAAAGCACATGGCTACTTAACATGCAGAATGACATCATGTTGCATGCTAAGTAGCCATGTGCTTTCTGGGGCTAAATATTTATCAGTAAACCGATTTAACCGGCAAAAGTTCCTTCAAAATAAGAGTCCCGATCTTATTACTATCAAAAATAAAAGTGCAAAATAAAAACTTTACCATAGGAAAATATTGGCATACAAATATAATCACTTCTCTAAAAGGTAACTCATTTTAAATATAGTTTATTTATATATAATAATAATAATAATATTAATATTAGTAATAAGCTTTATATTTGTATAGCACCTATTACAAGAATTGTAGCCAAACTCGCTTCACAGCAGTTCAATAGACAGATTAGTATAACATGACAGGATAAAAGCAATGTAGAGGAGCAGCTACATTTCAACACATATATCCACGAAGATTAATACATGAAGACTTGTGACTCTGACTTGACTTGGACTCTTCTTAGGTGACTCGGACTTGGACTCGGACTCAAACACAGGTAATGATGACTCGACTCGGACACTTCTTGGGTGACTCGGACTTGGACTTGGACTCGACTACGACTCTCCCTTGGTTACTCGGACTTGGACTCGGACTCGAAGAGTGGTGGCTCGAGAGTGACTTGGACTCGTGAATTGGTGACTTGACTACAACGCTGGTGTGGCGCTACCTAAACCCGTCTGTTCTTTGGATGACAGTTGCGCATCGACGCACTCCGTGAAGGTATTTCATGTTCGGGGTCATTTGTTTTTTGTATAACCTTGCTTCGTGTAAGTGACAATTGTTGTCGTCTTATCTGTGAACGTTTTTTTCGCTGTTCTTTTGCCATTTTGAGATTTAAATTTTCAGCGGAAAGCTAACCAGGAAGTGTTTTAGCACACCAAGTGAACGAATCACGTTGTCAGAAATTGACACCAGCCAATGAGATTTTGTTTCTTGGTTTAAGACCCCTTTGTACTTTCACGATTGGTTGCTGATACAAAGGAAATGACCATATTTGGATCCAATGAGATTGTGCAGGAGAGACGGAGCTTTCCAACTATATCTCTGATGACATGGTCCAAACAGCGGTCGTGGTACTTTATGTTACGTTAGAATGCTAACTTTTGGTGAATTTAGGAGAAATCTACAGACGCAAATAGACAAACTATAGTCAAATAAACACCTAAATGTGTATTTTGTACGTTTTCCTTCCAAAAGCCTGAAAGAAAACATGTTAAGGAATCAAAATAGCACAAAATCTCAAAATTCACCAGTGCATGAAAAACGATGTTTTTGCCTGCCGTGTCTTGCCTTTTAATGGAAGATCGCCATAGCCCCCACCCACCCTATAATCGAATCGGCCGATACTGATTCCGGTGATCGGCGATCGGCCCCAAAAACCCTGATCGGAGCATCCCTAGTTACAGCAGAACATGAGTGATTATGTGTTACAATGGCGTTTGTTAGCAACCAGAAAATGACCAGTAATGACAAACAGATGAGAATACTGCGTGGGGTCTGGGTGCACATTCACAGCCTGATACATGATAAGGCTGAGTGAGTGTGTGTGCCGGCGAAACTCTGCGGAGTAGCGCGGCTGAGAAAAGATAAGGCTGAGTGAGTGTGTGTGTGTGAGGAGCTCCATGAACTGGTCCATTTGGACCAATTTGTCCATTTGGTCGTCGTTACGTCACTGTGACCAGGAAGAAAAAAATGGTAAAAGAGAAATCTCCAATGAGGCGTTCTGGGGCAGCATAGACAGGTTTTTTCTGTGTTAGAATTGTACTCGCTACAGGGTATACTTTGAGGGGTTTTGACTCTGCAGACCGTTTACATGCATAAAAAGCTACATAACACACAAGGGGACGGGTAATAACCGGAAAAGCATTGCATGGGACCTTTAATGTGTCATACCCACTTAACGGGAAGAAACTCAGCTAACTGACGATATGAACCATTTGTACCGAAACAAAACACAACTCTAATGCCAAGCGTCTGAATTAGCACTAATAAAGAGTGCTAACGCACGGTAGAAATATGTTATACTTCATCGGATCTGCACAAACAAGATATCATATGAAAGCTGAGATTCCGCAGATTGCATCGGTGTAAGTATCATCACTGTGCAACCAGAACTCACCGCAGCGAAGGAGAAACCAGACAACACACAACTTAGCTTTATGGAGCCAAAATGGCAAATACGTCTTACTTTTTCTTTTTTCTGATCAAAAGTTTGTTCAATGGCATTAAAATGCATAAAAACTAGGGGTGCTCCGATCGATCGGCCGCCGATCGATATCGGCTGATACTCACTCTCTGCCGATCGATCGGTGCTCTCTAAAAATGCCGATCGCGAGAGCCGATCGCATGACGTAAAATTCTACAGGGTACTTATTAAACTTATTAAATGTTATAGTTTGGATTCCTAAAGCTTTTAGTCTACTATCCCATCATTCAAGGGTGGTTTTCACTATAAGTAATGGTTTTTCTTTGGACGGAAACTATAATTTAAATGTTTTTACTATGTTCAATCTGAATTTACTTTAAAAAAAAAAACACTCACAGGTTTATCATTGCTTTGAGAAAAAAGATTATTAATTTACCCCTTTAGAAGTGAAGATATAGTCATTTGTTCTGGGAATGTCATTTTCGAGCCTGAGACCTGAAAAACAGGCTTGGGGCTTAACAGGTTAAACCTCACTGAGATCATTACTAATTTAGAATCTCATAAGTCTCTGCCTTAACAAATATTTTTGTGAAGCGTACCTCAAACCTGCAGTTTCTTTGGGAAAGTAATTGGTCACACTAACCAATGTGCTAACATATCATGTTGCATTTGGCAAAGAAGCACTTACAGTATAACCTCTGCCAATGAGGATATGTATTTAGTGCAGTATGGGGATTTTTGTCAGTATGGGGATTTTTGTCAGTATGTTTGCGCAAAACCAACTGGCCTGAATTTCATAAAACTTGTTGGAAGGGTGAAGCATGGGCCAAGGAAGAATATTCAACTTCAAGCGGAACTGAATTGAAGAGTGGATACACATATTACTTATCACTTTTGTTAACATTGCAAGATATGGCATTTGACCTTTATTGGAAAGCTAAAATAGAGAGGTGACAGGAAATAAAATGTAATTGGGAATGATTCCGGACGCAAATTGGGGATGTTGCGGTTCATGGTTAGCACCTTAAACCCCCTAGGTCACCAACGGTTGTCAGCTGTATAAAACAATGGTGTTCACCAGTGGAGACTAACCAACCAGTCTACTTACATCAGGGGTCGGCAACCCCTGGCACGCGTGCCAGCATTGGCACGCGGCACCATAACCAGTGGCACACTAGGAATAAGTGGAATAAGTATGCAAAATATTTAAATTGTATTTTCGGATCCTGAACGAGACTGCCGCCAGAGCGCGTCTCCCCGTCACCTGCATAAGGAAGCCATGCACGCAACGCAGCCCCGCTCTCTTTATCTCCAGGTGACTTTCTGCCGCTTTCCTCCGTGGTGCAGTGCTGATCGTTTCACCACGGAGGAAAGCACTTCACTAATTGCAGTACCCAAAAGGAGCTGTACAAATGACGCAGTTTTTGCGTTGCTGTGTCTTTAGTTGAAAGCCCAGTGGCGATCTGCTCATCTCTCATCGAAATAATATGCTACAAAGGGGCAGACTTGTCATCTGTGTGTTGAACTTTCCTGTCGGCTCCCAGACCGTAGTCGAGGAGGGCAGAAGCAACAAGCTTCAGGTTCAATAACCCACTTTAGCTTAAATGACTGGAGAGTTGGCCTCTGTTTTTCTGCTTCCTCGTTTCACTTCCAGAAACATACACACGTTCCCTCACTGTCGCTCTGCCATCCACACACACACACACACATGCACAAGCCACACCCCTCTCTCTCTCTTAAAGGGACAGCGATCTCATCTCACTCTGCATGACCCTTATATCATAACATCTGTGCTCTGGAGAATCACAGAACGGACGATCGTCCTTATTATTATGCCGTTTAAACCAATTATTTAAATGTGTTTGTTAAATTCGGCATCATGTAAGTTGCGCTGACAGGTCCACACACTGCTTCCCCGCAGCGAGGCTCCCCCGCCCTCCTGCTGGTAGTTGAAGAGCGTCAAGCTCCTCAGCCCCCCCGTTGATAATTCGATCGTTGGCACGCTGATAACAATTTTTTTTTAAAATGGCACTTCATATCAGAAAGGTTGCCGACCCCTGACTTACATGAACCAGAGTAATGCAGCTTGTATTGTTGTCAATCCTTATGAGACCTTATCCAGCATTCAGTAGCAGAGTGGTGTATCGCTGTCTGACCATGATTGCCTGTGGTTGGACTATAAAGTGGTCTTGATTGTGTCTGAAACAGGAAGAATGTTGCCAACCTCTCATCTACATGTTTATCTCTCAGCCCACATCACCACTGCGGTTTATTTGACAGTAACTGTGCTTTTTTAAACTTACCGTGGGCCCCGTGGATATACTCATTCATGCTTACACAAACACACATAAACTTCACAAGATTATTGCACAAGTTCACACATGAGAATGAGGGCATACTTTTGACTGAATCTACAAGTTGTTTAAAGCTTATATCTAAAATAAATAGTTTTTCATTTCTTTATTATAGGTCTGAGATATATACAAAACATGTCTCTGAAGTGTTTGGCTCGAAATACCAAACAGATCATTGCAGCATCCCATAATCCCCTCTGTTTCAGCCCTGTTTCTAAAGTGCTGATTCTGTGTCTGTTACTTTAGATGAAAATAAGGAGCCCCTCCCCACGCCCCTCTGAGAGAGGTTTGGTTAAAAAGAACACAATGGTGCTCGAGGAGGAGATTCAGGTGATAAGGTGTGTGGGGGGGGCGGGGTGGTTACCTTGGTTGGTGATTGGCCAGTGGCGAGCCGTCAGGGCCCTCTAGGCCCTCTGTGAGGGCCTAAGATATTCTACAAAATATTTCAAAACATTAAAAAAAAAAAGTATTAATATATATATTTTTTTTATTTGTCATTAGTTTTACCAAAATAACTTGATTTAATTGTATTTAAAATAACATTTCCAAAGAAATAAATCCTTCGAATCTGCCTATTCAGTTTCTGTTGGAATGTGAAGGTTTAAATGAAAGAAGCTCGTCTCTGCGAGTACTGTGAAGAGAGGAGCTGTTGGACGTCCAGGCGGTTCAGCTATGAATTCACAGAGGGCCCAGCGATAGTAACTGAACGAGAGAGTAATGTCAAATGACAGTACAATTGACCAATCATATCTTCCCTCTAAATGGGTGGGTGTTATTATCGCGGACTTTATGACAAATTCCGCCCGCTGTGAAACTTTTCTTGTTTCCATAGCAACAACAACTTCCTGTCAACAGAGTTAACTTGCCTTCAAAATAAAAGCATGCCAAATTACACTTAAGACATACAACTAAAACGAAAGTAACAAACACAATGCAATATTCTTTTCAATTTCAAAGAACAGAAATAGGGTTATTTACAGGTGTTGTTTTGTGTGGTAGAGGGTCGCTTTCATTGATGCGTTTTGCACCCCGGGCCGTGGTTTTGATATTCCGCTGTAGTATACGCTGTGACGTAATAACTCGGGGGAAGGGGTGGGGGTCAGAGGGCCTAGGTATAAAAGTCACGGTTTGCCACTGTGATTGGCAAATGGTAACACAAGCCAACAAATATTTTAAAATGTTCATACAGGTTTTTATATAAATGGATCAGGACAAAAAGAGAGAAAATCTTTTTTCCTGAAACTTTCAGAGTCTCTTTACACAGAGGGGACACATGCTGATGTATAAAATACAGGAAAAAGACGATTTTGCATAATAGGTGACCTTTAAGGTTTTTACATACAAGGAATTCACTTTGGTGGATTGGTGTAGTGATTAAAGTTGAAAGCTAATTTTGCAAAAATTCAAACAAAGAAAACCATATACATTAAAAAAATATATAAGAATATGTAAAATAAACAAATATAGAATGAAAAAAATACTGTGAAAAAACCTGTAGAATATAAATAGTGTTTTCAGTAATTAGCATAGCCAACATGAGGTTGTTAAATTAGCAAAGCAGCAATTTGTATGTTTAGTGTGCAGGAAAGACTTGGAGTAAGGAAGGGTAGTCAAATCAAGGATTCGTCAAACGCAAGAAGTGTTTATGAAACGTCTTGTCTGTGTAGATTCCGTTTAGTTACTGTGAGAAAAGCGAAAACTGGAATAAGCCAAGACATACCGAGCCAGATAAAAATAAAACAAGAAAAACGGTTTTAGAGAGCAACGTCAAACCCCCTGACCAAACTATATTACATTACAGCCTACCACCTGCACCTGAGCCACCCACCCAATCCATCACCATCCAGTTTGCTGTGGTTGGAGTACACTTGTACTGGAGCAGGACAGCGGCCAAGTAACACAGCTGGCAGAGGGTGATGCCAGGCAAGCAGCTGTCCAAACACTGTCCAGTCCCTAGAACAGAGTCAGAGCAATAGAATAATGAGAGAAAAGTGTGTAAACAGCACCCTCTCTTTGTTACCATGGAGGAAAAGCACACATAGAAAAAAAAAAACCTTTATGTGTCTGTTTAATTATCCAAAGCTATGGAAATATGGACGCTGAATAGCCAATAACATCTCGCTGTTGTCATCGGGATGATGTTGTTAGGTGTTTGCTCCATAAAATGTATACAAAACGTGGACATACTCAGTCATATCATCCCATGATTTGTCATTCAATGATTTGTTGCTACCTTTTGAAGCCTCACAAGAAGTGACCATATTCAGATGAGATGGTGTAGCATGGGAAGGATTTTAATTGCTACGCCTATATCCTGATCACAAAGTGGCCACGCCCTAAAGCATTCACTGCTTCATAGTCTGTTTTGTTCTGAATGGGACTATCATTTTCAAAATGGAAAAGGATACTCAAAATAGTGATTGAGACGATAAACTCATCAGGAAAATGTTAACCTACACTGAACAAAAATAAAAACGCAACACTTTTGTTTTTGCTCCCATTTTTCATGAGATGAACTCAGATCTAAAACATTTTCTACATACACAAAATAACTATTTCTCTCAAATATTGTTCACAAATCTGAACAAATCTGTGATAGTGAGCACTTCTCCTTTGCCGAGATAATCCATCCCACCTCACATGTGTGGCATATCAAGATGCTGATTAGACAGCATGATTATTGCACAGGTGTGCCTTAGGCTGGCCACGATAAAAGGCCACTCTAAAACGTGCATTTTTGCTTTATTGGGGGGGTCTGGGGGGGTCCGAAAACCAGTCAGTATCTGGTGTGAGGGTTAGGATTAGGGTTAGGGTGTCACGGTTTGTGAAACAAGCAGGACCCAAATGCAGATATAAACTGAAACTTCCTTTATTTCAAGGCTATGATAGATATATATATATATATATAGACAATGACAAAACAGAACACTCACCGCAGAACTAGTCAGGGAACAAGACGAACCGACCAAGACAGACAGACAACCCAGAACTTAAATACACACAAGACTCAATCACACAACAAGACACAGGTGAGGAGGGAGGAGAAAACAAAGGGGCCCAGGTGAACATAATCAGACAATTAGACACACCAGGGAAACTAATGACAAGAGGAAAACACAGGGAAAAGGACCAGACAATAACCCAAAGGAAAACATGACATGGAAAACAGCAAAAACACCCAAACCTACAAAACTATAAACGTGACATAACATGAGAATCGTGACATAAACCCCCCCCCCGCCCTCAAGGGACGGATTCCAGACGTCCCCAAAAAACAAAAATCCAGCAGGGTGGGTGGAGGGGGTCTGGAGGACGGGTCTCGGGCGGACGGCCCGGGGGCAAGGCAGAGTTCAAAAAAGGGGAATTCGGGCGGACGGCCCGGGGGCAAGGCAGAGTTCAAAAAGGGGAATTTGGGCGGACGGCCCGGGGGCAAGGCAGAGTCCATGGAGGGAATCTCGGGCGGACGGCCAGGGGGCAAGGCAGAGTCCGAGGAGGGGTGAAGACCCGACAGCTCCGGAGGCCGGTCAGGAGCCGGTGTCGGCAAGATCCCCCATGGAAGAGGACACAGGACCGGCAGGATCCCCGGCAGGGGAGCAGTCGGCGGAATCCCCAACGCGACAGGACATGGAGTTGGCAGGACCCCCAGCGGAAGAGTAGTCGGCGGGACCTCCAACGTGGCAAGACATGGAGTTGGCAGGACCCCCGGCAGAAGGGCAGTCTGCGGGACCTCCAACGGCTCAGGACATGGGGTTGGCAGGACCCCCGGCAGAAGAGTAGTCTGCAGGACCTCCAACGGCACAGGACATGGGGTTGGCAGGACCCCCGGCAGAAGAGCAGCGTGCAGGACCTCCAACGGCTCAGGACATGGGGTTGGCAGGACCCCCGGCAGAAGAGTAGTCTGCGGGACCTCCAACGGGACCAGACATGGAGTTGGCAGGACCCCCGGCAGAAGAGTAGTCTGCGGGACCTCCAACGGCACAGGACATGGGGTTGGCAGGACCCTCGGCAGAAGAGCAGTCTGCGGGACCTCCAACGTGACAAGACATGGAGTTGGCAGGACCCCCGGCAGAAGAGTAGTCTGCGGGACCTCCAACGGCACAGGACATGGGGTTGGCAGGACCCTCGGCAGAAGAGCAGTCTGCGGGACCTCCAACTTGACAAGACATGGAGTTGGCAGGACCCCCGGCAGAAGAGTAGTCTGCGGGACCTCCAACGGCACAGGACATGGGGTTGGAAGGACCCTCGGCAGAAGAGCAGTCTGCGGGACCTCCAACGTGACAAGACATGGAGTTGGCAGGACCCCCGGCAGAAGAGTAGTCTGCGGGACCTCCAACGACACAGGACATGGGGTTGGCAGGACCCTCGGCAGCGGGGCAGTCTGTGGGACCTCCAACAACACTTGAGTGGGTTGGTTCGCCAACAGAACCCGGGGACTTGGCGTCGGACGGACAGCCAACAGGAGACGAGGTGCTGGAGTCGGCCGGTATGCCGACAAGACACGGGGAGCTCGCGTCGGACGGACAGCCATCAGGACACGGGGAGCTGGCGTCGGACGATGAGTCAGCAGGTGACGAGGAGCCGGAGTCGGGACCATGGTTACTGGAGCTGGCACTGAAGCCGGGGACATGGCTGTAAGGTCCGGTTCTGGGGCCGGAAACATGGCTGTAAGGTCCGGTTCTGGAGCCGGAAACATGGCTGTAAGGTCCGGTTCTGGAGCCGGAAACATGGCTGTAAGGTCCGGTTCTGGAGCCGGAAACATGGCTGTAAGGTCCGGTTCTGGGGCCGGAACCATGGCTCTTGGGGCTTGAGCTGCTAGCTTGGCCTTGCGACTCCTCCTCTTAGCAGCCGCCTGAATACTCCGTGGACCTCCATAAGCCAGACGAGTTCCAGAATATGACTCCTGGACAGGAGCAGGAACTGGGGCAGAAGCACGGGTTGACTTCAGCCGGAACACACCGAGGCGTATGGTCCAAGGTTGGGAATTGGGAGACATGGAGCTAGCATGCCTGGGGCTAGCAGGCCGGGAATCACACACTGAGAAGAAGTCCAAAATCCAGCCAGGTAAGAATTTAACTAAACCTGGTTTCTCCATTGCCCTCTGGTGTGCCTCAGCCCGAACAGCCTCTCGCTGCTGACCCCTGGATGCTCCCAACCATCGACTAGAGCAGACAGCCAAAGCAACGGTTAACTCCAATATCTCCTGCTCGAAAGGATCTGCTGGGCCCATATTTCAGGTCGGTTCGTACTGTCGCGGTTTGTGAAACAAGCAGGACCCAAATGCAGATATAAACTGAAACTTCCTTTATTTCAAGGCTATGATATATATATATAGACAATGACAAAAGAGAACACTCACCGCAGAACTAGTCAGGGAACAAGACGAACCGACCAAGACAGACAGACAACCCAGAACTTAAATACACACAAGACTCAATCACACAACAAGACACAGGTGAGGAGGGAGGAGAAAACACAGGGGCCCAGGTGAACATAATCGGACAATTAGACACACCAGGGAAACTAATGACAAGAGGAAAACACAGGGAAAAGGACCAGACAATAACCCAAAGGAAAACATGACATGGAAAACAGCAAAAACACCCAAACCTACAAAACTATAAACGTGACATAACATGAGAATCGTGACATAGGGTTAGGGTTAGGGTAATGTTGTGAATCATGTTGCCCATGGTGGTGGTGGGGTTATGGTATGGGCAGGCGTATGTTATGGACGATGAACACAGGCCACTCGATTCACAACAACCTGTGAGGTGGGATGGATTATCTCGGCAAAGGAGAAGTGCTCACTATCACAGATTTGTTCAGATTTGTGAACAATATTTGAGAGAAATGGTTATTTTGCGTATATAGAAAATGTTTTAGATCTTTGAGTTCACCTCATGAAAAATGGGAGCAAAAACAAAAGTGTTGCGTTTATATTTTTGTTCAGTGTATGTTGTATTATCTTTTCAATTTACACACGGCATCTATTGCACGTCTGTCCGTCCTGGGAGAGGAATCCCTCCTCTGTTGCTCTCCCTGAGGTTTCTCCCATGTTCCCCTTTAAACTGCGGGGTTTTCTCAGGAAGTTTTTCCTTGTACGATGTGAGGGTCTAAGGACAGAGGGGGTCGTATTGTCATACTGATATTCTGTACAAACTGTGAAGTACACTGAGACAAATGTAACATTTGTGATATTGGGCAATACAAATAAACATCGATTGATTGATTGATTGATTGATTTTTTGCAGAGAGCGAAAACGCAGCTGCTTAATGTCTTTGTTTTTGTTTTACATGTCTCATCGTTTACTCCATTGAGTGTTGACAAGAAACAGTCGAAATATGCGTTTTGTTTTGATGTTTTGAGGTACGCAAAGGCACGTAGTGACACAAGTGACCATACGCAATTAAGATTTGTGCCGCGCATGCGTACCTGCGTACCAGTTATGTGCACCCATGGGTATAAATATCATCACTGTGCGACCAAAACTCATGTCAGCGAAGCCAGGAAAGACAACACACAACTTCACTTTACGGAGCCAAAACGGCAAATACGTCTTACCTTTGCTGTTTTCTGATCAAAAGTTGTGTTCAATGGCATTAAAACGCATATAAACGCTGCTGAAGATTATTCCAATTTCTCTGTGTCACTTTGAAATGATTACTGATAATCCATCATAACATATGGCAATAAACCTAGTTTTCATATAGAGCGTAACAGCTTTCGGTTTGGGCAAACTGCGTGCGCATCACTCTCACTCTCACTCCCCCCTCGATTATATTGGCTCTATTGGTTCAAAAGAGGTGTCAATCACCACAATCGACCAATGGGTTCCAGAGATATGGCAAATCCACCCAATTGACCCCAGAGGTGGGTTTTTTTTCTAAACCTCTCTAAAAAGGTCAAATTGCCCTTGTTTTGTATCAATCTTGATACAATGTACTTAGTATATGTTATAGTTTGGATTCCTAAAGCTTTTTGTCTATTATCCCATCATTCAAGGGTGGTTTTCACCATGGGTTTCATGGGTTTTTCTTTGGACTATAATTTAATTTGTTTTACTATGTTCAATCGGAATGTACTTTATAAGAACATCTATATTGATTCTGACTCTCTTACATCCAACTCACAGATGTATCATTACTTTGAGATAGTTAATTTACCCTTTTAGAAGGGAAGATATGGTCATTTGTTCTGGGAATGTCATTTTCGAGCCTGAGACCTGAAAAACCGGCTCAGGGCTTAACAGGTTAACAGAGGTACAAAATTAAATGAGAAGTACGGTCACTTTTTCAGACTCCTATACAATCTTTACTTACCCATCCCTACAATATACTGCAGGTTTTCAACTTATGGAGTTTCAACTTCAGGCCATTATAAACATTTCAGGTTTGGAAGCAACTCTTTTCAGACCTGAAAGCTACATCCTCTTCTTTCATACCGTCAATGGTTCACACTCATATTTACTCTAGGAGTGAACAGAGAAACACATTCTGTCATAAATCCTATATTTTTGACTGGACACCTGCCAGTTTCCAGAGTATGTGTGCCTGCCTCCCAGTATGACATTGCACGTAGTGTGTGTGTTCACACGCCCACCACCCCCACACTCTTACTCCCTCCTCTTTCTATGTATCCATGCATGAAAACATGCTCAGCTCTCCCAATGCTTAGCCCTGGGTTGTTAGCGTTCTCATGTTCTTAAAGGGCCCATGTCAGGCTTTTCCGGTTATTACCCGTCCCCTTGTATGTTATGTAGCTTTTTATGCATGTAAATGGTCTGGAAAGTCACAATCCCAAAGTACACCCTGTAGCGAGTAAAACTCTAAAACAGAAAATACCTGTCTATGCTGCCCCAGAACGCCTCGTTGGAGATTTCTCTGTTTCTTCCTGGTACTAAGTGACGTAACGACGACCCAAATGGACCCATTGGTCCAAATGGACCAATCCGTGGAGCTCCTCACACACACAGACACAACCACACATACAGTCTTTTAGCGGCAAAAATGTGACGTGCTGGGGGGGGTGATAGTGGATCCTCGCAGCGCGGCGAAACTGTGGCGCGCTTACACTGCAGGTGCGCTGTGTTCGGGGTTGCGGGGGGGATGCGGGTGCTAGTGGAGCCTCGCAGATGGGGCTGCTGCAGCTGCAGCCCCCTCAGCCCCCCCTCCTTCCCGCGTCCATTCGGGATGTCTCGCTGTCTCGCAGCAAGCAGGAAACCACACCAGTAAGCCAGCTCACACTGTCAGCTCCTCGCAGCAGCGAGCTGACCAATCAGAGCACACTGGGCTCACAGGGAGGGGGGGGGGGGGGGGGGCAGGATCTCCAACAAGTCATTTAGGAATGAGTGAAATTCAGTGAATACACATACTATACAGAGATGCTGTATGAGAAATCAATGTGAGTTTGGAAAATTGCACAGTATAAATCTATTCTAGTAGACCTCAACAATGGAATTATGATCAGTAGAAATGGCCATGACATGGGACCTTTAAAATCATGTCAGACCCAGTCATCTGTGGATGTGATCCCATGTTGGGAAACAAATAGGCACTGGGCGGGATTGGCTACCACACACACACACACAGACACACACAGATATACACACACTAGCAGACATTGTGACAAATATTGACATTGGAAAGAAAATAAGTGAAAATCTTTAACTTTCACTTATCCTATATCTCTTTTTAAGAATTACACGAACACATTTGCTCCTTTTTATTTTTCCCAAAACTTCCCACAGACACACACACACACTGAAACATACCCACACACTAAGGATTACAGTATGGTATGGGCGGGAACCACAAGGATTATTACTGGAAGACAGTTACACAACCAGAACAGAAGTTCAAGAGCCAAAGGGAGTAGAGAATGGATGTGGCCAAAGTCGCGAAATACAAACTATGTCTGTCATTCACGATCCTGTCATTATTACAGTCCACTAACCCACCAGCCATAACTTTGTTTTCTTGTATCTTTCTTTGAAAAGATTTGGGGAAGTCCAACTTTTTGTTTTCATCCGTCAGATGGAAGTGTATGGAGGTTCAACCAAATGAAACGCTTGATGAAGGTCAAACAAGGTTTCCCTTGCATTGTTTGAGATGAGGCAGCACCACAAACTGTGTCCCAATGTCTGATACTGTATCAGGTTTCTAACTGAATTCCATTCTTATTTGCTTTGTGTGCACAGGGGGGGAAGGGAGAACCTCACGTCTTCAAGGAAAAGACCTTTAAGAAGAAGCGACAGTGCAGCGTGTGTCGACAGAACGTGGACAACGTTGGGTCCTTCTGCAGAGGTAAATGTTGCAAGCATGTGTTGTCATCATTGTTACAGTTTGGCCTCTCACAACTGCAGTTAGTTACTCTAAAGGACCAAGAGGACCAATATTAGAAATTGATTTAGCGATATTCATTGCCAAAATATTTCAGATTAATGATGGTATACAAAATGATAATCATCAAAATGTGCTTTAAACCTGCATGAAACACATTACCTTTAATTGTTTTTATTCTTGCACCACATATAGTACACACTATAAAATCCAATGGAAATTATAGTCGAAACTTCAAATTGAATCAAATTTACTATATACTATTTTTTAACATGTATTTCTTTATTTCCTTTTAGTATGCAAGACAGCAACCCACAGAAAGTGTGAGACAAAGGTAAGAATCCACCCACTTGAGTTTTTTGTATAGAACCCAATTGTATTCCTTAATTACCCACTATACAGTGGGTTTCTGTAAAGTTGCACATATTGCACATTTTCTTGGTGGACCACCTATGGCCTCCAAATTACAAGAGGAATCGGTTGTGATGTTGTCGTAGAGTTGTAGACAGCATTGAAAGTGATGTTTCTCATTTACCCAAATGTGTAATATCTTGAATACAAAGTCGATGCCAGATTTTGGCATTGACTTGTTGGAGGGTCAGTTCTCATGAGATCCCTAGTGTGAACACAACCTGCTCTGTAAGAGGTCAAATGTGCAGTCATCGTCAACCATGACCCTACTAATTTAAGGTTAAGCCCAAATGCTGACCCTCTAATCTTTCTTAATCGGGCTGACCACTGGGAGGTATCCATCCTTGGTCATATTTTCATGTGACTGCCCTAGACTGTCGGAATAACATTTTAATGGTTATCCAAACTGCTTAGTACATTGTTCTGCTAGTGAGGTGTGAAAATACATGACAGTCGCTCTTTGAGGCCAGGAGTCTCGAGATCTCTGCCAACAGAAGACCGCTCAGTTGCATTCCTCGGAAAGAGCTGCAAGCCTCGTTCGCACCCACAGTGCTGCCTCTTTGAAAGGAACATTGATGGAGCGGATGGTGTAATGAATAGACAGAGGGATGCAGAGGGGGGGAATGCTAGCCATGGCCAAAGTGATGAAGACGGGGTAGGAACAGGGAGCCTTGGCTGGCAGCGGGCGAGAAAGAAAGCTAAGGGTGAAGGCATGTGGCAAAGACAAGCCTCATTCCTCAAGCGTTTCCCCATCCTAACGTCTATTATCTGAAGGGAGCCATGAGGATGAGTTCAGGGATGAAAGGATGGCACAAGCAATCAAAAAGTAAAACAGTAGATATTTCTGTTTTGCAATGCAACACATGTATTGCTTTTTATGTGTCATTTGGCGCCTCAGCAACATGAGAAGATTTGAGCAAATACTTCTGAAGTCAGGGGACATAAAGAGTGTCTCAGTGTGTCTCATTTCTTCTGAATTGATCGACCAGAACGTCTGGGCTGTAGAAATCTGATTGGAATCAATCCAACACCAAATATGGTTTGAATCCAATTTAGCAAAACATTTGCATTTTAACCGTTTTTTTTGCTGTACAGTAATGTGGATACAGTCTGGATAGGACAACAACCAGTTTTGCTGGCAGTCTGAACAGGACCTAAAAGGCTGCAACCATGTTATCAGAACATCTTATTTCTCGAAACGTTATCTTCTTGTGGAAAGATAAAACCTGAAAATGGTTAAAGCGAGCTTATTTTGAAAATAAATTTGGATAAACTGAATGCCTTGGTAAGACTGATTACAGAAAGCAACAGGGTGTTGTTTATTAGCCTTTCTGTGACTGTCTCATGGTGTTTATGTGTTATGTGGTTGTTGATTGGTTGTTAGATTGTGATATCCATCGTTGCTTCCCAGGAAGGGAGAGGTCAGATAAGGCAGGGCGGGGGAGGATCTGGCTGATGTGTTCATCCCGGTTGTTATCTAACCTCATGTGAAGGGGGGAGTCTAAGGAAGGATGGATTTGGGCTGGCATCAATCTGTTACACTTAGAATTGTAAAATGCATAATAAATAGATCTGAATAACAGATCCCAGCTGTCTGACTGCCTAGCTAATTAGCTTTAGCCCTCCTGCTACAGAGAATGACCAGTTTAGTGCTGTTAAAAGTCTTATTAGTTCAAGGTGTTGCCTCATTTGCACCTGATTTGCATTTGGGAGCTATTACCTATAACCTTTCATATTAACCCTGTTTGTGTGCAGTCACACATCTGGATATCAGCCCTCTGTCATCTGTAAGCCATCCTGTTCTCCCCAGGCTTCTATTTACAAATCCACCGCTGTCTTTACTGTAAAGCTGGTGACGAATCTTTCATTATACGACACTGTCTAGAATCCTGTCAGCTCCGTTTTCCTGGAAAAACCCTCCGACAGAGAAAAATGAGTGATTATTGGTGTTCTTGTTTTGTAAATGTTATGTGTTTTTGTTCCCTTCTTTAACTATGTTCCCTTCTCTTTGCCCCCATGTCAACAGCCTCAAGCTGACCCATCTCTGTTCTATAAAAAACACAGATTCTCTCTCTTGCACTCAAACAAACAGAAGGCCCTAAACTATTTTTATTTCAGCATGTGCTTCTCTAAGAGAACAGTTCCTCTTATGTTTCTAACCCAAAAAGAACATCTAGTCAACAAGGAATTTGGGGGAGAGAGGGAGAATGCCCGGGGCCAGGGGCAAAGAGGTGTGGGGAAGGCCGGGCAAGATACAGAGAGGGGGAATGTTGAACATGGGAGAAGAAGGGATTAAAATGAGTGAAATACAGTCCGTGACAAGTTGACTGGCCTGTCTGTCTAATTAGGGAAGAAGAGGCCTTTCTGCTAGGCGGGGGGGAAACCCCCCTGACTCCATGTACTGTATACACTGATCGGCTGACTGTTGCCCTTGAATAGGTTTGAGTAGGTTTGCTTTGAGTTTCATCACATTTTATTAAAAGCTTAAAAGTCATCCAGATTTTGAGTTTATTCAACATCGTCCACTGTGCTAACAGAAAGGTTTTAGGAAAATATCCAATTGCAATTTCTGCCATTGATTTTGCTAGTGCAATTGAAGTTGTGATGTTGTTTTGTTTTCTATGATTTGGTTAGGAATTGTCCAAATTGTCCAACCACCGTTTCTGTGCTCCGTTATAACATACGTTTAAAATACCAGCACTCAACAAGTAATCTCTTGCAGTATTCGAGAACAAAGATTTCTGCTTGAGCCAGTCTTTGTTGGATACATTAAAAATCAGTTCAGATCAAGTGAAAGGTAAATCAACGGTATTTAGATTCAGGGTGCTTTTCATTATACTGTCAACCACTAAAGCCTGTTGGCAAAAACCGGCCCTTTTAGTGGACGGACATTGCACAATGCTGCACTCTCTCTCAATACCGAGCAATTTCCAAAAGGACCATTCTCCATTAGTCATTAAAACACAGGTTGAAAAACACCAAAGTTACCCTTCTAACAAGATGTGTGAGTGCTTAATCATTATCGCTATACAGAGTATGTCTACTCAAGCTCACTTTTGGTACCAGATCCTTTGCTCTAGTTGGTATGCCACTGGGGAATGTACCTATCTTAATGTAGGCATTGTACTTCACCTTTTAGTATTAACCCAGCTCGCTACCACATACTAACATCAACTTTTTGACAAAGAGGAATGACTCGAGTTGAGAAGACCCGTGCCGTACCATGCATTGGAAATGCGAAGAGACTTAAACTCTTATTTTACCAACTGGAATAATAGTTGAGTGATAAGCCATCTTACAGATGGTGTATGTTGGCAGAGCTGTAGATCACAGTAATTACAATCCCTGCTTCCCTGTGCATCGGGATCCCCCAGGTCTTTCAGCCTTATCCACTGAACATGTCCAAAAACATTTCACATCAAGGCTAAGCACTGAACTGTTTGCACTGCCTGCTCCGTTTTACGAGAAGAGGATGTACAATCAAGTACAGATAGATAGAACGGAAGTGGGGGAGGATGCCGGAATGAGGGGAAGAGCAACATAACCTTCCTAAAGCTTTCCGACGTAAAAAAACCTTTCATCAGGACAGTTGCTGTTAAAGTCCGGAACTCTTTATTTTTAGCAAAGAAAATGCTTTCTAGATGAAAGAGAGACTGTAAAGAAAACAGTCTGCAAACAAATGTGACTTCTGCTTTCTTTGCTGGGGCCATTTTCCTCAAGTCCAAATTGTCCAGCTAACAGACACAGACCAGAGGAAGCGATGAGGAGATGGAATGATGGAGCCATGGTCGAGAAAAGTGCCTCATGTTCCATGTTTTCCAAACACTGAGCTCTAACATCACAGCTGACCCAGCATCCCCCCCCCACCCTACAGACTTCCTGTCAAAGGGTAAAATCTCTTCCTGATAGTTGCAATTATGTTACTGGAGGAATATGTCACTCATTGCTGTAACATTTTTGGCTTTTAATTCAAACATTTTGATATCATCGCTGGCAATTGCACATTGTTTAGGGTTGGGTTAGGGTTCAACCTCTGATCCTATAAATAGACTATAATAAAGCATGTAACAAAAGTAGACACTCAGAACCTCAATGCATTATATTACTATTAGGCAAATAGATGAACATTGTGTTATGATCAGAACTGAATTTGGTCAAAAAGAGTTTACTCTGGAAAAAGTGAAAAAACATAACACGTTATTTGGTGTAGACATTGTTGTCTTCAAGGGACTTGTGTCGAAGTGTTTCTCCGCCACTGCTAAGTGTTAAACGTTTTTTGAGAATATTGCTTCCTGTGCCTTAACCATTTTCTTAATCACTTTAAAAATGGTGGGAATCATCATAGAAATGTAGTTTGGCAATATGTTTGACATAAAATAGTGATTAATATAAGTGAGTTAGAGGTTGTTGCCTTGGGCCCAGGCACCCTGCAGACTGCACTTCACCAGAACTTCAATGTTGTCAGTGAGTCATCGGGATAACACGATCCAACTGTATTGATTTAACATTACAGAGACTGTGAGTGTCCTTCCTGAGTCATCACTTTATCACTGACAGCTCTTGTAATTGCCGAGATAGGCTAGCATGTTTTGAGTTAGAGCTGTGTGTGCGTTTTATGTGTGAGTGTAGCGAGAGAGCAAGGGCATGAATAGTGAGTTAGCGATGTTGATGAGAGCTAAAACCATAAGCATGATAGCTACGTTAGCCAAATTGGACCTCTGCCAGTCCGCAGTGTGTTTGTGTGTGCAGGCATGTGTGCGTGTGTGCGCATGTGTGTGTATGTGCATGCGTAAGCAGCACTAATTGGGCTGTAGGTTTGGCCCTTGTCATATCTAACAGGAAGAGACCGTTTAGATATCTCTGTTAATGGGAATCTTAGATATTGGCACAGGACATCACAGATTAAGGTGATATCTACAAAAAAAGTTATGAACTAGCATTAAACTTTTTGCTTCTCTATAAATTAAACTTCTGAATCAACAGATAAATCCCAGATAGACAAGACAAAGACTTATCCACACTGTTGTTTCTGAGCTCTGCAAAAGGAGATGGGTCCTAAAGCAGAATGTCTGAATGATAAGGATGTATATTTGTCCATATGTTAAACACTGCTGAGGTTGTAGAGGAGTGGAAGTAGTGCTTTGGGGAATCGTATCCATGCCTACTTATCAACAGGATGAATGACAGATGCTCAACCGCAGAGAGAGGGAAGGACTGTGGGATCTGTAATAATGCTGCGTGTTGATTGGTTCACAGGACATTTTTATATTGTTGATCTCTGCCAATCTCATCCCAACCCATGGCTTCCTGCTTTGTTTATTTACCCACATCTATTTTTGTCCAGCTTACAGCCATCAGCCCTTGTTTGGTTGGGAAGGAGGGTGAAGATGGGTGGATGAGAACAGTGCTGTTGTCAACCAATTATAAAACATATTTGTATTTGTTTGCTTTTAACCCATTTGCGATGAAATCAAATCTATAATGACCATTATTTTTGAAAAACCACACCAATTAAAAAAGGTATCACTTATGTTATAATTGTTACAAAATGTTTCCGTATTGAATTTATCCCGAATATGCATTTCTGTTTTCCATCTGCAAAGCTTCACGAGTACATCTGTGCATGTGTGTGTAGTCGTTGTAGTCAAAACGGAGCTCCACAAGAGGGATATGGATCCCCTCGGGTCATTAAGGCTCCAACACAGGGACCTATGTGACCTGCGATATCTTCGGCTTCCCTCTCAGCTGCTTGGAGCAAAAACGCAACAGCTCGAGACACAGACCCCATTCTTTCTTTTTGGGGTCAAAACAAAGTGTGGGAACAAGAGACAAAGACCGAGAGAGGGAAACATGTGCTGAACAGGAAGAAAAAGAAAAGAAAAAAGAAAGAAAAGACAGATAAAGGCTTTTTGATTTGGCCCCACGTACAGTAAAGCGCTAAAAAGTGTGATATGGGACTCCTAAATCGGGAGGATAGAAGTCTTTCACCCATAGGTGTTGTTTTCACTTAACCGTTGCCTTGAAGTCCCCTCGTGCAAGCTGGGTGCTTTGTGGTTTTCTCATGAAGTCCACCTTGTCATGATTAAGGGGCATTAGACATGTGGGGTGCATTTGAAGGATAGTCATAAAGCTAAGCTAGGTCACTCTCAGCCCTGTCATAAAACCCAAGTGGCTTTTTGACCACAAGACGTGCATACAAAAAGTTTTAAAGAGGACATTATTATGCTCACTTTCAGGTTCATATTTGTATTTGTATCTCTACTGTGACATGTTTACATGCTTCAACATTCAGAAAAATAAGTATGTATTTTTGTCATACTGCCTGTGCTGCAGCACATAGCTCTTTTTACCCTCTGTCTGAAACCAGAGCCCAGTCTGCTCTGATTGGTTTTCTGGCCGGCTCTGTTTTGATTGGTCAAAAACGTAGAGATTTCACGCTCCCTTAGCAAATCATGTACACAATGTTGGAGCGCACGACAATAGAAGCGTGAGTGTTTACATAGTGATGTCATTATGTTACAGAAGTAACCGAGGAGTTTCAGGCGGGGGGAGGGGGGATGTGTGGGAGAGAAACTCCCCCTTTGCAGACCCTTTATATGCACAAAAACATACAAAACACACTACAGGAAAGGGGGGAAAGCATTAGGCTCCTATTTAATGTAATCTTATATTCAATGTTTGTCCCAGTGTATTAATGGGATCATGGACTTCATATAATATGAAATACCATTGGCAACCATTTAGAGAAAAAAAGGTTTAGTCAGGCTGGCTAGACTTCCAAAGCGAGGATTTAAAACAGAGATACCTAATTGATCAAGCGTGATACATTGTTAAGTCGTAACTATTACATAAGTCTTCCCCAAGCTTGCACATGAAACCACATGACAAACAGCTTTCCAGACTATTTATTTTTGGGTGAAATTCCAGTGCAACTGCACTAAGAAAGTCAGTAAGTAAGTGGCTTGAAGGTAGTACAGGACTGTTTCGGTATTTTGAACATGTAGTTAACGTTACATTACCAGAATGCCAGAATTACAACATGTACAGTATGTTCAAATTAGCATGGCAGTAGTTGCTTTGTTCTATTTGTACCGTCATGTGTCTAGTCACTTCTCTGTAGGTACTTGAAGCTGACATACCCGTCTTACTAACATTGTTTAGAGAAGAAATTGCTCTCTGGGGTCTTTATGCTCTGTTTACTTTCAAAGCCCGCTATATTCTTCTATAGCTTGATCGCTGATGATGGTGATGAAAGGTCTCAAGGTCACGGCCAGCATCAGCTTTCACTGCTGATTTGTTGCAGCTTTCATCAGTGCCCTCTGATTGGCTCTCCCAAGAGAGCTTAAGGAATGGGGACACTATTTAGGCTAACCATCAAAGCAAATATGGCATGTGTTTATATGTAGCTACAGGGCGATTAGACCCTGATCACTATCTGTTTATCTACAACACATTGTTGCTGCATAGTTTTAGTCATGTCTTCATACCTGAATGACAAATTGGTTGTTTGCCATTTAATCCGAATGACCGAGGGACAGTATCAGGCGCATGTTGTGAAACAGTCGCCGTTTCAAACCCATTAACATTGCGAATTGAAACAAAACTACATTGTTAGGGATAGAAGATGGTTTGGGGTCAAATTAAATGTTTGGGTAACTTAGGTAATGTTCATTATGTAAGGTGTAAATCCCAAAGTTCCCTCCAGAGGGAGTTTCTCTCCCCCCTGTCAGAAAATGCCTCCATTGGACTCCTTTGTTTACCTACGTAACATAGTGACATCACTATGTATCAAACGTGCGGCTAGCGCTTCAAAACATTGTACATACTAGGGGGCGGAGGTTTCCACACATCTCTAAGCAGTTGACCAATGACAACAGAGCCGGCCAGTTAACCAATCAGAGCAGATCTGGCTTGGTTCTGGTTTCAGACAGAAGATGAAAATAGGTGCTGCAGCACAGGCAGTATGAAAAAAATAAAGAGCTTTTTGAACATTAAGGCAAGTAGACATGTCACAGTAAAGCGACAAAATACAAATATGAACCTGAAAATGAGCATAGTATGTCCACTTTAATTATGTAATGAAAAATATGTCAACGTTGACCTATAGTTTTTACACTCGACAATGTTTCGGAAAGTGTTGGATCAAAAAATGGCTGCTGTAACAAAAAAAGAAAATAAGGGAAAGCTGTGTAGTAAAATGGGTCATGTGGACAGAAAATTACAAAAGTAGAGTAGACATGTGGAGATTATCCGGGCTGAACAAAACCTGATCCGTCTCTTAAATGTGTGTCAACCACAGACCTTATTTCCAGCTATTTTCCAAAATCCTATGGAGAAATTGCATTGGTTTTTGTCGAAGGAACCGGAAGAAACTTACTTCCGGGTTTTTAGGACGCGTCACTGTGGCACTCTATTCACACGCATATATACTGTGGCAGGCTCTCACAAACACACCAGCTTCTCACACTAATAACATACCAGGGCTGCTACCTCAGCCCTAGTTATCCCTCTTGGAACCCACAGCTCTTAAGCAATGCGTTGAGACTAGAGAGCTGTGCATTATCCATTAGCCATGCTTCGTCTGGCTTTGATGGATCAAAGGGCATGTAAAGGGCTGCAGGACCAAGGGCCACTGCAGAAAAACAAAAAGCGGACAGATAGGGAGAGGACAGAGGGCTGACAGATGGAGATGGAAGGAAGAGGGCAGGGAAAGGGATGGAGGAAAGTGTGGGGGGGGGAATGCTGAGGGTTCTGGGGGTCACGGCTCTCTCTTGGAGTCACCAGCTGGACTGTGCTGAAACAAGGCAGCTGAGGGCAGCGTAACAACTAGGGCATTTGCAGATCCTCCGCTAAGCCCATTTTCACAAGTTAGAATATGCCCTTTACCATTCTACACCCTTGCAAAAAGTTTCATGCATATTGGGCCAGTCGTTCTTTTCCTTACTCCTGCTTACAAACTGTCAAAGAAACCAACAAACCACACCAAACACAGAAGCCTATTACAGATATAAGTAAGTAATACATTAGTAAGTAGTATGTATTGTTGCTTTAGACATATTCTTCACTTTGATGTCATTGTACTGCTCTCAAGCTTCTTCACTGCTTTACTTTATTTTTAAGAAGATTTTAGGCATGTAACCAGCACAGTCCGGAGCATGTTAGGACAAGCATGTTGTGGGTCTTTGTCTTTTTTCAAGGATATTTGGTTACTTGGAATCAAGCCTATGACCTTCCAGTTCAAGACACTTAAAGACCAGGGACCACGAAGACGTAAGAATAACAGTGGCGGTACAAAAGGAAGGCTGAAAAGATTTCAGGAGAGCTTTGTGGGAATGCTAAGAGGAAGACAAACAGGAAGGCGTTTCATAGAAATCGATTAGAGTAGAAAAAAGAAAGCAGAGAAAGGGGAAGGAAGTATTGAGATTGTAAGAAAGAGGAGGTTGAGAGAATACACAAAGCAAGACTGAGGTGAGGAGAAATTGGATTGAGACTAGGAAAACAAAGAAGTGGAAAGTACAACATTTGGAAGAAATGTAAGGGAGAAAAGAAGCTGCTATACAAAATGGCAAAGTAAAGAGGGGATGTAAAAGGGGATGAACATTGGACGGAGAGATGAGATGGGTGGAGGTCTATTAGCAGGAAGTTTGTGCGTAAGTGTTGGCCTGGGGAGATGGAATCTGGTATGGTGTGTTTGTTCTGGCTTAGCTGCCACCCTTAGCAGGCCCCTTCCCTGGGCACTGGGAGAGAGGGATGCAGAGGAATAAATGGAGGGGAAAGGGACAAATCAGAAATAAGAAGTAAATGTGTCAAATTAGGTATAGTGTGATGCATGCTGTCAGAAAAAGAAAGGGGTACACATTCAAAATGTGGTAACCGTCGTCATAACAAGTGGAAATTTGAGACAATGTGGATGGTGTGGACTACTTCCAAGATTAAAGGAGAAACTGGAACCAGTGAGTCCAGAAGGTTCTCATTTGTCTTGTTAGACGCTAGTTGAATTGCTTGGATTTTCCAAAGATACCACCAGATTTCATTAGGAGTTTTGTGGCTTCCATTTTAATGTCTGGCACATCGAGCCCTACGAAGCAAGCATGAGGCGTTTGCTGACCTGGTGACATACAGCACTTACCCAACCTCTCAGTTTTCTGTGGACTTTCCACATTTTAATTCTTCTTCTAGGATAGCGTATTGTCTCAATGTCAACATCATCAAGCTTTATAAGGCTCGAACATTTATTGCAGAGTGGACCCAAAGGCAGGAGACTACAGGCATCAAGAACTTGAATACAAACTAATCTAAAGAGGTAATTAAGTGCAGATGGCGTATAAGCTCAGGTGAAGGGAGTGAGGTGATTAGGCAGGAGAAGAGGAGGATTCTGATTGGCTGGAAAAACAGTGTGTTCATCCCAAAACTCTGTTCGGTTTTTTGGTGCCGTATTTTTGCCGTATCTTGGCATGTGGGTTTCATATGTCGTCTAGAGTCATTCTCGTTGATTTGAAAGGGACTTTTTGATGTCCATCCTCTGATCTAAAAGAAAGCCCTGACAACTAAAATAACACTAATCTACATCAGCTTGAGGGAACTAGGACATGGTCATAAATTGGGTTCAGACTGGGAATAAATAAAGAACCACAACACAGGATAAGATTTTACATTCATTTCCCAGTGGAGATGGAAAAAACTAACATTAATTCTTAGAGTGAGTCATGCAAGAACATTGTCCAGTTAGTCACTTGATAGCCGAAAGCGAACCGGTTTCCTGCGACTTCTGTCAGAAAAGGCGAGTCTCGATTTAGCTCATTATCTGTCCGTCTGGCTTCCTGTTGATGTCCGTAGTTACGTACAAGCATAAGTAGGAGACCGAGCTTGATTTTAAAGTAAGAACACACACTGTACAACACACACACACACACATGCACTGAGGTGACACACCCTCAGGTTCAGGGCCCGTCCAACTTCCCTTTTGTGCACAATGAGATATACACAAGCCCTTGCCCTTTTCCTGTATCCAAATAAACAGTCCAAAAAGGGCCATGTAGCAGGAACACTGCTGTGTGTGTGTGTGTGTGTGTGTGTGTGTGTGTGTGTGTGTGTGTGTGTGTGTGTGTGTGTGTGTGTGTGTGTGTGTGTGTGTGTGTGTGTGTGTGTGTGTGTGTGTGTGGGTGGGTGGGTGGGTGTGTGTGCCATGTGTTGCGTGAGTTACGTAAGCATGACTGTGGCCCCCTTCATTAGGGCTGCTGTTCGGCTCCTGCTTCCTTTGGTCACAGTTCATTGGCCTGTAGGCTTATTATAACAGACATGGGAGTTGGATGTGTCACTCCCTATGTTTCTGTCTCAGTGTTCCTCGAGGGGTGTATTTGCCTTTTCATTTCCCCATACTTTACAAACATGCTCTAAATCAGGGGTTCCCAACCTTTTTTCCCAAGAGCCCCCCCAAATGACTCCTGTTGGAAGTAGCGCCCCCCCCCCCCCCACACACACACACACACACACACACACAAGGGGTGCTACAAAAAAATGCTACAACTACTCAAACTGGATGAATGTGAAGTATTTTGTTAAAGGAGGATGAAAGCGTAATTAAGGAGCACTATTGGAGTGACTTTGATGGTTAATGGACTCAGGATTAATTCATTTGGATTCCCACTGTATGAAGAAATTAAAGGATGGCGCAGAAGTGGAAACAATTCACAAAGGGATTCAACTGTTTAAAACACATGCTCAAAGTAAGCCGGATTTTGCCGATGTGTTTATGTGGATTCAAAAGTCGTAAATAATCTACAAAATGGAGGAGACCGATCTGTTTATCTACAACACATTGTTGCTGCATAGTTTTTGTCATGTCTTCATACGTCAATGACAAATTGGTTGTTTGCCATTAATTCCGAATGGCCGAGGGACAGTATCAGGCGCATGTTGTGAAACAGTCGCCGTTTCAAACCCATTAACATTGCGAATTGAAACAAAACTACATTGTTAGGTTAAGGGATAGAAGATGGTTTGGGGTCAAATTAAATGTTTGGGTAACTTAGGTAATGTTAATTATGTAAGGTGTAAATCCCAAAGTTCCCTCCAGAGGGAGTTTCTCTCCCCCCTGTCAAAAAATGCCTCCATTGGACTCCTTTGTTTACCTACGTAACATAGTGACATCACTGGACAATGACCATGTTTTAGAAATGCGCTTATCCAGACAAGCCTGGTTTGGACACTTTACAGGCAGAAGAAACATTTCTATTAATGAAAGAATTATACATTTCTTTCTTTTTATGCCTTTAATACTAACTTGAATTTTTATTTAAATTAATCAATTATTTTATATATTTTATTGTAATGTAGAGACAATGCTTTTAGTGACAATCATGTATTGCCTTACAATTATATGGAAAAAAGAAAAATGGAGAAAAAAAAGTCTAAATATGATATTTGGCCTCAAATCATCTGAGGCCTGGCGCCCCCCCTGCGATCTTTGGCGCCCTAGGTTGGGAACCACTGCTCTAAATCATCAGCTGCACTTGTATTTTATGTGGCACTTGAGTGCATCTAAGTAGTTTTACAGACAGTGTGTATCCTCTTTTTTGTGTAGCTCTTAAAAATGTCACTACATGTAGTCCTCCCACAGTCTGGCCTCAACAAGTTGCACTGCTGAGCTGTCTGATATAAATAATATCCTAATGTTAGGTGGGCAGTGCCCCAGGTAGTCAATTAAGATACAAGGTACAAATGTTATGATTTCCTCTGCAGTTAAAAATTCCTGGTCAACAGGCCCGGATTGGCCATCGGGAGGACCGGAAGGTTTCCCGATGGCCCGGCCTGTTAAGTGGCCTGCTGGCCTGAGGAATCTTTTTTTTTTATGTAGCCCTATGTATTGTGAACGCAAAGCTGGGCAAATGTGGGTCTAACTCTGCCTCACAGAGGGTGACTGGCTGTCTACATGATGTAGCCTGCCGACTTTTCCAACCCACTTTCATACAGATCATACACTAATGCCCTCGATTGGTCTCTGTGTGTCATTCAAGCTCGGGAGGGTGTGTATGTGTGGCGCGAGCGAGCGAGAGAGAAAGCGCGCGCACCGGTTACGTGTATTGTTGTTGTTAGCATCTGGTGCTAGCTAGCGGCGCTAACTGATATAATGAGCTGTCAACAAGGTGGAGGAGAGTCCTCAGGAGTCCTCTCCTGTCAGACTGAGAGACTGATAACTACAGCTCAGGTGAGGTAAAGGACTCTTGAGTGATAGTTAACTTAGTCTAAGTTCTCCGTTCTCAAACGGTTCGGTCACCATTTATGTAAACACATATTTCGATTTGAAGGGGGAGTGGGTAGTAAAATATGCATGAATAATAATTTTAAAAAATGCTAACTAGGTGAAAAAAGGTAAGATAAACTTTAAAAACGTGTTGAGAGCTAAAACTAGTCTTTGCTGCTGCCTCAAAGAGGAGCAGGAGGGAGAAGGGGGAGACGGGTGAGGCTGGTTCAGGAGCCCAGACACACTCACAACTATAAATGAACCAAAAACAAATAAATAAACAATTCTCAATGTTTTTTCATATTGGATATGGTATGTTAATGGTTATGGCCATGTTCTTATGATTATTTAAATGTTTACAGTTCTGTTTCATATGGATCTAGTCTCTTTATTTCCCCCTCAAAGTGCAGCAGATTGATGCATTTAAGTCCAACATTTATACAAAAACGTTACCGGGGGGGGGGGGGGCATGCCCCCAGACCCCCCAAGAGGATTTGAGGTCCACCTCCCCCAAATACAGTATGTTCACATAGATCGGTTCCTAAATAGATTTAACCATTTTTTTTTAAATAGTAACCCATGTCCATATGTTTATTCTGGGGTAGTAGATTTCAAGTTTAGGGCTATCACTATGGGCAGCAACGCTGTAAATATTGACAAATAAATCCAGGAAAATGGCACAAAAGAAAACTTGATAGTGGCCTGGCTGGGTGTATAATTCCCGGCCTGACTAATGGCGCATTTCCACTGCAGCGGGTAGCCCCGTTTAAGCGTCCTTAATCGTCCTCAAGCGGCCAGGCCAGTTTTTGGTGGCCTTTCCATATAGCGTAGCACCGGCTAGCGGGTACTTTTTCCCTCTTTTTCCGGCCCCATAAAATCGTGGTTCTATCAGGCCAGGTCCAGGGCTGAACTAGTGACGTCAACACTCTCGACTGCTGATTGGTCAGAGAGAATCGTCACAAGATCGCGCGCGAGATCATCCCTAGCGTTGCATATATATATCTAGAAGCAAGCTTGCAGCATTTTTATACACAACATTTTTTTAAACGGAGGAGCTACAAAAATGGCAACGTCAAAGAAAAGCACACCGTGGTCGACCGAGGAGGTCATTGGGGATGATAAAATCCAGTGGCAGCTCGACGGAACAACTCGAAATGTGAAAGTGTTCCAGGATGTCTCTGCACAGATGCCCCGCCTACACCGCGTTGCTGCCCCAGGTCCTAAACTGTAATGGAAATGCGCCACGGCCTCGGACGGCCAGCGAGGCAGCCCGAGGCCTGACGCCTAGGGACGCTTAAACGGGGCTACCCCGCTGCAGTGGAAATGTGCCATTATTGTCCCAGTCCGGCCCTGCTGGTCAATGCCAGTTATTGTTTGTTTTTGATTGATCTATTTAAGATATTTGATATATGTTGTTATTACTTCTGTATGCCAAGTTTTGGTCCCCTGCATTTTTTTAGGGACAAGTTGAATTATTTAAATTATTTGAATTGAGTAGATCAGGGGTTCCCAAACTTTGCCATGCCAAGGACCCCCATATATCATTATCCTCTGGCGGGGACCCCCCTGTTGCAATATAAAAAAAAATGATGTGTACAAGTGCCTCGCAATGGAGCATGCAGTGTGTTGCCACTACAATTGGGGCCTTCTGCCTGATCGAAGCTGTCACTCCGCTTGTTTTGCCTGTCATAGCCCCACTGCCCTATCTGAACAAACACCCACACAACGAGACCAGTCAAGTCCATTTGAGATGATGTACTCATCTAGAACTTGGAAAATGTCTCTTCATGTGGTCCTACCTTCCAGTGCTTTGTAAAATAATATTTCCTCAACAAAGTTGTCTTCTGAAATAAATCTGATGCATGCAAGCAATTCTGTGACATTTGTGCTCTCATCCAGCTGCAGAGCGAAACATTCACTAGCTCTCACTCGCTCCAAAAGCTGAGCAGATACTCAGTTTCACTCTCAGTAGCGGCAGCTCGATTCTGATTGGCTTGAAGGGCGGTCATGATTCAAAAACAAAAAATATTAAAAGATTGGCATCAAAGGACACATATTTTGATAGATATGTAGTTATTAATAACATATATAAAAAAATATATATTAAACTTTTAAAAAAAAAAATCCAGTTTCCCTCAAACTTTGCGTGACCCCTCTGGCGCCCCCTGGAGCCCCCCCGGGGGGGTCGGGGCCCCCACTTTGAAAAACACTGGTCTAGATCAAATTGGGCTGTTGTTTTTTTTTGTAACCCCGCTTACAAAAAAACACATTTAACCAAAAACATAGCGTCCTTGGCAGAGATAACTACTTTATTTTTTGTATTTTCTGATTCAAACCATTTTAACATTTTGAAAAATACCTTTTGCTTTTCACAAGAGTTAAGTTCTGGAACGTTCACTTACTTTGACAGTCCTGTTAAGCTAGGACCCCAGTTACAAGCTAACTTTTAAACATTTAACAGTCAACAAACACCTTTGCATTTATCGTCTATTTTCCATCTGTGGTGTAAAATCCAAAGAGGTATCTTATGTAACCTCTGAAATAGTTTTGTGTCATAACATTACTTCTCCGCGTGACATGCTAGTTTTCTTTACTTTGTTGTTAGCAAAGGGAACATAATAGCCTAGCTAACTGAGGCTAATGCTATGTAAGCTCTACAATACCAGGCTCATAGTATTTCCTCTTTTCTTCCCCACAATCGCTGTTATGTTATATTTTTTAAACATCTTACTTTAAGTCAGTTCTCAATTCTATACAATGCAATATTACATTGCTAACAAGCGATTAGCTAACTTTTTTAGCAGCAACAATGTAGCACTGCTTTTCGTTGTTTTGTTAGTTTGTCGCTTGTAGTATAGCATACATTTCTACCTGCTCAAGCAATATATTTTACTGAAAAATATGGGAATGTTATCAAGTCTTTAGTTTCAATATTAAATCAGACTTTGGTGTCTTTTGTGGATTTATCCATCTTCCTGTCTGAGGACTCTGTCCTGAAGCAGTTTTTTCCCTGTGTGCAAACCTTGTATTCACATGTGGCTGTCTTTGTGTGTTCCAGGTCACCTCGGCATGCATCCCAGCTCCCACCAATGATCTGGTAAGTCTCCTTCATCTCTTTTCCTTTGTAGCATTCTGTCTTTAAGTGCAGTTTTCCCTCTCTGTCTGGCCTTAGTAAAGAGCTATGGCTTCCCAAAACCACTGTATGGTTTCCTCTTGCTGCATTCCTTTTGGGAAGCCGAGCCCTCAACCCAGTTTGAGCACAGTTTGAGCACTGCTGGATTCCAGAAAAAACTGTTGATGTTGCTACAGGAAGTAGTAATGTTTATCCATTAGAGTCTGTTTGTTTAATTAACTCTCCTTTCCTTCCTCTGTGTCCCCCTCATCTTCCTCTCTCTCACCTCCTTTCGACCTCCTCCATTTATCCAACGTCCTCCTACCATCCTACTCTTCACACCCTTATCTCCTATCTTCTACTTCCTATCACCTTTTCTTACATCCAGCAGCGTCGAGGGACCGCTCCTTCTCGACACATCCAGCACCTGGTGAGCATACTTACACCTCACATCCTGTCTCCTTGTCTTCCTCATCTTCATACTTTTTATCTGCATCTTCCATTTTCTGTCTCCACCCTCCATCCCCAGTGTCATGCTATCTATCTTGAAAAAGTCCAAACCTGTTAGGGAAAATGTGAAAATATCAAGAAATCTTTTTTTGAGGATCTAATAGGCTGCCTTGTTCATTACGCTCCATTTTAGTGAGGTGCCGAGAACTCCGCTCTGTACTTGCTATCTTTCAAGTTGTAACACTACACAAATTGTGTTTGGTTCAAATGGCTTACTCGTTCATTAAGTGGAAAATAAATAAAGCATCTGAGCTTGAATGGACCATGCATTTGGATAATGGGATGGCCAACTGTATCTTTTCTTTTTTACAGGGCTCCACCAAGTCTCTGACCTACACCAAACAGAGGAACACCCTGCCAAGGTAAACTTCATTACATTCATTTCTTATAATATACATGTTTTTTAAATTTATTACTTATTTATTTAAGTATGTTAGCACTGAGAAACAACGGAGAAATGTTTGATCAAAATAATAAATGCATTTATGTTTCCTTCCAGGTGTTTTTTTTTTCCTGCAGTAGACTTTGTTTTATTGGCAAATGTTTAATTCCTTAAGGGGAGAAATGTATTTTAATGTGCTACTTTTAGTTTAATTTAGAGCATATGGTGGTGGTGCATTACAGCCTCTTGTGGCTGACATGAGTATTACAACAACAAACGACAACATTTGATGGGAACATTTCAGGTTTAACTGACGGAAAATGAATACAATAAGAAAGGACTTTTCCAGTTCCTAAGCCATAAACACATTATAGAAAATATATATTATTTGCCTCCTCCTTCTGTATATTGCTTTGCTCCAGAGAAAACACATATCCACTAATTGGCTATGAGTTTCCACATCTGCACTGCTCTTCACTTTGCTCAAACCATTATTCTTTTTATAATACCCTCCTCACAGTAATGGCAACCGTCTTCATCCTTTCAGGATGGTTAAGTATCAGTCATGTGTAGGAACAAGTTGGCTTCCTTCATGTCACACATAGTATCCAATTTCTCTATTTTCCTTTTTCTCTCCATCCATGCATGCAGCCAGAGGTTTGGGTCAGAGTGTGTTCGTGTTGATCTGCTGCAAACAACCCGTGACCTTATGCTCTCTTTTAACCCCCCTCTGCGTTTCCTTGTCCAGGAGCTTCAGTGTGGACCGTGTGATGGAGAGAGTCATGGAGCGCCACTACGACTTCGACCTGACCTACATCACCGAGAGGATCATCTCTGTGTTCTTCCCCCCGAAGCTGGAGGAGCAGAGGTACCGCGTGAACCTGAAGGAGGTGGCGGCCATGCTCAAGTCCAAACACCAGGACAAGTTTCTGGTTAGTGATTACAGAAGTTCTTTGGTGCTTGTTACAGCAGTGATTTCACTTCCCTCCTTAGAGTATTCTGGAGAAACTTGTTGCACAATAGAGTCACACAGGAAGCCACAAAATATACTTGGCAACCCACAAATAAGCAGTTTGTTTTATTCTGTCACTCCCATGATTAACATCGTTTCTGTTCCAGCTCCTGAACCTCTCCGAGAGGCGTCACGATATCACACGACTATACAAGAAGGTAGACTTTGTCCTCGCACATTTTGGGAGAATTCAGTGCACAGCTTTACATTAAATCACCTCAAACAACATGATCCGTTTCTCCATCTCAATCTACAGGTTTACGATTTTGGCTGGCCAGACCTCCACGCCCCACCGCTGGATAAGATCTGTGCCATATGTAAGGCCATGGAGACGTGGCTGACCTCTGACCCCCAGCACGTGGTGGTCCTGCACTGCAAGGTTAGAGTTCGCTGCCATGTTGTTGTTTTTTCCCTAGGCAGATGCCCCACTGTTTGCCAGGCTTCCAAACAGGCAGATGTTCCCAAATGTAGTTTTGTTGCTATACATATGGAATTGTAAACACAGCTAATTTGCTAGTTTTAACCTGGGTAGGGGACTTATTCTGCACATTATAGGTGATCGGGAGGCTGGGTACCAGTTCCAGCTACATGAAATTAAACATTTTTACAAGTGCCTTCACAATGAAAACATGCCTCTCAAATGATATTAACGTTAACATGATGCAGGGAAATGCACCAAGCTGCTCTCAACTCTTAATATGGAGCCAACAGGTGATCTTAATAACCTCCAATCAGCTCAGGGGGAGAGGGACACTCAGCTGAAATGAACAGCAAAAAGGAAATTAGTACCAAAGTCTGAGGGTAGGTGATATTTATATTAAAAAACAACATTTAGTAGTGATGTTATGTATTGCGCCGAGGCTTCGGAGCGTGTGTCGAGTAATCCCCGAAGCATTTTGTGAAGCATGTATCGAGGCTTGTATCGTTTTGGGCCAGTGACGTCATCAATGACAAATGAAGCCTCGCTGCCTGTCGATACCACCTGACTGCTTCAGAAAGTGATTCCGATCGGTTGAACCCATGGTTGAACCGTTGAACCACAACGCTCATAATACCCATGGATGTATAATAAGAACCATGGAATGGAATTGAGTTAAAAGAGCTCAAACCCTCACTTATATAGAGGTCGGAACATGTCATAAGTATAAATACATACAAGCATAAATAAATGTAGGAATAAAAACATGAATAAATACAGGAATAAATACAGGAATAATTTGATTAAATGTGAACCTATAAACAAAATAAGACCTGGTTCCCTTAGGCAAGCATATACGGTTGTACAGATGGCAGTTAAATCTGGCCTAACACAGGTGAACTCGTGCAAAGGAGTTCTTTAATATTCACTCAAAGTAGGTAACAGAATGCTCAAAATCAGCTTAAATAGAAAATAAAAATGAAGACAGCAAAAAAAGTCTCCATACTGTCTGTGCATAAAGTGAAGGTGTGTTGTTCTCCACCTCCTCAAGAAAAGGTCGTCCTGACAGTCTGATTGGCTGAGAGGGGAAATGCACCAAGCTGCTTTCAGCTCATAATTAGGAACCAACAGGTGACCTGAATAACCTCCAATCAACTCAGGAGGAGAGGGACAGTCAACTGAAATGAATTAAGAAAAGGGAATTTCAACAAGTCTCCACAGTGTTAGAGAATTCTACAATACAGTACAAAACACACATACATTCTAAAAAAAAAGGATATTTTTAGCATTAAATAAATAAATATGATTTAGTCCATACCTCAGTTTATTTTTGAATAAAGCTTCTTGTCAATACCATGACAGAAGTGTCAACAATACTAGTACTCTTATTCTCATTGCATATTCTTACTTTAACTTTGAATGTTCAATAAATAATTTGTTTTATTTTCAAATGTTTATTTCATCTTTATTTGTATTTATTTATAAAATAAAACAACTGTGCAAAAATCTTTAATGACTAGTAACTTAATAAATGCTAGATTAATAAATAAAGTTAAAGTACAAGTATGAAGTAGCATAACATTAGAAAGTAAAACATTAAAGGGGACCTCTCTTGCCAAATGCACTTTTTGATGTCTTGTATACATAAATGTGTCCCCGGTCTGCCGGGGAACTCACGCAGTGTCAGAAAATAAAACCTTTTCTCTTTTCTTCCTTACCCAAATATTTTAAAACGGGGGTAGAACGAGCGGATACAGATTTGCTGCCGATCTGACGTAATATCGGATGGTGGACCCACAGAGAGTTGCAATCAGAAACAATGCCTGACGTGTTTTGGACGTAATATTTTTACATTAGCATCGCTAACACTCAGAGCTAACCTGTACTGGAGAGCACATGTGTTTAAAAAGCAGGAAATAAAAAAAGGAACTCACCTTGTGATAAACGTGCAAGAGAAAAAGAATTTGAGCTCCATACTGTTTCAGAAATAATCCTTGATGTGGTTTAGAACCCACAGCAGAATTTAACTTATATATATCTATATTTAGAATTCTGATCAGGCATTAGCTCCGCCTCCTCTTTTATTTTTTTTCAAGCCACGACCCAAAATCTGCATTTCTCTTAACAGGGCTGGAATAGAGGAATATGCGGGATGTCTAAAATGCAGGATCTGATAGTATTTTGAGTAAAACACATCATAGACATGTTTTTATATTTTTTTATATGTCTGAGACCCATAATATATCCCTTAAAATAGCATGATAGGTGGACTTTAAAATGAAACTCAGGTATGCTAAATGACTGTACTCGGAAAGCTAGTAACATAGAGATAATGAAGAATAGAATAAAAATAAATATAGAATATAACCGTGATAAACAACTAACCACCTAGATGCTTATTTATGATGCTGCGATATGCTAACATGGATTAATATCAACATGTATGTCGATGACATTTCATTTGATTTGCTTGTTTTCAGCTTTAATCTCTCCATCACTTATTCAAATTACAAATGAAGTCAGATAGTGCTGTTGAAATATAAGTTCTTGAAAACCACTATTAAAGTGCACAAAATTCACCTTAAAATGAACCCTACAATCCACAAGAAACTCTGTGAACTCCATTTTTAGTGAGTCATTTGATGTCATTCTGCCAGGAAAGTGGTGCCAGCGTTACCAAAGTGAGCAGCTAACACCGAGGGGAGACCGGGCTCCCACGGCCTATCCGCATGTTTATTTATTGCTTTTGGTCCGGAGAATTTAAATCCTAAAACCAGACTGCTTCTGTGGTCTGCTGACTCTCCATTACATTCCAGTTCCAGAGGCCCTTCTCTCTACAGCTGTAGAAGAAGAAGAAGAAATTAGATGGGGATATAAAAATGTCAATTGGGGGACACATGGAGTAAACCAGGCTTTAATTTGTGCTCAGGGTGTTGGTGGGGTCACATTAGGAATTTGAGGCTGGAATGTCTTTGGAATGTTTTGAGGAGCACCCAATGAGGGAGAAAAAATAAACCACAGGAAGCTTTTAATTTGCCTGTCCCCATGGGGTCTCTTACTGACAGCAATCAAGCTTTGGTAGTGCAAATCACCATGCTTTGGAGAGTTATGGATTACATCCAATGGGATAAAAACAAAGGTAACCGTATTGCCTTGCAGATACATTAAACATATACGTAATCAGATAACGGTTACAGTTCATTTCAAGTTCAAGGAATGTTATATTATGAAGCACATGCATTTAAATACTTCACAATAACACCAATTATCTTGTTAAAAAGGCCTTATTATATTTGTCGGGGATGTCCCTTTCCTGTGGTGTGTTATATAGGTTTTTGTGGATATAAATGATCTGCAAAGACTCAAATCCGTTTTGTCATGCATTAGGTGGACACCGGATTTGTTAAACAAAAATACTGTGATGTTTCTTTTCTCTAGTATTTACGGCATTGCAAATCATTTTGAGGTAATCCAAATTCCTCCGAAAGTAATCAGTTAACATTAGTACTTTACTGATCACTTTTCTTTACAGGTAAATAGTCATTGTAATGGATTACATTTTAAAGCAACCCTCCCAACTATGCAGGACAAAATCTGCACATCGTGACTTTGCCTCCTCTTCCTCCTGCAGGGCAATAAAGGTAAAACAGGCGTGATCATCGCGGCCTACATGCACTACAGCAAGATCTCTGCAGGGTGAGTGTGTTTCAGTTTGTGTGTTCAAGACATCCAAAGAAACACCATTTGACATGTTCATAAAACATCCACACATTAAAGTGTATTGAACACATCGGATTACATTTCACATGTACATTTCCAACGTGCTTAAACGTAGCAACAGTGTGTCTCGTGTGTGATGTGTGTACCTGCGGCACAATGGTTTCCATTCAGATGCTGTTGATAAGTCGTTTGGATAAATGAAGCCCAGTGGATTTAGTGCAGGAACAGTGGAAACGGCTTCATCCTGTGTCCAACGCCAGCTGTATCCTCTCCATGTTCACTCTGCTGCAAGTCCCTTGATGGAAGTGTGTGTGTGTGTGTGTGTGTGTGTGTGTGTGTGTGTGTGTGTGTGTGTGTGTGTGTGTGTGTGTGTGTGTGTGTGTGTGTGTGTGTGTGTGTGTGTGTGTGTGTGTGTGTGTGTGTGTGTGTGTGTGTGTGTGTGTGTGTGTGTGTGTGTGTGTTTGTTTATGTGCAGGGCGGACCAGGCTCTCAGTACTCTGGCCATGAGGAAGTTCTGTGAAGATAAGGTGTCCTCTTCTCTGCAGCCGTCCCAAAACAGGTAGAGGCCATGAGATAAAATGAGGGGAAATGGGCCGGGGTCGATGAGTGGTGGTAGTGGGTGTGGTGGGTTGAGGCTGTCCTTCAGCATAGTAGAGGTTGGTAAATACGTAACCATTTACCATAAAATGTAGCTTCAAGCTCTTCATACGTATAACTTCTGGATTTCCCTTTTCACAGCAGACTTTTGACATCTTAAAAAGAAGATTAATGATGGCTGCATTCCAATTAGCTTCCTTTGGAGTCAGGACCCGGTGTTTTGCATGCTGGCTCACTGGTACACTGGAATATAATGGAGCCCTTGGTAATGCTTTTAGGAATACCTTCATTTACGACAGCAGGCAGATGTAGTTCAAAAAGTTTGTAATGTATCCAAGTCGTACATTTAGTAGAAAAACACTTGAATATTCTCAACAACAAACTCATAGCGCCATCATTTGTTTGTCATCAACAGTGACAGTGTCAAAATATCTCCAATTTTGTTTTATTTCTATGTTCCTAATCTATTATTTTAGGATCAAACATAACAATAGGTTTACTTTCGCAAAGATAATAGTCAAGGGAATAGTTTTAACATTTTGGAGAATCTGCATACAGTATTCTCTTTCTTGTGTTCTCTTTCTATATGAGAAAATCAACGGCTGATTGATATCTATATTTTCATTTAACTTTGGGCAAGCGATAAAGCATACATCCCAAAGTCACACTAGTGCTGCAAGGTGAAATGTGACACTAACAAGAATGGTTTTGTACTGACGGGATTGCGTCAAATATTTAGACTCGCCTGTCCTCCTCCTCTGAACTCGGCTGGCGTTCTATCTGAGAACAGCATGTCAGCATTCTTCTCCTCTCTTTGATAGATGCTTGTACATGATCTCCATCTGTTAGGGTTAATCTTTTATTTGTATCTCACAACGATCTGTCTCTTATAGATACATCTATTACTTTGGGGGCCTTCTGTCGGGGGCCATCAAGATGAACAGCAGCCCTCTCTTCCTGCACCAGGTGCTCATCCCGTCACTCCCCAACTTCCAGGGGGAAGGAGGTGAGCTCTTCATCTATTCGCCAAATCACAAAATAAATACAGTCTCCTTTCTTTTATTTGACCCTCCATTTTTTTATTGATATCCAATTCAGCCTACTTCAATATTTCGACTCATCGTGCTATGTTTTAATGACAACTATGATTATTAAATAGTCCTTTTACATAAAGAATAACTATACCTTTGTATGAAAAGAATAAATGATAAAAAAAGGAAATGGTTAGAACTGACGATAAGTACATTTACAAACTGTGATTGGACTTTATTTATATAGCAATCATATTTGAGGAGACTTGTAATACTTGTGTGGATGGATTTAATGGTTAAAAATCCAGAGATAAAAAAAAACTTTTATTACCAAGGTGTCTTTCTTGTTTTCCCATGCTCTATCACTCTATTTAGCAATGTATGTCTTGATACATTTTTTTATTTGTCTCATTGGTGATCCTTCCCAAGTATCAGCCATAACCACAAAATACAGTATAACGTCAAATGCATTATCCAAACACACATCACCTCCTGCTTCCTTTAAACTGAATACCAATCTTGCCTGTAAAAATGTAAATGTCTGCCGGTACCATTATAAATGATTTAGTCCTATATAGTGGCATGAAAAAATAACTTAAAGGTCACCTATTGTGCAAAATCCAATTGTTCATATGTCCCCTCTGTGTTAAGAGATTCGGAAAGTTTCAGGAAACAATATTATTTCTCTTTTTGTCCTGATCCATTCATATAAAAACCTGTCTGAAAATTAGCTAATTAGATTCTGGCCATTTTGTAATGTCACAATGTTTTTAGGGTTGTGTAACCATTAGCCAATAACAAACCAAGGTAACACCGCCCACCTTATCACCTGAATTTCCTCCTAGAGCACCAATGAGTGCGTTTCACTTCTCTTATTTTTCATTTCCTCGCTCCTCGGTCTCGGTATCACCGGAAGTGGATTTTTATCTGCGCCATCTTGAGTACCGTCCCAGTGGCTTTATTTGTGCCGGAGCACCGAGGATCGAGGATCAAGGAGCGATAACGGAGGAGTGATAATCGAGGAACTACCAGACCATCCTCCGGTGAAATCCTCAGACACTCGCCCCGCCCCCTTACTGTGTATCGCTCACTGATTGGACAATGCAGCGCATGCACTGATCGAGCTGCTGTCAAACGATCAGCTATGTGGCGTCATCACAAACGTCGCTTCACTTGACGCTCCGGAGGAAACAACGTCCCATTGCTCTAAAAACTCATTTCCCTGCTTTTCGTGGTTTCCTTACGTCTCTCCATGCGTCCCTGGTGGGAGGGACTAAACGCAGGGAAACGACGCAAGTGAGGGATGCAAGGAATCCATTTAACCGAAGTGAAACGCACCCATTGTGTTTTTTTAAACCAATCACTTCTCAGAGGGTCGCGACTACCAGTATCTCATTAGCATTTAAAGTTACGGCACAGAATCAGCACTTTTGGAACAGGGCTTAAACAGAGGGGTTTATGGGATGCTACAATGATCTGTTTGTTTGGTATTACGAGCCAAACACTTCAGAGACATGTTTTGTATATATCTGAGACCTATAATATATTGTTGAAAAATAGTGTAATATGGGACCTTTAATAGAAAAGGCCAATCTTCTTTCAGGTCCCTTTTGCTTTTCAGTTCACACGAAGTCATCAGTATTACACTGGCACAGTTTGCTAACCAGTAAAACTCCTTATCTAAACTGAGGTGTACCCTCTATGCTCCCCAGCCTGTTTGTTTATCTTGGTGCTCTGAAAGGTTTCCCTGCTGAATCACAGCTATGTTGCTGACTGCAGAGCTCACATGCAGCCTCCACCCACACACACTCCTCTGTTTATCTGTAATCTGATGATCAATTCCAGACGGAGGGGGTGGCACATTCCTCTATCTGCATGTTGATAATGCTTGCTATGTCTGAATATCTCTCCCCCTCCTCCAGGTTACTTCCCCTTCCTGAAGATCTACCAGTCCATGCAGCTGGTCTACACTTCTGGCATATAGTGAGTCACATGGCTGATATATAATCATTTGTTGGTCCTAATGAGCTTAGATTGAAACATCGTCACAGAGTAATTGAAGAGATAGATGTGAGGAAATTACACAAAGGGCCTTTTTATTCTTCTATCCAGCTTTTAACTCAATGACTCATCTCAAGTTATGAATATAACCATTGTCAATCAATTATTTGAATAGCAGTCAATGACATGATGCTAACAAAATAAATCAGTCTTTCGGAGTTGGGTGACATACTGCATCTGTTCTTTAACGTGTGTGTGTGTGTGTGTGTGTGTGTGTGTGTGTGTGTGTGTGTGTGTGTGTGTGTGTGTGTGTGTGTGTGTGTGTGTGTGTGTGTGTGTGTGTGTGTGTGTGTGTGTGTGTGTGTGTGTGTGTGTGTGTGTGTGTGTGTGTGTGTGTTGTCTACAGTGACCTTCAGGGGACCGGAGGCAGGCGTCTCTGTGTGAACATCGAACCTGCGCTGCTGCTAAAGGGCGACATCATGGTGAGTACACATGGAAAGAAAATGAAAAACAATTAGATTAAATACATAAACTGATATATTTTCTTATGCCATATGCAATTGTAGACTGTAACCAAGTAACTTGTGCTTTCCTTCAGTATTTCCAGAATCCATTTCTTTACTCCACACATTTCTTCTTGATAACCTGAGTCAGTTTGTAGATTCCAAATTAATAATACAAAATATAATGTAAAATAATGTATTATGTATTATTTTAGAAAAGCTTTATTGATCCCTTGTTTGATTGAATAAAAATCCCACCGGTTATATGGTAAAACCAATAATTATAATATAATAACATATTGTACAGCATCCTGCATTACTTTTTGTAAGTATATTTGGAAAGCTAAGGCTTTTGTAATATTACTCATAAGGTATTGAATGCAGGGCTTGTATCAGAGTATTTCTGAAAAAGTAACACTACTTTCACTTGCGTAAAATATCTAAATACCTCGAACACCACAGGCCAAATCTCCTCTCTGCAATACACATTTGTTTTGTGAACAAGGCATCACAATTTGTCCTTTTTGCATCCAGTAATTTTCAAAGTGTAGGTGTCAATCAGTTTGTAACACTTACCCCGTCAGTATCCCACATGCATTCTGAGCTGCGTCCCTCTTCCCTCTCTGCCGCCCCCTGCAGGTCAAATGCTACCACAGGCGAGTCCAGAGCGCAGACAGAGACACGGTGTTCAGGCTGCAGTTCCACACCTGCACCATCCACGGCTCCCAGCTGTGGTTTGGCAAACGAGAGCTGGACGAAGCTTGTGTTGGTGAGTTTCTATGGATGGATATTATATGGAGCATTTCCTAAGAGTTTTAGAATCCTCTTTTATATAAGAAATGGATAATTGCTACACTATATCAGCTCCCCCTATTTGTTATATGTTTACCGATCTACATTCATCAACCCTATCCCATTCCTTCTGGGCGGCCACAGTTCTTAGTTGTACTTGTGTAGTTTGGTAGAAATAAAACAGTTCCTACATTAAACTGCTGTGGATTATGTTTGGTATCTCTGTCATATGTTTTGAAAATAGACATATTTGTTGAATTTTTTCCAATGCACTTTTTGTGCTTTGAGCACAACAAGCCGAGTGCCTATATCTGTATCAAGGCGGACATCTTTATGCTTACTATCGCTTAATAAAATGATTCATGAACAGTCAGCAACTCACTTTGAAAGTTCAAGATTGAAAAATATCACTACTGTACATGTAAGAGGAAAAATATCTTCTTTTTTTTTTTTAAGGTGTACTGTACCTTTAAATCGACTGGGGGCACAACTTGTCTATTGTTGCAGGATAATCATCATACTACTGATTGTCATAATGTTTAGAAAGGCTCGTTGTGGGAATGTCTTCACAGTCGTTTGCTTCCTAAAATGGCCCCATTACTGTGGCTGAATAAATCCTTTAATAGTGGTAGTTTAATCCCCATACTGGACACTATTACAGCTCCCTGGAGGTGAGCATATAGAGAATGAGTTGTACTGTGTGCAGGGAGGGAGTGTCTCCAAATATCCCTCAGAGACTGTAAAGGAGGCCCATTGAGCACTGCTCTGTGGATTAGGGCTAGAATAATAATGCTCATTTCCTCTTGGAAATGACATCCATTCCAATCCATTTCAGTAGATAAAGCTTTAGAAAAATATATATGAACACACTGTTGTTTTGTATTTCCTTTTCTTCAACCCAGATGAGCGTTTTCCCTCTGATGCCACAGTCGAGTATGTCTTCTCTTCTGGACCTGAGAAAATCAAAGGTTGGTTCACTCTTCTTCAAATTCTCCTTATTACCTTTTCTAGATTTAAAGTTCACTTCCTATATTTCCAAGGTTTCAAAGACAATATCATGTAAATGCTCAATCGGACTATACAACTACAAATGCAAATGAATGGAAATTGGACATGTCTTTCCCAGGTCGTGAGTACCATAAGAACGACCCGGCAGTCACTGTCGACTACAACACTGCTGACCCATTGGTCCGCTGGGATTCCTATGAGAACTTCAACGAGCGATACCAGGACAGCCTGGAAGGTAATTATTCTCTTCGTAGCCAACTTCAGCCTTATTTCAAGCATTACTAATAAGGAATAGTTCAAAGTAAGTTAGTAACAGACTTCTAGCAGATCTCAAGTAGAAACTAGTTGGGCACTCAGAAAGTGCAGATATTTGCCAAGCCAAAAAGATCTATTTTTCGCAATAACGATAGTAAAAACTAATTAGTATTCCCCCCCTCTGCAAAATGAAATGCATTCTTCTTTCAATAAATTTAATTTAGTCGGCCCAGTAGTTTTTCCAAATGTTAATCCCCCCAACAAACGGCACAACAATTGGGTGGGGGTTAATGAAAGGACAGCCAAACCCTAAGAAAAAAACAAACATCAGACATTATTACATTGACGTTTCAGTTACAAGTGACAGGCACATTTCTCTCTTTATGTGTAGCCAATGAGATCTCTTAGTTTGAGAGCTGTTCTGTCTGTCTCTCCTACAGTAGACATTGCCCACACCAGAGGTCCAGTAGATGGCAGTCTGTACGCCCAGATAAAGAAGCGTCGAGGTCCCGGCTCTGGTTCTCTCTCCTCAACCAATGGCAGCAGCCCGGCGGGGGGCTTTGAAGAGGATAGGTCAGATCGTCTCATCGCTCAAGGTTCTGACTCCGCCCTCTCATCCCATTCCCACCATTTGCACCAATCATCCGTCCATCCTGAGCGCAAGGAGGAGCCTGTTCGCCCGCTGCCCCCAACCAGACAGGAAAGATTGGAGCTTGAACGTCTTTTGGGAGGGATAGAGGGGAACCGAGATGGAGAGCGAGAGACCGCCATCTTGGATGATGGAGATTCTTTGCCGTCTGAGAGAACGGGCACGCTGAGGCTCAACCGGTCGTGTTCTTGCCGGGACGGTTACCGGTCACAGCGCTGCGCGGAACCCGGGTGTGACCACACCCTCCTCATGCCTAATGGTTACTGCCTGGATCGCGCTCCCGGCACCAACGGGCACCACGGGGCGACTCCTTCTACCAGCCCCAACCCGGCTGCTCCTCCGTCCCACATGGATCTGTGCCAGCACTACAGCCCCCACCAGACCCTCCCACCCCCAGATCTGGTGTGGGACCGCCAGGCTGGCCCACCGCACTACATGCACCGCTCCTGCTCGGAGACTCCCCCGTCTCGACACATCTGCCCTTACCCATCACCAGACCTCACCCCTCACTCTCACAACCACCCGCTCCATCACCCTCTGTCTGCCCCAGGACGTGTCTGCTGTCGGGAAGATGACTACACTCCCTATCATCCCCCTCCTCCACCTCACATCCTCCACCATGCCCACCCCCACCACCCCAAACCCTCCACCAGCCCGACCTACCATGACATAATGTTAATTGATGGTATGTCGCCCCCTGGATGCCCTTGCAGAGACTGCGGCATCAGGAGAGAAGACTCAGCGGCCTATCACAGCTTGAGGCTGGACCAAGGGGACGGCTTCCACTGGGACAGAGAGGCGGAGCTTCAGCAAAGGGAGGTGGGGCTTAGGAGAGCCAGGGAGGCAGAGATACCCAGAGGGTCAGAGCTCCACTGGGAGAGGGATCCTGGGCTGAGACGAGGCAGAGAGTTGTCCCTCCACTGGGAGAGGGACAGGGAGGCGGAGCTTCTGTGGGAGAGGGACAGAGAGGCCGAATATTGGCACAGGAGGGCCACCGTAGCCTCCTATGGTCCGCAGGGTCACGATCTCCCAGCCTTCACGTTTGACCCCTTGCCATCGGGTCACCCTGCTTATCCAGAAGCGTCGAGGTCCAACGCTCACTCCCACCTGGACCTGAAGTACAGCAGCAGCAGCAGCGGATACCAAACGCCCCGCCAGGTGTGCCCCTGCTCCCCATACCAGCCCTCACCGTCTGAAAGCAGGGGCTACGCCTCTGGGTACCAGTCCGAGTCCACGTCCCCGCTTCCCCCGGCCTCCTCCATGACAGGGCCCTGCAGCCATAGCAACGGGCAAGCAGAGCATAACCACCACCACCACCACCATCCGGACTCACAGCAGTCATACGGCTCTGACTCACACACTGGTGAGTCACGGTGAAACAGAGACCTTCAGACTTGTGTTTTCCCATAACAGAGTGTATAAATGATCCACAATCAACAACAGCCTGCACTGAATCATTTACGCTAAACTAGACAGATGCCATACACTTAACTCACAAATTGTCTCAATCTGCCACCAAAGCAAACATTGGCAGTAAAGAATATCTTATAACCCCAAATATACAAATAATATGTGTACTGACTTTACGTTGTTATGAATGTGTTCTATCGTTCCCTTCCTTTTCAGACGGCCTTCGTAGTTCCGGGGAAAGTGTGGGCTGGAGAGATCACATTACCCACGGTTCCTTTAAGAGGGTCCACAGAGACAACCATGCACCATGCTCCACGCCGTCTGACATGTCTGGACCGCCAACTCCTGTACACACCAGCAGCCCGCTACGCACACAGGAGAGGTATTCAACGCTCACTCTTTCACTTAAAGGGACAGTAGTGTCAGTTTGAGTTATCTTCACTGTCAGGGAAAGGGAACGTTTGGATGGTCTGAAGTACTTCAAGATGTCCATCATAGTCTTGTTGTCCAATGTCTTCTGTTGGCAATACACTGACTCCATCTTAAACACAGCCTGGTATCTGCTATAAATAAGAAACCTTGTTATCATGACTTGGCCCGCATTATTTCTTTAGATTTTGATGAGACTTTATTCACACCTGGAAGAGATCTGATCACAATGAGAGCCAGACCACCTTCAGAAAGCTGATCTGGCTGATCCCATTCCACACATTCTTTCATCATCAGGTGTATATTATCCAAGAACGATATCCAGATACAAGTTGCAGGTTACGGAAAGATCAACATGGAGTATTGATAAGAATAAAGATTCAATAAAGGATGTCAAATAAGAACTTTTAGAAACATTGGTTATTACTGTGATAGTAATTCTCTTTTGTGTCCATTGAAGCCCCAGTCCAGAAGGAAGAGAGTACGAGATCCGGACCACAGACATCCTCAGCAGTGACTACGAGGCCCCCCAGCCCCAGGAGGGACACCATCGTGCGGATATCATCGTCCAATCCCTGGAAAGCCAAAGAAGCAGCACAGACCTGCCATCGCTACCGCAGACAACCAAAGAAACACAACCAAACATAGCTGCACCTGTTCTACCCCAGAACCACTGCACTGCACCCCCTGACCGCTCCCTCACTGCCCCCCAACAGCATCACTGTAGCCCAAACACACCGTCAGCTTTGACGACGCAGAACACTTCTTCTTTTGATTCTGCAACACCGAACACAACAAACCAGGCCCTCTGCCAGGCTCCTTCATCCCCTTTCCGTGCTTCGTCTGTACCAGGTACAACCCCACAACCTGACATCACAGTCCAGACCCCCCATCCTTCAGAAGCTGCTGATCTAGCATCCAATGGGGAACAGACAGTGCCCCAGACTCAGAGCCAAACCCAAGGCGCCAGACAGACCTCAGCACAGGTCAATGGACCTTCTCAACCATCTCAACCAGAAACGGAAAAACCAATGACCCCGAACACAACGCCTGCTCCTGCATCTCCTCACAAAGCTTCATCATCATCACCCCCACAGCCAGCCTCCAGCAGCGGGGAGGGCTCCCCAATCTCTGACACCCCAGTTCCGGGCTTTGCCACTTTGGGTAGGAGGTTGATGTTGAGTGGGTCAGACCCCCATCATCCGAACCACATCCAGCACGGACCCCAACACCACCACTACCCAGGCATGGAGCACAGCGCTGCCGGACACTCCTCTGCACTGGGCACCAACAAGAGGCCCTGCTACTCAGCTCACCCCACTCAGCTCTATCCATCCTCCTACTCCAACTATTCCACCATCTCCATCCCGCTGCCTCACCCCCAGCCACCTCTGCCAGAGAAGCGCCACCTCCCGGTCCAGCCAGGTTCCCCCAACGACAGCGTAGGAACTCTGAGGACAGCTGGAGGAAACGTGACTCCCTCCAACGGCAGCACCGCCCAGCATCAGCACCATGTCACATTCTCTCCCACCGTGGGGGAGATTGCAGCCCCAGCAGGCAAAAATGATGCAGCGGCGTCGGTGGAGAGCGAGAACAGGGTCAGTGTGAAGTTTGTCCAGGACAGTTCCAAGTTCTGGTACAAAGCCGGCATCTCCAGAGAGCAAGGTAGGTCTGAGAAGAGGGAACTCTTTCATTACTCTGATGTTCTTTTGCTTAATTATGACTGAAGGTTTTGTTTGTACGGACACTCTTCTAGTGACAATCCATTTTCAAAATCATATTTGTTTCGGTTACTGTGTGATTTTTTTTTATTTAAACCTGTTACGCAGGTGGGGAACATATATTTTTCTAGGTTGATTTAGTTTCTAATTCAAATGAAAAAGTAAAACTGAATCTTGTTGTATGTCCTAACCTAAGTGAATGAACGTGTCCTAAAAGTGGCAGATTAAAATACATTTCTGGCCAAAACATGACAGTAATGGTACATGACTTACTATCTAATAAATATATTACTTTTAGAACCAAATTTGAAGAAGATGCAAATGCTTCAAGCACTATTTTACTTTTTTCCACCTGCTCTAGAGTATAATAATAAGAGCGGAGAAAACCACTAGACCAGCCTTTTTTCTGAATTGTGTTTGCCTGCCAGGGCTTCCGTACATTTGCTATGATCAGACACATTTCAGTAGATATATGAACATGTTGGTTGTGTTTTCTCGCAGCAATTGCAGCCCTGAAGGAGAGAGAGCCAGGAACCTTCCTGATCAGGGACAGCAACTCTTTCCAGGGGGCCTACGGCCTGGCCCTGAAGGTGGCTACACCCCCTCCCAATGCAAACAACCACAACAGCAAGGGTAAAAAGGGTTTGCGTCATTTAAAAATGAAATATTTACATTCTCTCCTTTACTCTCCTCTCCACAGACTAGCCAGGCTATTTGATATTACATTTGATGTGGCAGTTGCTTTGTCCGTAGGTAGACAATAACCCTTGTTTAAAGTGAATCTGTGCAGTTTCAGTGAGCGACCCTCTGGAACAGCTGGTCAGACACTTCCTGATAGAGACGGGCCTTCGGGGAGTCAAGATTAAAGGATGTCAGAACGAGCCCTACTTCGGTATGTTTTCCTGAACCAGCTTCAGAATGCTTTTCATATCTGTGTCTCATGGGAAAAGATTGAAAAGCCAATAATGGGGCATGCAGCACCCAATAATGTAATCATTTCCTGACAATGTCAACTAAATAAAAAATAAAATTGCAATCAACCTGATCAATATTATATTTAGACAAAATTATGTTACGAATAAAGTAATACAATGTTCCTACATCTTTTATCCATAATGTAATGCATTCAGAAACCACTTTAAGTTACTACGTATTCAATTGTATTTTTGTCAAATGGATAGAACTCTACATATTCATACATATAAAAAAATCAGTTCTAATAAAAATGACTCACCTTAAAAGTATAACTGTATTGCAACAGTATCAGTCAGGACATAATATAACATTATTCAAAGTATTACAATATTAGGTTTCATTACAGTTTTTAAAAGTGGAATTTTGAATAGGTGTTTTTTTCGAAAATGATTAAAATCTCAGGGGCTCTAAGGCAGCTTAAGGAAAGACCATTATTGACCTCTGGGGAATGTAATATATTTGTACTGTCATCCACAGGGAGCCTGTCTGCATTGGTCTACCAACACTCCATCACGCCCATCTCCCTACCCTCCGCTCTCAAGATCCCAGAAAAAGGTTTGTACTTTTTTGTAAGCAGGAGCAACTTCAAAAATATCTGTATCATCAATTAATCACCTGCTTATTTTTTTTAGGTAATGCAATTTTCATCTGATATGATTGCTTCTTATCCCTCTCAGATCTGATAGGAGAGGCTCCGGAGGTTCTCCCGGTGAATAACATCAGCACGGCTGCTGACCTGCTGAAGCAAGGAGCAGGTGACCCCTCTCTTCCTCTAACAGGACCCTGTGAGGTGTGTTCATGATGCTCACCTCTCTGTCTGTCCCTCAGCCTGTAACGTCCTCTACCTGAACTCCGTGGAAACAGAGTCTCTCACCGGCCCCCAGGCCATCGCCAAGGCAACAGATGCCTCCCTGGGTCGTAACCCTCGTCCCGCTGCCACCCTGGTCCAGTTCAAGGTGACATCGCAGGGCATCACGCTGACCGACAGCCAGCGCAGGTACCAGAGTCCCTGGAGGATTACAGCTTAAACATGTGTTAGCATTGTAGCACTTCCTGGCTCCCTCATCTTAAAGTCAATCATTCTTTGAAGTTTGTATTTGTATTGCCTAAATAAGGTCTGTGGTTAGGCAAGCTTTCAAGATTAACTTTTTTCTACGACATAAAATACTACAATAAACTTCCCACTGGTGACCGTCTGATACTTTCAACCCAGTCTCATGGCATTTCGTGTTCACCAACACGATTTTTAATCTATTGAGTCGTGTTCACCAACACGATTTTCTCATTTTTTTCGTGTTGCAAAGCACGATTTTAAAAGCAATGTATTTCTACTGGTAATGTGTTTCGTGCCTGCAGCACGTCTTTTTCTCCGGTCGGGTCGTGGAAGACCGGAAGCTGTGTGGTTCATAAAAACATGTTCTTACTCGATATCAAGCCACAATTATTGCTTTTATTTTAAATCGTATAATTTCGGACTTTTGTTTCCGTCTGTGAGGAAAATAAATGGGGCTCAGAGCCTCAGAATACTGAAATCTGTATTTTTAAATCTTTCCTTCTAATTTGTTATTCTTTTCAAAATAACACACTGTTATTTACTCACCAATAACACACAATTATCCTTGCTTTTATTTATTGGTTTAATTCCATAATCTCTGGCTTTTTTGGCGTCCGTCAGGAACTGAATTTCAAAATAAAAATAACTGGAAACACGTAGGCCTCTAGGAGTTTAGGATGGCCGAAGACACTACACTACCCATAATCCCCAGCTATCGTTTAGGACTACAGTCCCCGTGATTAATCTTCAAGCGCTGGGATTGGATGTTGGAGTGGCAGTGCGCCAAGGTTACGCCGAGCGTCAAACAGCTGTTTGAAATGGAACAAAACCACGCCAGACTATCCAAAACTGGAATCGAACGCCCCCCCCCAGAACTACACATGCTGGCAATTGTGTTTCGCAAAATGTTCCATGGGACGTCTCTACTGAACGTTTTCGTTTTTCCCACAATTAGAAGTTGCCAGTATTAAACACATTGGTGTTATCAAATGTAAAACATATAATTAATAAATGGGTGAAAATCGCTTGTGTCCATAATGCGCAGCATTAATATATACCCACGTGACAGATCATTGTTACTTTGTAATTCTACTCCACAATACAGAGGTTAACCTGATTGCCAAGTGCCAACAATCAGGAGAGATATTTGATAGTTGGTGCTTGAGAAGACTAAACATTTATCTGCAATTGACATGAATGGAAACGAGTAATAAAGTATATTCATTACTCGTTACTCTCTACTAATAGTTAATTAAAGACTGTATAATGGCTATTTTGCACATCCCTTTCAAGATTTCCAAAGGTTATTGACTTATCATATACACAACTACGGTGTATGCAATGTATGAAAATCTTGGGTCACAGGTTCCTCAACAGCACATTACAAGACATCTATCAATATGTGAATACCTCCACCATTAAACTGTCATATTCTGCACATTTCTTATACAGTACTATCTACATACATAAGAGGATAATTAATATGTATAATATCAGTTAAAATAAGTGCTTTAACATAGTTAACATTGCAGGAAAGCAATATATTAGACGTTAAGTACTTTGTCAGGCTTAATATTTATCTGTAGATACCCCCAAAGTTTTTTTCTTATTTAAAAGAGGACGTTAATCTAAAGTATTATTTAATGTTTAAATAAAGGTTCATTCGTTTTTCTGTTTTGCACATCCTCATATTAATATCTTTGTACATCCTGCTCTAAACTGTTTTATTGTAGAGATCACTTACGGTATCTTCTTAATTTTTTATATTCTATATTTCTATCATTGACCTTCTACTTTCCCCCTATGAAAGTATGTACTCTTAATATTTCTGTAATCAAATATAACACATAAAAACAATAATTAAATAACGTGCTTTAACCACTAGGCGGTGCACACAAGTTACACACAGCTATAATAACTTTGTATTATTAGTGTAGGACACTTATGTATGTACAACATCTGAAGATGTGTAGTTTTATTCATGTTTTCACTTAATTTTATAGCATATTGCTATACTATTTCAGACTCAGTATTTACATTCTTATATTCAAAGAAAATCAAAGTCCTTTTATATCAGCTGTGCACCGTTATGGTGTAAATATAACCTATCTACGAATTAGATCAAATATAAAAGTCCGCCGAATTAAGGTTGATACTGCAAGGAGACGTATTGTGTGAAGAGAAATTGAAGATGTTGTTTAATTGTTGATATATTTATGATCCACGTCAAGTATTCAGTTTCGGCGGCATTTCTTCCAGTTTTTCCAAAGGTCTTCTCATCAGGGCTCTATAAATAGAGAACTACGGCAGATCTGTAATATGTAATGCAGCCGAACCGTGTATTACAATGCCGTTATGTGATGACTTTCAAAGAGAAAAGCAAGAACACTCGGAATTAAGTATTATTTTATTCTTTTAAAATGTTTTCCGGATTTCATATCATATAAACACCAAATCCCAGCATGCATTGCGGCTAAACCATCCAATCAGCGAGCTTAAACCATAGCTGAGGATCTTGGGTTAGCGCTCGAAATGCCTACGTCTGTTTCCGGTTATTTTTATTTTGAAATTCAGTTCCTGAAGGACGCCAAAAAAGCCAGAGATTATGGAATTAAACCAATAAATAAAAGCAAGGATAATTGTGTGTTATTGGTGAGTAAATAACAGTGTGTTATTTTGAAAAGAATAACAAATTAGAAGAAAAAAAGATTTAAAAAATACAGATTTCAGTGTTCTGAGGCTCTGAGCCCCATTTATTTTCCTCACAGACGGAAACAAAAGTCCGAAATTATACGATTTAAAATAAAAGCAATAATTGTGGCTTGATATTGGGTAAGAACATGTTTTTATGAACCACACAGCTTCCGGTCTTCCACGACCCGACCGGAGAAAAAGACGTGCTGCAGGCACGAAACACATTACCAGTAGAAATACATTGCTTTTAAAATCGTGCTGTGCAACACGAAAAAAAGGGGAAAATCGTGTTGGTGAACACGAATCAATAGATTAAAAATCGTGTTGGTGAACACGAAATGCCATGAGACTTGGTTGATACTTTAGCATGCCTAAAAAACAGCAGTTGCTAACAAGAGGCTAAATGAGATTAATAAACGTCACAACGCAGAAAATTAGCCGCCTTTAGCTTAGAGGTGTTGAAGTGAAGTCATACGATCATCATGTAGTTTCTTAGGATCAAATGCAGTAGGAACTCTGCCCTCTTACAAACTGCATAAGACATATGTATCAGGACACACTTGATGTTTTTTCGGGCTCACTTACTGACTAATGTCCAACATGTTGTCCAGAACTGACTAGAGGTAAGGCTTGTTCTTTGCCTTTTGCTTCTAAAAGCAGTTGATCACTTGCAGCCCCTACTGGTGGGTTCAGAGGAGTGAGGAGGTTTGTAGTTTCCACCACAAGAGGTCCTTAAGCATACAGTCAGAAATGAGCAAAAGTAATATTAGGCCAAAGTGTCACATTATTGTATCTTTCTCCTTCTAGGGTTTTCTTCAGGAGACATTACCCAGTGAACAGTGTAACCTTCAGCAGCATCGACCCCAAGGACAGGAGGTAAAGACGGTTGCTATCTTTCTGGGCTCTTGTAGCTGTGGTTTGATCCATAACTAACCTCAAATCTGCAGAAATCCCCACCAACAAATGTTGTGTGTGCTGCTCCCATGACCATCCACTGCATATATTGCTGTGAGCCCTCGCATGGATCTGTACCTCTGTTTTTATTTATCAGTGCCTGTGTTAGCAAGCATGAGAAACAATAGGCGATGTGTGCTGAGGCTGCAGCTGCATTGGCTTGTTTAGCATCGCTGTGTGTGTGTGTGTGTGTGTGTGTGTGTGTGTGTGTGTGTGTGTGTGTGTGTGTGTGTGTGTGTGTGTGTGTGTGTGTGTGTGTGTGTGTGTGTGTGTGTGTGTGTGTGTGTGTGTGTGTGTGTGTGTGTGTGTGTGTGTGTGTGTGTGTGTGTGTGTGTGTGTGTGTGTGTGTGTGCGCGTGTGTGTGTGTGTCTGTGTCTGAGACCGGTTTCTCTCTCTGCTTCAGGTGGACTAACTCAGACAACAAGGCTGTTAAGTAAGTGCTCTGTTTGTGTATAATTTCTATGTAACAGGGAAATAGTAAGAGTGTATGCAATACATGTGTGTATTTTAAAATGGGCGTTCAGATTCACCCCGGAGTCCGAGCTCTGCATGACATCAGATTGTGTGTGAGCCTTGTCAAATTTATTCCAGCAAACATGATTTAACTAAATCAAATCTTACATCGCCCATTATTACATAATACTGATTGTTTCATTGTAGTTGACGCTACGGAAGCCCTCAGAGGCAAGTTATATTTGTTCCCAATTCATTTGAAATGTGATCTAAAGAGTTAAAAAAAGTTTTACAGAGATGATCTTATGTATTTATTTACATAGAATCTCTGAAACAGGAGGAAAACATGTTTTGCAAGAAAATAATTATTCTAAATGGCTTATTATTTACTCATTACTTATTAACATGTGAAATAAATGTTTTGTTCTAAATAGCTAAAAACCATAAATGTTCTCAGTTTTTCCATGAACCCTAATAATAAGCCTCTTGTAGCTGAAATGATTATCAAACACTGAAATAATATTCCCACAAAAACTAAACTTTTTCACCTGTTTTAAAGGAAACTAAGAAAAGTAGAAAAATGAATGACCTTTTAACAATTAACCGGGGACCAAAGGTTTCAGTCGTAAACAATTTAGATCGGACCTACAGTAGAAAAGGTCACAACAAAATGAATAAAATCACACTTGTTCCTCAGGACTTCTGTATACTCTAGACCTCCAGAAAAACGCGGGCAAAAATCCTTGATTATGCGGGCTAAATTCCTTGAGTATGCGGGCTAAAATCCTTGATTATGCGGGCTAAAATCCTTGATTATGCGATTAAACATGCGGGTTTTTTATGCGGTGAAATTGCGGGAAGTTGCGAAATATGCGGAAAGTTGCAAAATATGTTAAATATGCGGGGGAAAAGAATAAAAAAAATGTTTAATATTGGGCTGTCTTATTTATTCTCTCTCACACAAAACCTGCCACTAACGTTAAACCCCTTTACTATTCAATTAAACAACTTCAATGTTTATTTATTGTAAAAGCAATTGGGCTATTTTAATCTCACTCACACACACACCCAGGTACACACACACACACACACACACACACACACACACACACACACACACACACACACACACACACACACACACACACACACACACACACACACACACACACACACACACACACACACACACACACACACACACACACACACACACACACACACACACACACACACACACACACACACACACACACACACACACACACACACACACACACACACACACACACTCTCACACACACACACACACACACACACACACACACACTTCTCCGCCTCATTCTGTTTTCATTTACTCGTTCGTTATCTGCAGCTTCAATCTTGTAGGCTACTCACTTCGTTTCTTGTAGCCCTCGAAAGGGTTTTGGAGGTTGATGCCTCGGTGAACGTGAGTTGTTTGGCTTTCTTGTCCGCAGCAGCAGAAAGCATTTTCGAATGTTTGAATGAATCAAAGTGGGTCGTCACCGTCAATTTTCTCTTATGCTCCAACACACAGTTGCACGGGGTGCAGAATAGTTTCCCCACACTTTTTGCCCGGTCTTTAGTAGAAATGTTCGTCGGTAAATGAGATGAGATTATGCGGCCTTTTGATAAATATGCGGCCTTTTTTTAAATCTGCGCCATTTTGCTGATTATGCGGTAAATTCTGCGATCGCAGAATCGCGTTTGTCTGGAGGGTCTAGCTGTTACAGAGAGACTTGGAGTACTAGACACAATGTTTCTCCCTTTCACTTGTTATTTATTTATTAAATTATGATTTATCTCAGATAGGCTACGTCTTCACATGCTTTCTCTTCCTCCACCTTTCTCCCCTCAGGGTGTTTGGTTTTGTAGCCAGGAAGCCAGGAAGTGTGGCAGAGAACGTGTGCCACCTGTTCGCAGAGATGGACCCGGAACAACCCGCCTCCGCCATCGTCAACTTCATCAACAAGGTCATGTTGTCTCAGCGCCGATAGAGGGACGAAAGAGACGGAAGCCAGAGCAGATGGGCAGTGGCATGGAGATGCATATATAAAGCTTGTTATGCATTGTAACGACTCAGTGAGAGTGTTTTCAGAGTCTGGGCCCTGACACCAACGTCCATCAATTGGTGTAAAGACATTTTCGAAAGGTATGCTGGGTTTACTGTCTGCTCCTAGAGGGCTGTTGACAATACAACACTACTTTTTATTTTTCTCATATAGTACGTTATCATTGGAGGAACTGTTGTGAATTAAACTAAGCCATGATGTAAAGTGTTACAGCTCCTCCAAAGACAAGGAGGCTTCAGAGAAAACTTCTACAACAGTGGATTTACAAGAACAAATCGAAATGTTCTGCGTCTAAGAGGGGCCTGTTTCATGAAGAGAGACTGAGGGGAAATTCAGCTATCTTGGGCCATAAGGCATCATGAAGCTAACCTACTCTTAACCAGGGTAGAACACCATGGTTACCTGGTAACAGAGTTCAGAGAATCAGATTCAAACCCATAGTCAGACCTCTTACACACAGTATAAAGTGTACTTTTTTGTGTGGCCGAGCGCTTCAAGTTTAAAAAAAAAAAGAAGGTAAATCCGCAAACGGCTGGTAACGTCGCTGTAGAAACTGGAAGAGAAGCTTGTTTTTGACTGTGTCTTTTAAATAACCATTTAGTCCCACAGTAGTAAAAGCTGTAACCTATAATATTTGGACATAAGAATGAATATATTGATGATTTGTGTAATATCACAATTACCTTTTAGACATCTTTATTTTTATAAATGTCATATCAAAGGCCACATAATCTCACTTTTTCAGATGTTCTAACTAATCCTAAAGTGGGGGGGCTCGGTTTTAAAAAAAGGTGATGTCACATGGTTTAGTGCACCAATCACGACAAGAAACATCTGAATCTGGTAGACCAGATATTTTGGATTCTTAAACTTATCTTACACTTTTGTTCCTTAAATGTAGCTCTTCAATAGTGAGTTGTATTTAGAAATATTCATGAATTGATTCTAAGGTTCCAGGAGCTTTGTTTTGTGGTTGTTACAGCTTCATGATACCAGTTTTCCAGAGTTACCGACTACGTTTAACTCACTTTGTGAAACAGGCCCGTGGTTGAATACAACTTTTATCATGACTGAAGGAGCTTTAAATTACACACACATCAGACTGTGGGAAGATATTATAAAGAGGACATTTCCGTGCACTGTTTTGGGGGTGAAAATCCTGAACATTAAGACATAGGAACTTCCTTTAATAACAGAATATTCTGTTATAAAGTGACCAAAGCCCTGATAATGTTATTACGTTTCTATATTTTTGAGATTTGCAGGTATTGACATGTCTGTACCGAGCAGTTACAGTCACTCTTGCCTTCATTATAACAGCTTTAATCATAACCGACAATCACATACACTTATTACATCGGAGCGAGGAAGAGACATAACTCTCTGATGAAAGTAAACATGAATGTGAGGTTTTTAACTTTTAACGAGTGTGTGTGCGAGGTAGTGGCCTGTGTGTGTGTGCGGGGTAGAGGCCTGTGTGTGTGCGAGGTAGTGGCCTGTGTGTGTGTGCGGGGTAGAGGCCTGTGTGTGTGTGCGGGGTAGAGGCCTGTGTGTGTGCGAGGTAGTGGCATGCGTGTGTCGAGGGTATTTCGGGTAAGGTTTTAGTTAACGTCCATTTTTAAAGATATGTATGTGACATGGGGGGAAAAGCTAGATGGGGAAGGACGTAAAGTGTTCAAACGCACCGTTGCCGTGTTACCAAATTCAGTATAAAACATTAAGTTAACAAAGAGCAGGCCGGTAAACACACACAAAGCAAAGCAGTGGCCTAAAGACAGACGTACTTAACCAAAGACAAAGCACTCTTGTATTAATAAGCTTTTTATCCTGCTATATTTTTGTACTTATTGCTTCTTGTGTTTTTACTCTATGCATTTATTTTAGTGTGTTGCCTTGAAACGTAGAAAAACACTACTTGTATTACAGCGATAATATATTGTGGTCTGTTTTTTCTTGTTGATCTCTATATTATGTAGTAATATATTTTCACATGCAGCTATAGGACCGTGTATGAGATATAAAAAAAGGAAACGTGTTTGTTTATAAAGGACATTATGCTATTTTGTATGCCAAAAAATGAAGAATAGATTAAACAGAATTGATGTGGTACCTAAAGTGCTCTGTGTTCAGCTTTTTTTGTGTGTCCATGTTTGTATCTTCCTCTCTTTCTGTCTGCAGCTAGTCTTGTATACCACTGGACTGATCCACCTAAAAAACTAATTTCTACTATTCTGGTTGTGGTGTTTCACAATTTTTGAAAAACTATTTCATTGACTTTTTTAATTAAATAACTGACAGCTGAATTCTCACTCCCCTTAACCAGCCTGTGATCAGAACTGCTTCAAAAAACAGCATCGATACAAAAATCCATAAAAAAGGTTTGGTCTATTTTTGAATCAGACAATTTGCAGATTAATTCCATACCTCAATTTCATACCAATATACCCATATTTTTTCAGGCAAACCTAGACGTGAGAGAGAGAGCGAGAGCGAGAGTATCGAAAGCCAAAAGTGCCATAATACGCCCGTATGTTCGTCCGTAGTTTCGCACCAACTTACGGGCCTCCCCGTCCCCGTAAGTTGGTGCGAAACTACGGACGAACATACGGGCGTATTATGGCACCTTTGGCTTTCGATAGTTTGTTCCACAACAAGCTGGAGGAGAGCTCTCCAGACTGAGAGGCTCAGGTGAGCTAAAGGACTCTGAGTGTTTAGATAGCTAACTTTAGTCTAAGTTATCTCAGTGGGTCTCAAACGGTTTGGTCACAAATTATTAAAAAGATTATTTCCGCGGCACACCTTCATATGATCATTATAGTTATAAAAAAAATAAGAGAATAAAAACAGTTATGAAATAAGACAGTAAAACAAGAATACAGTTTGAAAGGGGAGTGATTTGTAAAATATCCATAAATAAAAAGAACATCTGCTTACAGTTGTGTTTCATATGGATGTTGAGAGATGTATCCATAGATCTCTTAATGTTGCTCTCAAAGTGCACTAGATTGATGCTTTTAACTTCAATATTTAAAAAAAATCTTCCCGGGGGAGCATCCCCCCGGACCCCCCTAGAGGAGGTGAGGTCCGCTCCCCACTCGTAAAAAATTGCACTTTACCCGTGCCTATATGCCGTGACCTGATTATCGAGCCTTCATTGTAACAGTCGCGGGTGTACTGTATGTTTGCGTGTGGGGAGTGCTTTTGTGCGTGCCTGTAATAGTGTTCACTGGAGTCCAGCACCTCAGCACGCCCACTCAAAATACCTTCCCGCGCCTCTGGTCCCTCAACAAAAAGCCAATGCCAACGCTGTGTTCGGCAGGACAATCTTCACATATTAACACCACTTTGAGCAGGGCTGCCAACACTCACGCATTGAGCTCGAGAGTCACGAAATTAACCCATATCTCACACACTCACGCCACACTTGCCTTTACTCTAGCTAAGTTTTCGTCCAAAATAAATGTATATAAATATAAAAATAAAGTGAAGGAACAGCAACTGAGGTTACCTACTGTAACCCCAGCTTCTATGAGTAAATGGCGCAGCCCTCTAAGGCTATCGCTATTGGGTAATCCCCCTGCGCCCCCGCGCAGCACTGAAACACTTGTAGTCCACGCCCACCCGCAAGGTGGGCCCCACCCTTGGGCCTCCTTCCGGTATAAATAGGAAGGTGGCCCGGCAATCTGCTCCCATACAACATAACTTTTCTTCGGCTATTCGTAGAGCCAGTGGGGCCCCGCACTTAGAGGGCTGCGCCATTTACTCATAGAAGCTGGGGTTACAGTAGGTAACCTCAGTTCTATTTCGTATATGGCTTCGCCCTCTAAGGCTATCGCTATTGGGTTAAGCGCGAAGCATGATGTAGTCTGCGCCCCACTGGGTCCGCCCGGCACTAGAAGCACAGACACACCTGCTCAATAACACCCCCCTGCCTGATGTGCCATGCGTAATGGCTCATCACCGTACCTGGAACAGAGCAAAACATGCCTATCTTCCCGACGGGGTGAAGGCTGGGAACAATACATACCGGCCGCTGTGAGAAAGTAGAGACGAAAGTCCCACCTCGTCCTGCGATCGTAGTGGGGGAACAGCAGCTCTCTGCGTGTCAGACAGGTAGGAGAGCGCCCAGTTGGATCCCTGACGTCACTCACTCTGACCAGGCACTCCGTACAAAGTGTGTCAGAGGAAAAAGGAACATCCCTCCTATAAGAGGGGAAAAGGGCCGCTCTCCGCGTGCCGAGAGGCAGGAGAGAGGCGCACAGCTGGCTCCCTGACGTCACTCACCCCGACAGGAGACCCAGTACAGGGTGTGTCAGAGAGGAATGGGAGACATCCCTCAAATACAAATGAATAAATGAACAGGGGGAAGAACAAGATGCAGCCTTGCAAATATCTTCCACTGACATTCCTCCGTGCAAAGCCGTGGAGGAGGAAATTCCTCTGGTGGAGTGCGCCTTGATGTTCTCCGGGGGCTCCACCCCAGAGGAGACATATGCCTGTGACACAGCCTCACACAGCCAGTGTGACAGCCGTTGTGCAGACAGAGGTTGCCCGTTCGAGCTCTCTCTATAGTGCACGAACAGGCGCTGAGAACGGCGCCAGGCCGCCGTGCGCGCCACATAGCAGGACAGCGCGCGCACCGGACAGAGGAGATTTAGAAAAATAGCGGGGGTAAAAACCGCGCAAGACACTGTTCCTGGGATGACAGGAGTGTTTCTTGTATCCCATGGAACTGCTCGGGGGAGAGGCTTCTCTGTGAAGTGCCGTAATGGTCTTCATGGTGACGAGCCACGCCATCGCCGCCGCTGCCCGTGAGGCAAAAGGGCTGCGAGGGAGTTTCCACATGCTGCCTTTCACTCCGTCTCTCCTCATGAGGCGCGTACACGCCCAGGGGATGAGAGGTGTGTGCATGCTGTCCACACGAGGTGTTATAACGGTGCTCGTGGTTATTATGACCGTGTGTAGGAGGCATATCTGGGACAGAGGAATGCCGCGAGTTCTGCAGTTTATAAACCAATAGGTTAAAACAGCAGGCTTCTGCAGCGAATGAACCACCTCTGGAGTGTCCCCCTGTTGGAAGAGACCCAAGGGGATCATCACGTGACCAGCTGACGCCAACGCCGAGCAGCTGCGTCACGGAGAGGGCTGTGTGGGTTGTGACACGCCGGAGGAGAGCTGTCAGTTCTTCCCCTCGCTGCCGCGAGAGTCGCGCTCTCATGCTGGCTGAGTTTAACTCCACTCCCAGATAACGATTGTCTGAGAGGGAAGAGGACAGCTCTTCTTCCAATTTATTATGAAACCCAGGCTTTGACAGATGCGATATGAGATGTACCGTCTGTAAAGCGACTTCCTCCCTGGGGCGAGCCAGCAAATAGCAGGTCGTCCAGAGGAAAACCACACTCTCATCCCTCCTCTGTGTAGTGGCTCCAGCCTTCTCTACACAAATGCGAGGAGCCAGGAAATATCCGAACGGCAGACGATTGTCTGGTCTGATATTCCCTGAATGGAAAACGCAGGAATTTCCTGTGTTTCGGGATCATGGGTACGTGGAAGTATGCATCCTTCAGGTGGAAGTGAACCAGTCGTCCTGGTGAAAACATTCCAGCACCTGTTTGATCGTCAGCATGTGGAATACTGACAGATCGAGGATGACTCATTCTCCCAGTCTTTTTCGGGATTAGAAAAATAACGGGAGTGAAAACCCCTGATTTTCCTCCCTTTGAGGAACCCTGGAAATATCCTCTTTCAACAGGAGTTCCGGCAGCTCGGATTGGAGCGCAAGACATAGCTTCTCCTCTGCTGATCAGCCTGCTCATCCATCTGTCCATCAGACACACGCGCTGCCACTCTGAGAAACACTCTAAGAGCGGGCGCACATGCTCGAGATGTTCTGTGGTCGTCATGGCAACGAGCCACGCCAGGGAGTCTCCACACGCAGCGTTTCACTCCGGCTCTCACCATGAGGCGTGTACACGCTCAGGGGATGAATGGAGGTGTGTGCAGTGCTGTCCACACGAGGCGTTATAACAGCGCTCATGGGTTTATTATGACCGTGTTTAGGAGGCGTATCTCGGACAGAGGAATGCCGCGAGCTCTGCAGGTTATTAACCAAGGTTAAAACCGGCAGGCTTCTGCAGCGAGCCCTGCTGTCTACTTAATCAACAGATTAGTGGCAGCCGGCTTAATTAGCGAGCTCTGCAGGTTATTAACTGATAGGTTAAAACCAGCAGGCTTCTTGCAGCGAGACCTGGCGCCGTGGCGCTGCGGGCGCTACCGCTGGGGGCACTCAGCCTGGAATACTGCTCATTCCCCCGTTCTGGCTTCTCTGTGATGCCATTGCCCTCGCCGCCAGTGTGAGGCGAAAAGGCTGCGAGGAAGCCTCCACACGCTGCGTTTCACTCCGACTCTCATCATGAGGCGCGTACACGCTCAGGGGATGGATGGAGGTGTGTGCAGTGCTGCCCATATGAGGCGTTATAACGGCGCTCATGGGTTTATTAAGGCCGTGTGTACGAGGCGTATTTCGGACAGAGGAATGCCGCGAGCTCTGCAGGTTATTAACCGAGGTTAAAACGGGCAGGCTTCTGCAGCGAGCCCTGCTGGTAATCAACAGATTAGTGGCAGCCGGCTTAATTAGCGAGCTCTGCAGTTAATTAACCGATAGGTTAAAACCAGCAGGCTTCTGTAGCGAGCCCTGGCGCCGTGGCGCTGCGGGCGCTTCCGCTGGGGGCACTCAGCCTGGAATACTGCTCATTCCCCCGTTCTGGCTTCTCTGTGATGTGATGTAATGGTCGTCATGGTGACGAGCCACGCCATTGCCCTCGCTGCCCGTGAGGCGAAAGGGCTGCGAGGAAACCTCCACACGCTGCGTTTCACTCCGGCTGTCATCATGAGGCGTGTACACGCTCAGGGGATGAGTGGAGGTGTGTGCAGTGCTGTCCCCATGAGGCGTTATACCGGCGCTCATGGGTTATTATGACCGTATGTAGGAGGCGTATCTCGGACAGGGGAATGCCGCGAGCTCTGCAGGTTTATTAACTGATAGGTTAAAACCAGCAGGCTTCTGCAGGGAGCCCTGCTGTCTACTTAATCAACAGATTAGTGGCAGCCGGCTTAATTACCGGCTCCGCTTCCTTGGAGGCTCTCGCGGAGCAGACCAGGAGCGGGGGAGCTTCACTCCCCTTTGACTCGCCGCCGGGGGACCCTGTCTCTGGGGTGGCAGGGGAGCGGAGACGTGGGACGGAGCCCCTGCAGTCGCCGGGGCGGTTGCTGTGGGCGTCTCTCCGCTTGCGGCCTCCTGTGGCCGGCGTGGACGCCGCGACTGCTGCGGGCGTTGGTGCCGCTGTGGCAGATCAGCCGACTGGAGCCAGCTGTACATGCTGGCGAATGCCGTCCACCTGTTCCGCGGCCGTCTTCATGAATTGGGGTCCGAACAGCCCGTCCGGGCTGATTGGAGTGTCCAGTAGCACTTTTCTGGCCGTCTCCGTAACAGACGCCGCCGCGCTGTGGTGACGGAGAGGGGGAAAGCATGTTCGGCCGCCAAGCTGGCACCCTGCTCCGACTCTGTCTCCTCCGCCCGGGGGAGAGGAGGGAGGGGAGAACCGAACGGTGAACCGTGGAGGGAGGCGGGGCATTGCCCTCGCCGCCGCTGCCCGTGAGGCGAAAGGGCTGCGAGGAAACCTCCACACGCTGCGTTTCACTCCGGCTGTCATCATGAGGCGTGTACACACGCTCAGGGGATGAGTGGAGGTGTGTGCAGTGCCGTCCACATGAGGCGTTATACCGGCGCTCATTGGTTATGACCGTGTGTAGGAGGCGTATCTCGGACAGAGGAATGCCGCGAGCTCTGCAGGTTTATTAACCGATAGGTTAAAACCAGCAGGCTTCTGCAGGGAGCCCTGCTGCCTACTTAATCAACGGATTAGTGGCAGCCGGCTTAATTACCGGCTCCGCTTCCTCGGAGGCTCTCGCGGAGCCGACCAGGAGCGGGGGAACCTCACTCCCATTTGACTCGCCGCCGGGAGACCCTGTCTCCGGGGTGGCGGGGTGGCGGGGGAGCGGAGACGTGGGACGGAGCCCCTGCAGCCGCCGGGGCGGTTGCTGTGGGCGTCTCTCCGCTTGCGGCCTCCTGTGGCCGGCGTGCACGCCGCGGCTGCTGCGGGCGTTGGTGCCGCTGTGGCAGCTCAGCCGACTGGAGCCAGCTGTACATGCTGGCGAATGCCGTCCACCTGTTCCGCGGCCGTCTTCATGAACTGGGGTCCGAACAGCCCGTCCGGGCTGATTGGAGCGTCCAGTAGCACTTTTCTGTCCGTCTCCGTAACAGACGCCGCCGCGCTGTGGTGATGGAGAGGGGGAAAGCATGTTCGGCCGCCAAGCTGGCACCCTGCTCCGACTCTGTCTCCCCCGTCCGGGGGAGAGGAGGGAGGGGAGAACCGAACGGTGAACCCTGGAGGGAGGCGGGGCAGGAGTTGCTTCGGACTCCTGCCCGGCACTCTGCCCCAGGGACACGAGGCCCCTTCCGCGGGCTCGTAAGCCTGGACGGGCCAATCGTCCTCCTCGGCCACAGCAGCAAGAGTGTCCGCTCTCCGCTTCCTGATGCCCGAGGGGAGACGAGCGCAGTGCATGCTACCTGCTGGTTTAGAGCCGCGTACGCGTGCTCTGACCCCCGGCAGGATTCGCATACTGCTTTTATCTCTGCAGGTCATAACTCATTATGAACCCAGAGCCACATGAGGGACAACCACGGACGCAGTTGTTGCTCATGATGATTCTCAATTGCTGTGCTTCAGTAACTGTGCTGGTTTGCTGAAAAAAAGAGGGAGCAGATTGCCGGGCCTCCTTCCTATTTATACCGGAAGGAGGCCCGAGGGTGGGGCCCACCTTTCGGGTGGGCGTGGACTACAAGTGTTTCAGTGCTGCGCGGGGGCGCAGGGGGATTACCCAATAGCGATAGCCTTAGAGGGCGAAGCCATATACGAAATAGAACCGAGCGGTCTACGAAATGAGACGGTCTTCTGGCTTAGTTCAGTAAAGTTGGAACGATATTGGAAGATTCTGATTTCACGGATCAATAACTCGTGAACAAAACGTTATTCAGACACAAATGACGTCTCCTAATTACCGTGGTAAGGTTGACAACGAACTACAATCACATTTTGATAAAAAAAAAAGCCAATACACGCCGTCTTCCGAGCTGGACAATTTACATTGGTCTCTATCTGCAGCCGGAGAAGAAATGAGTACTCAGTGTTTGTAGATGTATGTGCATTAATAAACAAGGCAAGTCAGGCTGTGTCTCAACGCCGTGTATTCACATTAAGCAGGTAATCATACAACTGAGGTATAGTCACGTGAGGCAGATATATATAACACAGGCACAATACGTCCACAGCGTGGAGCTGCAACCTAGCCTAAACCACCCTGTAACACTAAGGGACCGTCTGCAAAGTGCAACTCCGAAAAAAGAGAATACAATAATATTCAATCACTATTATACAGCTTATTACTACCAAACTTACCACACACATCAATAGTCTCCTGTGTGTCATACTACAGCAAGGAGTTTGGAAGAATATGCTTTTGAATAATTTTGGGGAATATTTATAATGTAAAATCTTCAATAAATATGGCATCATCTTAAATAACTTTACTATTATAAAATATATTTCTACCAAACTCACTATTTGCCTTGTTGTTGTTAGCATCTGGTTAGCTTAACGGATATTAAAAGCTGTTTCTAAAACAAGGAGAGCTCTGTCCTGTCAGACTGAGAGAGATTACTACAGCTCAGTGAGGTAAGGGACTCTATTTAGATAGTTGACTTTAGTCTAGTTATCTCATTACATTACATGTTAGACGCTTTTATCCAAAGCAAAGTACATACTCAATACTGTGGGCAATCCCCACAGGAGCAATTTGGGGTGAAGTATCTTGCCCAGGGACACAACGACATGCTGACTGCAGTGGGGTTTGAACCTGTGTCCCCCTGATCCCAACAACAAGGCTCTATCCACTGCGCCACACGCCTCCCTCAGTGGGTCTCAAACGTTTTGCTAAACATTGATGAGAATAAATGAAAAACAGTTATGAAATACTATATGACAGTAAAACAAGAATACAGTTTAAAACAGAGGTGCCCAGTACGTCGACCGGGGGCAATGCTGGTAGATCGCGAGTCATTCATAAATTAAAAAAAATCCAGCTCCGTTAAAATAGACAAAACAGGTTTTGATCCCTCCCCCCTTGGCCTCCCTGCCACTTAATTCAGGAGTTTACTTGATTGACAGAAAAAGCGACCTATTGCTTTCCAGTCTGTTAACCCAGAATGCAAAGCGATACAAAATCAGTCAAGTGCCGGGAGAGACAAACAACAAAATGAGTGCGGGAACGAGCAAAAAGCTAAAGACATACCACTTCCACACAGAATGGGAGGGAGAATCTTTTTTTGTGATGTCACATTCAAAGGTTATTTGCCTTATTTGTAAAGCAAGCGTCGCTCTGCCAAAGAAAGGTAACGTGGAGAGGCATTATCGGAGTGTTCACAAGGCATATGACAGCGACTTCCCTCCGAGTAGCGAGTTGAGAAAGAGAAAGGTCATGTATTATTGCTACACAAACATTATCTCTTAGTCTTAGTGTCGCCAACTCGTTTCTAACATGCAAAAAGACAAACAAATGCGTCTATGGTCGGTGTATTTTCTATCTTTCCAATCCAGAAGAGATCTCTCTCTCCCCCGTCTGTTTGCAAGGGGGCGGGGCAGTTTACACACACGCAGCTGCTACATGCAGCAACACACGGAGGAGATGGTGGAGAGAAGCGCTCCAAGGTGTGGTTACATGTTACCCTTCTTGAGGTGGACAATGCTCGTCACCAAAAGTGTTTAGCATGTAAGGGCGGTAACACGAGCAATTTGTCTAAACATTTAGCAAAAGTGCACCACATTCAGACGGAGGAATGCACCGGGTTCGACTGTCTTTCTAGTAGCTCTGTAGCCCCATCCACGAGTAACGTTTCCACGTCAGGTGTTATGTATGCTAGCAGCAACACACGGAGTTAACTACATTATACAAACATGGGTTAATGATTAGAGGTAACTGAGTTATTTATTTTGTTAAAGTTTCAGCTATTCTGTTTACAGTTCTGTCATCAGATTATTATTAATAAGATTTGTTAAAACATTGTTGTTTCTTTTGATGTGAAATATTATTTATTTAATTCAAATAAAAAGCAATGTTAATTTTGTTCACAATTTGTTAAGTTAATTTAATAATATATGTATTTTTGAATCAAGTATTCATCTTTATTGTCTTCATTGTTAGTTTCCACATGCCTAAAACAATCTCAAACTAAATCTAAAAGTTGATGGCTAAATAAGAGCGTTTGAGAAATTGTGCAAGGCATACAGTAATAGTCCGAATAGTCGATTAATCGTTTCATTAATCTATAGATTAATCGATAATCAAATTAGTCGTTTGTTGCAGCCCTATTGTAGTTATCCCATGTAAAAATAAAACGTGTTATTCAGCAACCCTTGCAATTTGGGATTTTATTTTTGGTTGGTAGACCTCGGTTAGCTGGTCATTTCAAAAGTAGCTCACCAGCCAAAAAAGTGTGGGCACCCCTGGTTTAAAATGTGAGTGATTTGTAAAATGTCCAAAAAGAAAAAGAAAATCTGTTTACAATTCTGTTTCATATGGGTGTTGAGAGATGTATCCATAAATTCATTTTGCTCTCAAAATGCACCAGGTTGATGCATTTAACTTCAATATTTAAAAAAAAAATCTTCCCGAGGGAGCATGCCCCCGGACCCCCCTAGAGGAGGTGAGGACCCCCCCCTCCCCCACTTATAAAATAGCACTTTACCTCTGCTTACACTTATATGCCATTTTATATGCTGTGAGCTGATTATCGAGCCTTCATTGTAAGAGTCGCGGGTACACTGTGTATGTGCGTATTCCACTGTAGCGCCCGGTACATTAATGGGAAACCCTAGTTTGAACATGTTCAATACATTTGTAACACTGTACAGATGAAGGTTTATTTTTTCGGTTCACCAAAAAGAAAATCTCACTCCAAGCAGAACTAAAATGTTGGCAGCCCTGCTTTGAGTATGCTTGAAGCGTAAATCCACACAGCAGAAGTGAAAAGCCAATGTAATGCTATAAAGGACTGCATCTTTGGCGCATGACTTCCTGTCACCACTGCTAAGCTAAAGGCGGCTAATGTTCAGCATGATGACCTTGAGCAGCCTCATTTAGCCACTTGTTAGCAACCGCCGTTGTTAGACACATAGAAGCTTCAGACATTCACCAGTGGGCAATTTATTGACTTATTTTGGGCCGTAGAATGTATGAAACTCTGGAGCCTTTGTTAACCACAGAAAAGATTTCCGACAACAAATCAAAACTCTTTTAAAAGACCATTGACTTTAAGATGAGGGAGCAAAATGCTACTCCTTTACGGGTTAAGGACTCATTTATGTGCCTCTATTTATTTAATAAGTTCCAATCCTGTGGGGAATTATGTACCTGCGCTTGCTGTCGGTGAGCGCAATGACCTGTGATGTCCTCTTGAACTGGACTACCTTCCAATCTGTTGCCTTGGCGATGGCCTGGGGGCCGGTGAGAGACTCGTTTCTCAATACTCACATTTCGACTCCTCGGTCCTCCGGTAGTGACCCGGAAATGAATTTCAGCACGCCATTTTGAAGGACATCTCATTTCTCAAGAAGGGTCCAGCTCTGGTCCAGCTGCAGCCGCGGCAAGTGGAGGTTGAACCTGTAGGAAGTTGTACTTCCAAATATGGTCAGAAGAAAGCACGCCCAATACGTGAGACGCTGACGCAAGGATATTTAACGAGACATGGAGGAGAACAGACAACAAACAATATGGCGCACCGAATACAGGTAATTAACGTATTGTGGTTTTAGATATAATTGCATACTATTTAGGTTCTCGTTTGTTTGTCGATTCGGCTGTTTAGTACAGTGTAATTGTGTTTATTTTTGCTAATTTGTATTTTAAATATTAAATGTAAAGGAATGGAATACACTATATATATATATATATATATATATATATATATATATATATATATATATACACACACATACATACATACATATATATATATAAATACATATACATATATATCTTAGCTCTTAGCTTGACATGCTCAATGTTCACTTAGCATATATGCTAACTGAACAAACTCGTTCAGTTAGCATATACTCGGTTTCCCTTGAAAGAGCCAAGGAAACGTATAAATGTGGACCCGAGTATGACCCGAGTAAGCTGGAAACATGAGGAGAATTTACACAAATACAATTTACATTAAAGTGTACAACCCCTGATGCCTGTGAATTTATAATATTACATATATGACTTCTTTATACATCTTGTCTTATCAGTGAGATGGAACTTTGTTCTCATTACCTCACCAAGAACATGAGTGAGGAAGCGCACCAAAGGCTGAAGGACTTCAGTGAAAGATTCCGAAGAGCTATGGATTCCGAGTTTTTAAAATAGGCTTTAACCTCCTGCAGGTCAATCCTGGCTGCTTACATTTTTATTTAAAATCATGTTGATTTTACTGTTGGGATCAATTTAAAAGTTTTTTTTCTTTTTTTTTTAAAAGCAGACCAGCTTGAATGGTGCCCCTCTGATTTTCCACATGATGTTCTGTTCAATAAATGTTCATTGAAAAACGGTATCATTGTCTTATTTTATATTCATCACAGTGAGTGCAGTACTTGCCAGACCATATACTGTAGTTGAAAGTACACAATGAAACACTCGCTTGCTTGTATCAAATCAATACAATTCCCACATGCCCTACCTGGGAACCTGCGGTCTTCAGACTCTGGCCCCCCGCACCAACCTTCGGGGACAGAGCCTTCAGTATGGCAGCCCCCACTCTCTGGAACGCTCTCCCTGCGGAGATCTGCAACATCCCCACGCTTGACGCCTTCAAAAGGGCCCTCAAGTCCCATCTGTCTGCCAAGGCCTTTGGCCCCAAATCTATTTGTTGTTTTGTCTGACTGCCTTTTGTTATGTTTGTTTCTACTCCTGTTCTTCTTTTTAAAAAGGGACCTTGGGTCTCATGAAAGGCGCTATATAAATCCAAGTAACCAATTATTATTAATACATCCCATACATCATTGGAACGGTACAACACAGCTACAACACTGGCTAAAGCCTTTCCATCTCCAGTATGCCTACATGACAAGCATTTTTATAATATACAGTAAACATATCTTTGACTTATTGCAAAATTATAAAATGAAATTCACCCTGCTGTCATTCTAGCTTTGACTGTTCAAATTAAATGTCAAGCATCAAAATGGGATAAGGGGTTCCAGAAATATCACTGTGCAAAACACCGGCCAATTTTGACCGAACATAGTATGGGAAGGGAGGGGGGTATGACCGAACGCAAGAGAAGGGTTACCTTGTGCGTTGAAAACCATTTTTAGGTAATTGTCGTGTAGTGTCGTGTACTTGCCGCGGCCGCAGCTAGACCTATTGCATTTCTCAGTCTAAATGCACTTCGAGGACCGAGCATCGAGGAGGCTCTCTGGAGGAGCTCTAACCGAGGAGACACTGATGGGTCCTCCACGGATGCATTTCCGGGAACGGTGGAGGCGTGAAGCACGGCCGGACTTATCTCAGCCAATGACCGCTCTGCATGCATCCCCTGGATATTATTCTAGTAACTGCTTGAACGGCGACGCGATGTTTACAGTGAGAACAGCTGTGAGGTCCGTGCAGAAAGCAGAGCAGTGTGTAAAATATATATCACTCAGTATAACAGGCCTACTCTCTTTATTTGCTTTAGTTTAGTAGATATCTACAAACAAAGAGTCGATATTTTTCTAAGACCATTTAGTGCTTCGCATAATGAAATATACAACGGCTGTAGCCTGATTATGCTCTAGGAGCTGTAGGTGTGTGTGGTACAGTGTGTAGGTGTGTGTGTGTATGTGTGGTACAGTGTGAGATGCGGCGGACAGACTGGTTTGGTGTCCTCTACTTGCTTTTACCCGTAATTTCAACTCCCCATTTCAGCGACCAGAGAGAGAGGGGAATATATCCAGTCTCTGATTGTGTTACGTTATGAGAGTGCTCTTCTGAAAATGTATATATTTATATAAATACAGTTGCAAGAAAAAGTATGTGAACCCTTTGGAATTACCTGGATTTCTGCATAAGTTGGTCATAAAATGGAGGAAGCCACTGCTGTCCAGAAAAAACATTGCTGCACGTTTGAAGTTTGCAAAAGAGCACCTGGATGTTCCACAGCACTACTGGCAAAATATTCCGTGGACAGATGAAACCAAAGTTGTGTTGTTTGGAAGGAACACACAACGCTATGTGTGGAGAAAAAAAGGCACAGCACACCAACATCAAAACCTCATCCCAACTGTGAAGTATGGTGGAGGGAGCATCATGGTTTGGGGCTGCTTTGCTGTCTCAGGGCCTGGACAGATTGCCATCATCGACGGAAAAATGAATTCTCAAGTTTATCAAGACATTTTGCTGGAGAACTTAAGGCCATCTGTCCACCAATTGAAGCTCAACAGAAGATGGGTGATGCAACAGGACAACGACCCAAAGCACAGAAGTAAATCAACAACAGAATGGCTTCAACAGAAGAAAATACACCTTCTGGAGTGGCCCAGTCAGAGTCCTGACCTCAACCCAATTGAGATGCTGTGGCATGACCTCAAGAGAGCGATTCACACCAGACATCCCAAGAATATTGCTGAACTGAAACAGTTTTGTAAAGAGGAATGGTCCAAAATTCCTCCTGACCGTTGTGCAGGTCTGATGTGCAACTATAGGAAACGTTTGGTTGAGGTTATTGCTGCCAAAGGAGGGTCAACCAGTTATTAAATCCAAGGGTTCACATACTTTTTCCACCCTGCACTGTGAATGTTTACATGGTGTGTTCAATAAAAACATAAAAACATATCATCGTTTTTGTGGTTTTAGCTTAAGCAGACTGTGTTTGTCTATTGTTGTGACTTAGATGAAGATCAGAACACATTTTATGAACAATTTATGCAGAAATCCAGGTATTTCCAAAGGGTTCACATACTTTTTCTTGCAACTGTATATGTGTGTGTGTATATATCCGCATCTGTAGCCTGTTATTGTCTCATTATACCGCACTGTGAATGAATTAAAAGTAAATATATGTCGTCATGAACACATCTGTCCATCAGACAGAGGGCTGCTGTGCCTCCTGTCATCATTAATGGACGTCTCTCTAAAATAACCGCTGAGAGGAGAGGAGTTTTCATTTCTCTAACCGCCTGCTGCTTCCCCTCCTCTCTCCTCGGTTCCCCTCCTCAGTCCTCTGCTCGCATCTCCTGTGGGCGGCAACAAGTCTCGAGGATAGGAGTCGAGGGGGGGGTATTTGAGTATTGAGAAACCGCTTCTGTTTCCATGGAGTTCAGGTAGAGGACGTTACAGGCTGAGGGGAGGGACAGACAGAGAGGTGAGCATCATGAACACACCTCACAGGTTCCCGTTAGGAAGAGAGGGGTCACCTGCTCCTTGTTTCAGCAGGTCAGCAGCCGTGCTGATGTTATTCACCGGGAGACCCTCCGGAGCAATCATTTCAGATAAAAAGTGCATTTCCTGTCAAATGTATTACAAAACAATTACCCAACTAAAAAAGCAGGAGAATATATGTTTTAGCTGCTCCTGCTTAAGTTAAAAAAAGTACCAACCTTTATCTGGGATTTTGAGAGCGGAGGGAAAAGAGACCAGGCTCTAGGATCTGCCATTTTCTCGATAAGGTATTCCTTTTATGCTATTACACAAATAAAACTAAAAAGATGCTCACATTTAACAGGCGAGGAGCAGGACAGGTTTGGCTCTTTGCTAAAATAAGATCTAAAAAGAAATGAAATAGAAACATGGCATTTATAAAGTGCTTTCCATTCATAGAAACCACTCAAAACACTTTATAACCCAGGCCAACAGTTACCCATTCACACACTGGTGGCAGAGGCTACCATACATGTGTGACCTGCTCATTCACACACACACACACAGAATATCTCCTAAATAGAAAGAACGCAAACAGATGCAGTATGTCACCAAACTCCGAAAGACTGATTCTTTTGTTAGCATCATGTCATTGACTGCTATTCAAATAATGTATTGACAATGGTTATATTCATAACTTGAGATGAGTCATTGAGTTAAAAGCTGGATCGAAGAAGAAAATGGCCCTTTGTGTAATTTCCTCACATCTATCTCTTCAATTACTCTGTGACGGTGTTTCAATCTAAGCTCATTATGACCAACAAATGATTGTATATGTACAACAATCTATGTTGCTTTCAGTGAATTTCTTGCAAATTAATTGGCAATTTCTTATGAATGTTTTTAGCAAAAAAAAGAGACTGAAACAAGAACTATTGGGCTTCATTATTAGTTTTATTTATTCAAACATCCTTTTAATAACTTTTAAACCTGACAATATAAACCGTTTAGTTTTTTTAAAACCCTGGTAAAACCAGTCACACGTTTACAAACTGTCCCTTTAAAAAAATAATAAATCTAAATTGTTTTAAGTTACTTTGTTTCGATTTTAAAGTCAACCTCATGACAGAACAGATCCTGTAGCAGAAATAATTAGACAACATTTTGTGAGGTTTCAGCCAACAGCCATGAATAGTGATAATGTACTTCCTGATTGGAGGATGAGAAATGAGTCATACGACAGAGGAGTTGATCAAAACACGCAGATGAAGGGTAACGCAGAGGAAATAACCGTGTAGATCCATTACGGTCTGACCGAATGCAATTAAACTTAAAAATACAAACACTTTCATTCATTAACATTTTTCTGTTGCACATCCGAATTTGTAAGGCCATCTTTGAAAGGATACTGTATACAGATGTTCCTATATTCCTCAGTAGCTTAGCCAGGAGTGTAAATGATAAAAAATATTGTCTGTTACTGTCATTAACTCCAGAATATCCTAGTTTATAATAAGACATAAGCGCTGAGATGCCAATGACAACAAATTGCAGAGATTTGTTTTTAAAGTAAGAGACGTCTTACCAGTGTGTATAACTTCCAACTGATAAAAGCTTTGTCAGGATTATCTTTTAAAACGTTAAAAAACAAGGTGGAAAATAAAGTTGGCAGGTGAATAAAAAAAAGTGTGGTGTTTGTTGTTGTAATACCCATTTTGACCACAACAGGTCGAAGTGCACTACTAAAAACATTGTGTCCCATTATTGTCATGACTCTTTGACCAATCTTTCTATTGGTTAGAAATATATTTTAATTGAAGTTTAAGAAAAATAAAGGCTTGCCGAAATTAATATTACAACACACGTTGATCATTTGATCACCAGTTTTAAGATTTAAAAGAAAATAACAGAATAGTGATTGTTGTGATTTCTTCACCTGGCAAAACTACCTTTTCTCCACCCGTTTCAAACAAGAAACACTTGAATCACCTTCTTTGTTACAGGAGAGAAATGGTTTTCCTGATTACTGGATGTCCCCCCCCCCCCCCGACAACTCCATCTCAGGGCCTCCGTATTAGCTTCGGTAATAGCTTATACAAAACATGTAGCCTGAGAGCAGTTTCCTCTGTGACACTCCTCTGCCCTGAATCTAAAATCAGTATGCTTACACCTGCTGTGAAATAACATCTCAACTCCTTTAAAAGCATCTGTGATATGTTAAATGCCATTTTCAGCATCAGTTCAATTAAACAGCAAAAGCAATATGTTTAACAATATGTCCCAGTTTCGAGGTGCAAAAACATTCAATCATTAAGGTTTCCCTTCTGAGGTCGTGCTAAATCCCAAACAGAAAACAGCAAGCCTCCTCCTTTACACCTCAGCCTTCAGTCCAACAGTGTAACATCACAAAGCTGCAGGACGCTCCCATGTTACGACAGCACACAGCAACGCAGCGTTAATTAAAGCTAAATGCCTTTGTCAGCTTGGAATGTGTGCCATTCCCTTTGAAGAAAGAGCTTTCTCTGTCCTGCCTCTGAAACGGGGACAAAGAGTGCTCGACGTTCAGCTAGTCACTCCTCTATCAGCGTCCGAACATGTGACTCATTCCATCAGCAAGTTTGAGAAGTCAACCTTTTCTTTAACTGTTATTGCATTGGGCAATGATCAGCCCTGTTAATGTGAGTATAAATCCAAAGAAAGAGCAGGAAATATCCACGCCTAACACAGGAATTCCCCTGTTGCCCGGCTACATTGTTAAATGGCACGAGTTATCAGCTGCTTATGTAACAAAGAGAGAGCACCATCTGATGTGGTCTGCTGCTTGTGTGTGTCGGCATGAAGCATCCTGGACTGTGCAGCGTCACCTCACAGCAGGGGAGCGCTGAGGGCGTGGCCGGAGGAGGGGTGCCTGTGCTTGGAGCGCGTGGTATTGGAGCCGCAGTCGATGTATCGGTACGCCTCCAGGCTGTTCTGGGACGTCCGCACCATGTATGAGGTTTTTACCGTGGTTCTGAAAACAAGCGGAACGATACATAACTTAAAACCAATTTCTGTCATCACCACAATAAAACCAAAAGACCACATCATAAGGCGCTTTCACACCAAGTACTTTTCCCAGGAATAGTTCCCGGAACTTAGTTCCCCAGAACTTTGATTACCTGGACCTATCTAGTAAATTAGAGTGGCGAAGTCACGCCCATCTACTTCCGGTCCATGGGACCTTATTTCGGAAAAATTATGTATTGAAGTCAATGGAGAGAGAAAAAGTATCTTTCGATCCCGTTTGAATTGTGCCACGAATTACATATATGATGTTTGTCAATCTTAAAAAATTTCCATGTCAAAAAAGTCAGTTTTTCGTAAAACTGTTGAAATATAAGACTATGAAAAATACGCAACTAGAAAGACTACAAATCCCAGAGTCGCGTAAGTGATGTCATAATTGTTTTCCTCCACTAAAATAGAGATAGCTAAGATAACGTTAACAAGATGCCTGTGTGCTTAGTACCAGGTTGTTATCATACCATACTTGCTCGTTCTTTCGCTTCCCGTCTGATGAAAGGACCAGGAGTGGCTGGATCAAGTTAGCTGCCTAGCTAGTAGCTAGCACGTTAGTTAGCCTTAGCCTTGTCATTTTTACTAGCCTTATCATGAAGTGACATTAAGTAACCCAAAATGTTAAACAGTAAGAGTAGTAGTCATATTTCGTGAACCCTTTGAAGAGTACTGTCACACCGGTGTGATCATTCTATAATATACCATTTAAGCCCGGGGGAGAAATGCTAATGCTACATTAGCATCGGCGATCTTTTCTACTTCACGCTATCTGCACAAATGGTTGACATTAAACATTAAAAAATCAGGCTGTTCAGAGAGAATCAAAGGAAGGAAGGCAGGCAGGCAGCTTTGCATGACATTCGTCTGGACGTGTTTCATTGTGGTGATAGTGAGGGTAGTCAATCCCTAGTTTAGCAAGACAGTAGTGACGGCCATCCTGGTGACGTCTGTGTTGTTGTGCGAGAGCAGAGATGTAGTTCTTTGAGCGTTTTACGACAAACATTTTTTTGGGGGCAAAATTATCTTTTAAATTGACAACCATCATTATGTGTAATTTGTGGCACAATTCAAACGGGATCGAAAGATAATCTTTCTCTCTCCATTGACTTCAATACATATCTTTTCCGAAATATGTCCGATGGAGGTCCACAGGAAGGGGAGGGACTTCGCCACTCTATTGCCCAATCCCAAATCACCCCCTCGACCCTACCCCTCCCTGATGGAGTGAACTCCGTCTGTAGCCACACTCGCAGCTGAATGAAGTTCCCTCCATTAAAGGTTAAGGGTATGAATACAGCGGCAAGCTTTGGGACAAACTCCCCTCTCTCCGGCAGAAACAGGAAATGCCGTAACTGTGTAACAACGGTTTCAAATCAGCATCTCTTAGACAAAACATTTAAATTAATAACTCAAATAAAACTCCAAACACCTTTAATTGTGTTACTTTTTTTGTAAAGCTCTTTTAGTTTTAAACCTGATTTTTGCAACAGTCTGTAAATATACACAACTTTATAATAAAATGCACACATTTACCTTTTTCTAGACTATACACAGGTATGATCCTAAGTTAAAACAAATATGAGGTTATCAAGAGGTTGTTAACATCACAGTTTATCAGTGGATGTTTGCTGGAACTACTTGTAAACAGCGTGTTTCCTGATGGACACACACAGTGTTGAGACCGGTCAGGTAGAGACCGGTCTCAAGTCAGCACCGCTGCAGACTCGCTGTTTGAGGGCTTGATAGCCCACTCCCCCTCCACACCGCTCCACACTCGTTGGTTTGGAACAGCACTTAATATGGCGGACCCTCCGCGCAAAGTCGAGTAAATCCCCAGAACGCCGACAACTCCTCAGCACTCCCATGTTTTCTTTTGTGTTGCCATAAGTTATTCTCTCTCGCGGGGTGCGCGGGGCTAATGCTAATGCTAATAATGCTAATGCCACAAATACAATGGCGGCTTCACAAAAACATTTCAGAGTATTACGGGGCGTGGTTTGCAATTCGCCCAGCAAATCAGAAATTGGAACCTTTTTCTCCCCAGGAAAGTACCTGCTCTCTAGGGACTGAAAAGGGGGGGAAAAGGTTTGCAAAAAAAAGTTCTAGTCCTGGGGCCGTATTCACAAAGCATTTTATCTTACCGCTAGGAGTGCTCCTAACTCGCGCTAAAACATTTTACGTAGGAGTTTTTTCTTAAAAGTGATTCGCAAAGCCGCTGAGACCTACTCATACTAAGGATAAATCGCTAAGAGTGACGCGCCGTTGCTATGGATTACGTCAATTCTCGTGCATGAGTTTAGAAGCGGTCAGTACGCTGATTGGTTGTTCAGAGCAGGCGGTCTTGGTGAAACTCATCCGCAACATCCCACAAACGAGCCAACTAAATCACAGAAAAACAAGGAAATAGCCAAGGCTAGAAATGTATTCCTATCAAAGTTATGAACAGTGCAGTTAGCAGAATACACGCATGATGACAAGTTTGTGCAGACCACGATAATGACGTTGTATATGCACGTTAAAGAGAGAGAGCAAACAATAAAAATACGTAAATTGCATTAAATCAAGGAGGCAATTAAAAGCACCCTACAAACTATTATCCAATGAGCATATTTCCAGCACTTAAACACTTTCAATAACAGCCCATACCGCCGTTCAAGTCCCCCTATCATGATGAATGAAAACAATCTGCGTGTTGATGGAATGTACTTTCTTTCTATTGACGAACACGTCCACATCTTTTGATGGCGCAATTCTTTTTAAGTGCGTCCCGTCAATAGCATACCTGCAATTGCCATGAAGTTGGCTTTGATCCTGTGTAGTTGTTGATTGTCCAAAGGAAACCGGATAAACTGTTGGATGATATGTGGTCTAGAGAGCGCGTTGATGGTTTGGTTTATGGCACGGCTGACTGATGGTTGCGATATTCCTAAATCGGCGGCATTGCAAAGTTGCATTTTCCCTGTTGCTAAATATCGTAGTGTTGCCAAACATTTTATTTCCGGACTAATCGGGTTATTCCTGTTAGTCGGGGATGTTAATGCATCCCGCACTAATTCCACAACAAGTGTGATGCCCTCACGATTTAGCCTATATCTCTTGATCAATTCACAGTCTTCCATTGTCTCCAAAACATTTCGTCTCGCAGCCATTTTCAGATTCTTTGTGAATAGGTCTTACTGAGTTAGGAGTCCTCTCGAGGACTTTTAAGCTCTCCTAAACTTAGGTGCTACTTTTAGGCCTAAAATACTTTGTGAATTGCTCTTAGTGAATAAAATTAGGAGTCCTAAATTTAAGACTGACACGCCCATTATGTTTAGGAGTTTCTCCTAAATTCGCCAGTTAGGAGCTACTTTTAGCCCTAAGATCCTTTGTGAATACGGCCCCTGATCTTTTTTGGTGTGAACGCAAAATCCCAGGAACTATCGGAACTATTCCTAGGAAAAGTATTCCGGTGTGAAAGCGCCTATATTTACTTTTCTATAACTTTCTCTTGTCTCGTCATTAAATGAATGAGAAAATACTGAGTAATGAGCCTTTTATTTATTTTAAATCATTTTTATAATGTTTACATATGTTATCCATTATATTACCGCTGAAGAATGGTTATTTTTGTAAGTAAAATTTGCATATTTTACTTGGACCTCTCTTAATAATCTAAATATTTGTATTCATATTTTACATTCGATTATTTTCTTGATATTAATATTCATTCTTTTTGTATTAAATGGAGCTAAAATATAACTTTTACATTCTTATTTAACTTCCTGTATTGTATAAATATTTCTATTCTACTATTGTTTTGCATGTAATATTAATATGTTTACATGGAGCAACTGACACAAAACCCAATTTCCCTCTGTGTTTATAAAACATTCTGATAAGCCTCTTCACAGCGCTGCCACAGTCCAATGTTGATTTAAAATGTGAAATATCCACCTTAAAGATGAGGCTTTAAGTCGGGCACAGCCCTAGAAAGGATGCTTGTTTATTCTCTAAAGCAAGACTGTGATGTCCCTCCTTGAGGAAGTGGCCTGTGTGGTGACAGCGTCTCAGTGTTACATAACACGACACAAGTGACAGCTGGCTGGCGGCTGATAAGAAAATGTATGATGGTGCAAAATAACTAACAGTTACTCAAGTGTTTCATTTGGACAATTGTGACTGAAGTACTTTCCTATTGGACTGTTTGCTGCTACACTCCACTTCAAAAAGGTTCTTTAACACCGCAGCATTTCTCTGACACCTGTAGTTACTTTTTTTCTTATTGTTTTATTTTATTTTGATTTAGATTTAGAACTGAGCCATAACGTTTTGTTTTCTCATAACAATGGAAAAACTGTATTGTTGATTGATTTAGTATTTCAATGTTCCAAAAAAATACTATTGTGTAGGTAAATGATATAAAAATGATGAACCTTATACAGTTTTTAAATATACTGTACTTTTACTTTGATGCTGATTGTACTACCTATGGAGTATTTTTACACTTGAAAGATCAGAGGGCAACATCTCAGTACTTGTGAGTTTGAAAGGTGAAGAGGAACTTACTGCATAGAAACAACAATGTTGTGGACTTTTATGCTGGGCATGGTACAGAAGGCGCTGAAAAAGAAACACAACAGAAAATATTTCAACTGGAATAAATAAAAATCACATTTAATTCCACTCATTGTTTCTTTGTGTCATTTCATGAAAAAATGAAGGTTAAAGGGGCACTCATACTTTAAATGTTCAGGTCGATGAAAAGTAGATCAGACATACTTACTAGACGTAGGGGGCGCTGCTCCCGATCTCCACACTGACGGTGTAGTTCACCTGCAGGACACGGACACAAACAGATCAACATGCTGTTGTAACTTCAGTGTTTATCAGTGAGATAAGGAGAAAGACATGTACACATAGCTAGACGTTTCAAAGGGCATGTGTGGTAAAAACACAACAAGGTAACACAGCTAAAGTGCAACATCAAAACTATAACATGAGAATAATGATGGACAAATGATGAATCCCTCCTTTATCGTAATATCAGTCAAAACAATCAGTTATGGTTCCAAATCGTGTAGCCATCTTCTGACTATGTGGAACATGCATTTCAGAACAAAACATATAATTTTTGCTTTACTCAACAAATCGAAGAAGTTATTAAAAACCAAGAAAATTTGAATGTTTTGGTCATACATATTGGATTCTTGTAAATGTACCACTTTAATGATGGGTGGGAAAATATATCATCATTACATCAACATCCAGACTAGATAGTGTCGAAGATTTCGGATATCTTAATAACGCACGAGTGTCTTTACCTGGTTTTAAAGGCTGGAAGTTGATATTTTCTTTATTTACCCGACTATTCTAGCTATATTTCTATTTGTCTTCCCCATTTAGCCATTGTCTCCACATAAATGTTGATTACTTATCAAAGTTGTGTAAACATTTTTGTGAAAGTAGCCTACCGATGGTCAACCCTACAAAATCGTTGCTATATTGATATTTAACACATTGTACATGATAGGCAATGGGACGGGACAGCTGTAAACAGTGGACCAATCACCACAGAGCCGGCCAGCTATCCAATGAGAGCAGACTGGGCTCTGGTTTCAGACAGAGGGTGAAAAGAGGTGCTGCAGCACAGGCAGTATGAGAGAAATAAAGAGCTTTTAGATCATTATAGCACATGAGATATGTCACAGTAGAGACACAATATACAACTTTGAACCTGAAAAGGAGTTTAATAGGGCCCCTTTAAAAAAGGTCCCATGTCATGGCCATTTCTACTGATCATAATTCCATTGTTGAGGTACACTAGAATTGATTTATATTGTGCAATTTTCCAAACTTACATTGGTTTCTCGTACAGCATCTCTGTATAGTATGTGTATTCACTCTCTTTCCTAAACGGTAAGGCTGCTCAATTAATTGTATTTTAATCGCGATTACGGCTTGCAACGATTACGAAAACAACGTAATCGAAATAAAACGATGTTTTTATTATTACTTTTTTTTTAGGTTTTTTTTTCAGTTGAATTATACTTAAAGCTCAGGGCAATCAACTGTTAAAAACATACTGTTCAAAAAAGATTTCTCCAATAAATGGATGTGTTCAAAGTCAATGAATAATCGCAATTACAATTATTGAACCAAATAATCGAGATTATTATTTTTGCCATAATCGAGCAGCACTACTAAACGGCTTGTTGGAGCTCCAGCCCACCCCCTCCCTATGAGCCCACTGTGCTCTGATGAGTCCACCACTGTTACAGCGGAACAGCAGTGATTATGTGTTCCAATGGTGTTTGTTAGCAACCAGAAAATGACACCAGTAATGACAAACAGATGAGAATGCTGCGTGGGGTCTGTGTGTGTGTGTGTGTGTGTGTGTGGCTCCGCAGATTGGTCCATTTGGTCGTCGTTACGTCAGAAAAAAAATGGAAAAAGAGAAATCTCCAACGAGGCGTTCTGGGGCAGCATAGACAGGTATTTTCTGTGTTAGAGTTGTACTCGCTACAGGGTGTACTTTGAGGGTCTGTGACTTTGCAGACCGTTTATATGCATACAAATCTACATAACACACAAGGGGACGGGTAATAACCGGAAAAGCATGACATGGGACCTTTAATACGACATCATAAGGCGCTTTCACACCGGAGTACTTTTACCCATACTTTTCCCGTTTAGTTACGATAGTGCCTGGAATTTTGCGTTCACACCAAAAAGAGTACTTAGTTCAGAGAACTTTTACCCCCATTTTTAGCGCCTGCTAGAGAGGTGGTACTATCCTGGGGAGAAAAAAAGTACCAATTTCTGATTGGCTGGGCGAATTGCAAACCACAACCCGTAAGACTCTGAAAAGTTTTGTGAAGCCGCCATTGTATTTGTGGCATTAGCATTATTAGCATTAGCCCGCGCACCAACAGAGAGAGAATAACTTATGGCAACACAAAACAAAAAAATGGAAGCGGTGGAGATGAGGAGCTGTCGGCGTTCTGGCGATTTACTCGGAAGGGTTCCCAGCAGCTTCTACTGAAGCCAGTCCCCAACTCCGGGGACTTCGGGTGGCAGTATATGCCGTGAAGTGGTTTGTGGCCTGCCAGTAAACCCAAAGCAGAAGAAGAAGTGACGTCAGCGGCTTCATTTGCGTAAACTTCCCTCAGGGAACTTATTCCGGTGTGAACGCAATCTGTACTTAGTTCCATGGGGGTACTAAGTACTGGCACACATACCTCATTCACACCAACGGTGTTTCAGGGCAGGCTCGGAACTGGAGCTTGAAAAGCACCGGGTTTCCCTGTTCACACCGCAGCGGAGAGGCCTCTTAGCTCCGGAATCCGGTTCGTTTCAAGCACCAGAAAAGTGTCCGGCTGGAGCAAGAGCACTGCATACGTCACGCTTACGTCGAGGTGGGGGCAGGAGCAGATCAACTCCTAAACAACTACAAAAAGCCGGCGTTTTATCCAGTTTTTACACATCGATGGAGAAACTTAACAAGCAGCAGTGGTCCACTGAAGAGACCAGCTACCTACTGGAAATCTGGTCTTCCGAAGAGGTACAGAGGAAGCTGGAGCACAATCTGCCATTGTTGTCGTCGGTGTCAGCTGTGAGGGGGGTTTCCGCGCGGTTTGGCTTTATGAGGCAGGCACGCAAACGGTTACGTCATGACGCAAACGATTACGCAATGACGCAGCACCAGTCGGACTCTGGGCAGTGTGAAAAGAGCCGTAGCTAAACCGAAGAACCGGTTCTCAACCTGAAAAGCTCTAGCACAGAGCTTGAACCAGAGTTGCGTTGGTGTGAATGAGGTATAAGTGCTGGGCACTAAGTACGGCAAAGTACTTGGTGTGAAAGCGGCTATAGTCAACAATATGGAGGAAGGCCGTGACTACAAGGAAAACACTTTTCAGTATGATCCATTTATTTATTTTGGCCAGAAAGAGTAATATAGGATAACGTCAGCCTTCTTCTTTCTGTTCAAAGTCAGGAATAGAGTTTTTCTTCTTGCACTATTGAATAAAGTAATGCTGATTTTATCAGGAGAGTTATGTAATAGTGCTGTGTATTTCAAACAGGCACACCCTGAGCATGCTTTACAGCAGGGGTAGCCAACGCGGTGCCCGCAGGGGGGAAATTGGTCGCCCGCATGCATGTTCTAAAAATAGCACAAGTCACCATGGAGCTCCGTCTAAAAAAATTATTGAATACATTTTTATTTTTAAAATGACAATATTGAATATAACATTTTAAAAGCACACATTTTGTATGTACATATGTAAGTGAAATGGAGATTTGGTGCGTGAAATTGAACTCTGACCCCAGATAGGTTCAGAGTTGAACTCCACGCACCAAATCTCCGTTCCACCACACACACACACACACACACACACACACACGGTGAGGATCTCAGCCTGCCACTTACGTTCAACCAGAAAACGTTAGCAGTTAGCAAACAGAGCTCACAGCTCCTCATATCTTTTCAGAAACTGGACAAAAGTTAAACAAGTACAAACCACAGACTGTCTGTGTCATGGCGAATACAGTCGCTGGTTTATTTATGTCTGTAGGCCGTTGTTATGAGTGTGGAATGAGCATATACAACGTTAGCTTAGCCTGGTCGACCCAATCTCCATTCAGAAAACAAGCATTTTAAAAGGTTTTTCGCCTGCCGTCTTGTCTGCAGACTTGTCAAGCATTAATTCATGGTTTTTACTAGCCGGTATCAGTATGTTGTTACTTCGGCATCATTTAGAAACGTGTATTACAATTTAATCACGGTAAAATATGTTCATTCTGTTGTAGTTGTAGCTCCCGAGCCAGCGCGTCTTGTTTGAATGATGCGAGTAAACACAGCTGGCAGCAGCGGTGAAACTCGAGCGAAGTCGCGTCCGGTGTGAACGCAGCATTACAACGACCCCTGATAGATCTCGCGAGAATGTGTATAAATATAGATACATTTTCATAACAAAACAATGGGGTTGCTATAGCAATGGTAAATCATTGTTAATAATTATTGTGAGGAATCAGGAAGCAGTGTCTCAACCAATCACTGGTGTTGATTGTGCACACAAAATGCCTTACCTAAAACCTAAACCTCTTCTGTAACTAACACTAACTGATGAGGTGTGTGTACCTGTCTCTGGCTGAGCGGCAGGATGGTGGTGACGTTGTTCAGCTGCTGGTTTCCGATCACCATCTTCATGTAGAGGACCTGACAGCTCACACTCTGCACCAGCACCGAGAAGAAGTTCGGGTTGCTCAGGTTCAGAGTGCTCTGTGGAAAAGGAAGTTAATAAATATTAATAAACAAAGAAGGAGAAAATTAGACTTTATCATAAATCCCCATTAAAGTCAAATCAAGTTAAATGTTGTTTTGACAGGAAAAACACATCCAATTTGCCCATCTAAGAGAATACAAATGCAAAAGATTAGCATTTTTATGTTTAATAAGGTGTATTAGTTACACCGACCTGACATGGGTTTATAATATTATGTCCAATTCATTTGTTAGAGCCACAATGCAGTCAGGGTTATTATTTCGAGTCATAATTTGATAAATGATTTAATGATGGAAAATGATGTGTTGCCGTGTTGAATATGTTTTGATGAAGTGATTGTTTATTTTATATCGTAAATATGATCTGTTTCCGTGTATCTTCCGGTGTGTATTTAAGTGAGGTAATTGAGTACATCCGGCGTGCTCAGAGACCTGATGAGACGGGGAGCGGAACAGTTTTTCGACCGCAAATTGCCGACAGAAATTAGTGTTGCAAATTGGACTGCAAACAAAGTATAGTTTAGTTTATATAGGAAAGCATACCGCCGAAATATTGTTTAAAGTTTTGTTATTTTGAGACTATTTAAGTCAATACTTTTTTGTTAATAAATTACATCTTTTTGACTGAAACCTTCGGCTGCTTATTGTTTTGGATTGCGTGTCGTCAACCCCGCTCTATAGTGGCAAGAGGAAACCCTTGATGCCATTACATTACATTGCTCAGGTTTAGAGTGCTCTGTGGAAAAGGAAGTTAATAAATATTAATAAATAAAGAAGGAGAAAATTAGACTATATCATAAATCCCCACTAAAGTCAAATGTTGTTTTGACAGGAAAAACACATCCAATTTGCCCATCTAAGAGAATACAAATGCAAAAGATTAGCATTTTATGTTTAATAAGGTTTATTAGTTACACCAACCTGACATGGGTTTATAATATTATGTCCAATTCATTCATATAAACTAGGAGTTTAAAAACTCTGTTATTTACTACAGTTTAACAAAACCATAAATATCATCCTCAAAAAACACATTTAGAGTGGGCCCATCATGCTATATTTGAATAATATAGTGTAGGACCATACCTATAAAAGGCATATTTATACTTTTTATTTTTCAAAATACCAAACAGATCATGCATTTTAGCCATTCCTCATTTCGCTAAATTTAACACTGTCTTTGCATGGGCTGATTCTGTGAGAACAGCACCATCTATAGGCCTGGCTTATGTACTACAGCGTCTCCAGCACTTTCGAACGGCAATGTCCGTGGCTGTCTCCTTCTGATTGGTGGAGTTGGCCCAATAGCCGTAGCGCCACTTCTGTGACGTCACAGAAGTGTTCAAATCTGGATCAGTCTGTATCAGATCCGTTGCAGCCCCTTTTTTAGAGATTTGGGTATGGAGGAAAACAGAGAGGGTTGTGTTTTCTGACACTTGGTGAGTTCCCTGGAACACCGGGGACACATATTCATGTATAAAAGACGTACAAAAAAGTGCATTTTGCATGATAGGTCACCTTTAAATGGAAAAATAACATGTCTGAACACAAACATTTCACGACTGAAACCCAGACAGGCAAGTCGTGGAAAAACATTAAATTGACTTGGTTTAATCTGAATTATTTCCTGTCCTGTGTACATCTAAAAATAAGTGTAACTTGTTAAAATACTAGAGCTTCGCTACTTAATCCTCAAGGATTAAAGATATTCATGTTTTCTTCCAGGGGAGTTTTAGTGCCTCCATTCTAAAAACACAAGGTACATACATTGAGTTTTAGCATAAGACGCTACATTACTGTCTTTCTTTTGTCTATAAAATTATTCTAATCTGAGCATGTCATGTGAGAACCTCCATGAGGGTGGAATGAACTGCAGGCCGGTTGTATTAGACAGTATGCTGCATGTATGAGAGAAAACCTACCGTCATGTTCATTAGGACTTTATCTTGGAAGTTGTCGAAGCGTACGGACACAGAGTGTATCCCATCATCCACCACGATCACAGAGCGAGGGAAGAGGAAGAAGGCCACCAGGGAGGAAGCAAGGAGGCACAACACCACTGACAGGACCACATACAGCTTCCTACAACACCAACACAATGATGTTATCTCAAAGCTTGAACACACCAGGATGAAATGTTTGTAATGCAAAAACATACATTCGAATTGACATAATTAAATGAACAGCAGGGAAACAGAAAAACATGATTGTTCTTACGTTCTTTGGGGTCGTAGCCTTTGGTCGCTGTATGGGATCAGTGCAACCAGTTCATTCACTTATATAAAGTAAGAGATAAAAGGTCATGTAACATATTGATAACTGTTGGTCTCAAATCATAGTATTGAATAGGTTAGCACAATTTGGAAAAAATATCTTATTGCAATTATTTTTGACTGAAATTGCAATGGATTCGCAATTTTGGATGATAAACACATTTGAAACATTATTCATCATCAAAAAATGTATACAAATTAGTAGAGAGTTGTTTTTTTAGCATGACCTGTATCAAACAACATGTTTTATTAAGTCTGTAGAATAGCAAATATTGAAGTAAATGTTGATAGATTGTGCAGCCCTAGGTAAACACAAAGTCTTGCGAGGACATTGAAAATAATAAATGCTAAAAGTTCCTTTTAGATTATTTAAGTGTCATCAAATGACATTGGTTTGGGCTCTTAAATACTAGTTTAAATGACATGAGCAGTGTTTGTAACATGAACCACATACCATTAATACAGTGGTTCCCAAACTGGGAATTTGAATACAAATTCAAGTTAGTAGCTATTAAAAAGGCATAAAAAGACAGAAATGTATAATTGTTTCTTTAATAGAAATGTTTCTTCTGTCCGTAAAGTGTCCAAACCAGGCTTTTCTGGATAAGCGCATTTTTAAAAACAGTCATTGTCCATGCCGGTTTCAGTTGGATTATTTGTCACAGTTGCTCCAATCAGATCGGTCTCCTCCATTTTGTAGATTATTTACGACTTTTGAATCCACATAAACACATCGACAAAATCCGGCTTACTTTGAGCATGTGTTTTAAACAGTTTAATCCCTTTGTGAATTGTTTCCACTTGCGCCGCCCTTTAATTTCTTCATACAGCGGGAATCCAAATGAATTAATCCTGAGTCCAATAACCATCAAAGTCACTCCAATAGCGCAAGGTGACCAGATTTTCAAAATTAAAACCGGGGACATTGAGTTTTGCGGTCAATATATCATTAACATATCCAATTTTCTTCACTGTTAAAGAAAAAAGGGGGACAATTCTGGTTTAATGTAATTCGAACATTTGAACTGTTGGATACAAACAGAAGGGAGATAGCTCATATATGAGACTTCAAAGGTCTTTTATTCTGAAACTGTACATCAGATTGTCCAGATTCTCTCCGAGTGACTAGATGGGGTGTCCTGCTATCACCCTGGAGTGAAATAAGTCTTTGATAATTTGACAGTTTTTTGTTTATTCTTGTATAAAAACAGAAGGACGATAGCCCATATATGAGATTTCAAAAGTATTTTATTTTGAAATTCTTCATCAGATTGTCCTGATTTTCTCTGATTGACTAGATGGGGTCTCCTGCTATCAACCTGTATTTGATTGATTTCGAATGACTCTTTGATTATGGACGGTTTCCACTAAATAAATAATAATCAAAATATAGATGGACAATAGATCTAATTTGAGATTTTAAACAGCATACATTTTAAATTGCGGTTCAGAAAGTAATGTTATTTTAGGAGTGTTGTGAGATGGTGTCAACATCAATTGAAATTAGTCACCCAGTGGAAATGTTAAGTATACTAACATTTTACATTCACTCAGTTAGAATGTGGTAGTTATACGTAGTTTGTTTTAAATTATTATTGATCACATTATATAGTACATATTTCTTAATTTAAGCTCCAGTATATATGAATATGTTTGGTGTGTTCTTTAGGTATATTTGTTATTGACCGAATAAACGCTTTTATTTTGAAGGCAGTTTTTACAGGCCTCTATCTATTTTATTCGCGCACTGCAATACAATGTGCGGGCTGGCTTGACTGTGTTTTCTGAAGTTGGGGCTGGCACGACCACTGTCTGTTTACCCAGTGTTTCCTGACATAAAACGTTTTATTTCACCTTGCTATGTGTTTTTAACGTATATTAAAAAACGGGGACATTTTCGGGGACAGGTTCAACCGGGGACAGGCCAATAGAAAACGGGGACTGTCCCCGAAAAACGGGGACGTCTGGTCACCCTACCTTAATTACGCTTTCATCCTCCTTTAACAAAATACGTCACATTCATCCAGTTTGTGACAGTAGTTGTAGCATTTTTGAGACTTTTAAACTTTAATTACCACTTTTGCGCGCGCCCCCCACCCCTCTCTCTAGTGTGTGTGTGTGTGTGTGTGTGTGTGTGTGTGTGTGTGTGTGTGTGTGTGTGGGGGGGGGCCGCAACTTCCAACAGGAGTCATTTGGGGGGGGGGGGCCGTGGGAAAAAAGGTTGGGAACCCCTGCATTAATAGACATGTCTGCCCAGTGCTTACCGCACATAAACAAACTGCAACTAAATATGTTCAACACTTTTGAGACTAAAATTGGATACATAATTGTGCTATAATTCTGACGTAAGGCACCTAAGCATAAGCATAATTCCAGGCTATCTTCAGTGATGTATAACGTTGCTTCTACTCACCTGAGGGTATCCGCCCGGTGCCTTGGCATGTCGGGCACGTTATGCTGTCCCTGCCTGTGAACTCAACGTAGGGGAACTGAGCTATGTCCTCGCGCCGCACGAGCCCGTCCAGAGAGTCGTTATCGGAGTCTTTGTCCTCTCCCTGCCGCGCGGAGCTCTGCCTCTCCGGGAGGAGCGACAGGCTGCTATCGCTGCGAGACCATTTAGCCCCCATGGCGGATTAAGTTGAGTTTCCCATCGACTTGCGGTCTACAGGTTGATGAGAACATCCATAAAGACAGAAAATATGCAAGGAAACTGACGCAGGAGCGTTATGTCAGCTGTGGTTTGCGGATAATGAGCTGTGTCCGCCGGTAATAACCGAGAGTATCTCCATTAACTAGAATCAGCTGACAGTCCAAATGTAAAGTTAGCTGAATGCAATGTTGTCCAGGCGTGGCGTAGCTAGCATGCTAACTAATGGTCCTGTTCTACAGGTATGCTGTAAGCTCCTAGTGCCTGTATCCACCTGCAGCGTCAGTTAGCTTATTTGTACAAACTGTACTTACCTTTTAGACTGAACAGTTCAACTTTGCTATCCCAAAGTCTGCTTTACACCATGGTTTACAGCAGTGCGCACTCACTGCTTTCTGTCAAACAAGTGTCCGTTCATGTTTTGTTGCCTTCACGTGCCCTGCGTAGCGTACGTTCTTCTTCCATCTACGGCAGCTGTATTTCTGCATCCATCTGGATCAACTATTTCCTTAATTTGCATTCTAGTGGTTAGTATAGCTTAAATTACGTTATATCATCTTTATGGAAGAAACACAATTAAATGTAATATGTCAGGCATGCAAGTTTGGCTTTTTATCCAGTTGTTGAAGAGTTGCAAATAATTACTTTACCAGTAGTTTCTAATATAACATTTATTGTCAGTTCTTACCCGTGAGCACAAGCCACACATCATAATTCCGCCATAATTTCGCCATAATTTCACATGTTTATTTACTCTGTACGTATTCTTTATAAAGGCACAAGAACGAGGTTTAATTTTCCCGACACTGAAAGGGTAGCGTTGAACGCACCCGCCAAGTTCCTGTCTGCTTACTGCTGCCCTCTACTGGTGTGGATGCGCGTAACGCCACAACACCTGGTTTAGGAACATTGGCAATACGTAGACTTTACATGGTAATAACAACACATTGGAGTTTATTTTTTAATATTTGAAGTTTGTTCATGAGTATATAACAGGTTAATTAGAATGTATCTCAATTGCTGGAAGTGCAGCATCAGTTGCTCTGTCCTACAAGCCTCCTCTTCAGCTCCTCATTCTCTCTTTGCAGCACTTTATTCTAAAAAACAAAACAAAGATAAGAATGAGAAACAATTAGAAACTGGTCAAAATGCACCCCTGAACCTTAAAAACATAAAACATTTGTAGGAACTGGTTACTATTTTTGATAAGTAATTGAACTACATTATGCATTATGACAGACAAAAAGTGAAACACCAGCTTTGATATAAATATAAAATTCATAAAACGTACCTTATGTCTGAGGGCCTCCACTATCAGGTCTCTCCCTCCCCTGATGCTCTCCTCCTTTTTTGAGGCTCTGAATGCATCCCCAATGACTGAGACCAGCACGTGAGACTGAAGAATGTTAAGTAAATTAATGATCTCCTGTTCAAATAACAACAACAAAACCACCATGTCATAGGAGTGATGTTCTGGGGACACTCACAAATGCCTGGCTCTGGAACAGGTAGCAGTGGTTGGTGTCTGCTGCAGGGTGTCGAGCCACAAATCCAAACACTTTGGGCGAAGATGGTAGGACGGCACAGAAGGAAATAGTGGACAGAGGACACGAGTACAGCAGAAACTGAGGGTAGGGAAGACAGGAAGAATAAAGATGACAATTCAAGGCCAATAAAGCAAGTGAAAACATGGTACAGTATGCACATGAGTGGAACATAGGGCCCTCGAGCACAGACATGCAATGAGATTCCACCTCCTCTCCTACATGAGACTTGTTGAGCTTTTTATTTTACATGTGTCTCTTTTCAGTCATTTTGATTTCTGTGTGGTCATTGTGTGTGGCTTTTTTTTCCCTTTTTTTTCTCTTTGTAGTAGTTGTATATGTTTTGTAGACATTTTGAATCCCTTTGTAGTCATTTAATGTTTCTTTGTGGTTGTTGTGCCGTGCGTCTTTTGTAGTCCTGTTGGGTCTCTTTGTGCTCATTTCGTGTGTCGTAGTACTCTTTTTGTGTCTCTTTATGGTGGTTGTATACGTTTTTAAGTCATTTTAGTTTATTTGTGTTCTTTCTGAGTCTCTTTAAAGTTGTTATGATTTTCTTTGTGATTATTGTGTCTTTTTAGTAAAGTATTATACATATTTGTATTCCTTTTTAGTCTCTGTGCCCTTAAGTCCCCTTCAGAACTTCATCTATACCGATGCACCCTTGTTCTGGTATAATAATTGAAATACTTTTGTCCCTCACCTTGGTTTTGTTTTCCAATATGTCAATCCCACTGAGCGAAAGGAAGACATGGACCTTGCTCTTCCTCGCTGCCTTCTCTGAGGAGAATTGATCTGGAGTCTGGGGAAGAGAGGGGATGAGTACATGTCATGTTTGTAACTGCATCTTTTCAACATATTCAGTCAACACGTGTATATAGAGATAGTGGATACCAGAGGTGGAAGAAGTACTCAGATTTGATACTGGACTAAAAGTAGAAGTACCAGAGTGTATGAATACTCTGTTACTCTGTTAAATTAACTAAAGTTATGAAATAAATGTGGATTAAAAGTACACCATTTACCTCTAGTGGAGTAGAAGTACAAAATAGCATCAAATGGAAATACTCAAGTAAAGTACAAGTATCTCAGAATTGTACTTAAGTACAGTACTTGAGTAAATGCATTTAGTTACTTCCCAGCTCTGGTGGATACAATATCCCGCTATGATACAGTTCTGTCAAATGTGCAGAAGAATCCAAGCTTTAAGTCAACATTGGCATGACAAATCATATGAACATATCATTGATATAAACTCTTATCCTAGTTCTGTATATATTTGTTAAATATTATACTATAAAAGGAAATACTTCCCCCCTATACCAAATGGAGAAGACAAATCCCTTATTTTTTAGAATTAGAAAAAATAAGAATTTCATGGAGGAAGATAAGGGCCACATGTGATTTCCCTATTAGTTCTGAAATGTTCTCTGAAAAAAAAACACTGTCAGATTTCAAAAAGACATTTCCCATGTGGGCCTTATCCGATGCCGTAGACTTTCATCAACCTGCTCCTCCCAAAAATGAGATAAAGTCTATGTGATATTAACCAATAGTGTTTTGTGGTGTGGGCGGTATCTTTCTCCTTTTTCATCTGTTAATGACTACACACTGTGTCAGTCTTTGTAAGCTGTTTTGGTGTATGTAATATAACTGCTCTGATAACACATGCAAAACCCAATACAAAAAGTTAAAATAAAAATAAAAAGGGAAAGGCTTCAAAAATAAGCGTTAAAAAAATGTAGAGCAGTAGTTTCTGACCTTTAGGCTCTGAGCAGCCTCAGACAGGATCTTTAGTCCATCAGAGCGGACCACCTCAACCCGGCCAAGAAACTACAGTTTCAAAAAGAAAAGAAAACGCAAACAAAGAAAAAATTGTTGAATATCAAATGAATGTCACATTATGAAAAGCTGCTGTACATACAGTATATAATCACAAGTCGATGACAAACTAAGCCCCATTCAGAATAAGTAAATACAAATATCAGCATTTACCTTTACTGGAAAGGAGATTTCATTATCTTCCTCCGTGTCACTCATTTTAACCCGTCTGGAGCCAAACTAAACCCTGCAGGCTGACGTTAAAATAGACATTTTAAGGTATAATATGTTCTAATGATTGATACAATTCTGTAAATTAATCTTACCTGAGTGTAAATACAACGTATCCAGATTAAACGGTCTTCCTATTGCTTTACAGCCGGACGGGTGTAAAGTCTGTTGGAGTTAATGAGTAACTGTCAAGTGTTCCTTATTGCTCTTTATCAGATATCAGAGTGCCTGGAAATGTCATAAATACATCTGGTGACTGGCAAACATTTAAAATGACCAACATTTAACGGCATGTTCAGTTATTAAGACGTTGTTTGGACTTTTTGGATGTTATTTCCTGATAGATGCTTCTCATGCATGAAAGCCATGTTACAACACGATATACTGCATTTACCTTGTGTTACCTTGTATTGTGCTGCAGAGTGCAAAAATGAAAGGGGCCCTATTATGCTTTTTGGGGTTTTCCCTTTCCTGTAGTGTTGTATTGGTTTAAGTGCATGTACATGGTTTTCAAGGGCTAAAATCCTCTGGTTTATCTCCCACACACTCCCCCCTGTCTGAAACACTTCCATTGGACTCCTTTGTTTACTTCTGGAACATAATGACATCACAGTGTCTCGTGGATATTTTAAACTCGTCAATACTGTAAAGATGTACAATGAGAGTAATCAATAATAAACTGGTGAAAGCAAACAGCGTTGTCTTGTTGATTATTTATTTGAAGCTTCAAAGGCACAGGTCTCACAGAGTATAGGATAGTCTGCGCAATAGTGTGCGCAATAGTCACATAATAGCAAAGTCTATATACAAGATAGGGCGGGCAGACAGAGTTTTGTGTAGCTAGGCAGAACGCCTCAGAAATCTGCTTTCACACGGATGTCTCATATTAGATTAGATTAGAATCTTTAATGACCACACAGCCAAACTGGTGGAATTCGTGTTCAGTGCAGATTATTACAGCTTGTTCCATACAATTCAACATACAATAAACAGACAATAAAATGTACAACACACAGCACAGGGGAAATACATACATCATGACATATATACATAAAGTTCAAGGTGTGATTGATTGTGATTGTTCATTGGGGTTATTTAGAGTCCATTTAGTGTCCGTATTGCAAAGGGGAAGAAGCTGAAGCGGGCGGTTTTGGTGGACAGTGACCTGTAGCGCCTCCCTGAGGGCAGAAGTTGCAAGACATGGTGAGCTGGGTGGGAGGGGTCAGACAAGATTTTCTGTGCCCTTGTGACAGTTTGTTGGTGGTGAAGTGATTCGAGTGATGGAAGGGGACTGCAGGCGATTTTTGATGCTTTATTGACGATACGTTGAAGTTTATTCCGGGAGAGGTTGTCTGAACTGCTGTACCAGACTGTGATGGATGATGTGAGGATGCTTTGGATGATGGCTGTGTAGAACTGGATTAGGAGATGTTTCCTCACTCTGTATTTTTTGAGCTGCCGCAGAAAGAATAGCCTTTGGTCGGCTTTTTTGTAGATGTGGTCTGTGTTGGTCTTCCATTTGAGGTTATTGCTTATGTGAGTGTCAAGAAATTTGAGTGATTCTGTGGTGGAAATGAGTTTGCCACAGATAGATAGAGGTGATTTAGGCTGTGGCTTTCGCCTGAAGTCGATTATTATTTCTTGGGTTTTTGCTGTGTTAAGTAGGAGGTTGTTTTCTGAGCACCAGGTGACTGCTTGATGGATCTGAGTGAGGTATTTTGTTTCATTATTATTTGAGATGAGTCCTGTTATTGTTGTGTCATCTGCGTATTTATATATGTTGACTGTGGGGTGCTGACTGTCGCTATTAGACACCTGTGTCTTTGAGCTGTAGAAAGTATAACGGTTATCAGAATATGGAAGTTCAAACTTTGTGTGAAGAGGAGTAGTTTCAAACTAGTCGGCCAAATCAGCTCTGTGGCCTTGAAGCGCTTAAGAATAATAACCCTCATTAGAGTATGCACAGAAAACAGCACATATCAAGAAATGGTAGTGTTAGACAATGCTTTTAGAAGCATTTGGTTTTACCATATAAGGTAACATAAGAAATTGACACTACAAGTGTCACACTTGCGCTTCTATTGGCTAGCGCTCCAACACATTATATATATATATATATGAACCTGAAAATGAGCATGATAGGGCCCCTTTTAGTAGTTTGGGAATTGTTGCACTTAGCCTCTAGTGGTCAACATTAATATTACAACAACAAAAACTAACAAGAAAACACTTTGAAAGATGATCCTGGTTGGAACTTTTTGACCTGTTTTTTTAGGCATAAACACAGAAGCGAAATGCACCTTTTACTTGCCTCTCAAGGCTTACGTACATTTTGATTCCTACATCATAGTTATATTGTTCCACAGGATAACATTTTGATTTTCAACTGACACTGGGACAGTACCAAGACAAATACATGTACTGTCGACAAATTTTAAAAAAAGCCCACACAAAGATAACTTCCATATCAACTGTATTTATTGTTTGTGTACAGTAAGTGCCACTTGCTCAATCATATATATCCCTTTATATAGCGAGTTCATACGATGTAGATGTCTCAATCATAAGCCAGTGAAAAGCATTATGGTCAACAGTGCCACAGCAGTGGTCTGAGATCAATGACGACATGAAGGGAAGCCTAAAGCAGACAATTGAAATACCTGATCACTGATTGAGGTTGATTTCTGAATTATTAAAAGGAGGATGAAGTCAGTTCAGAAGAACAGATGCAGATTTACTGATCAGTTACAAAAAAAGAAACCTACTGACGTGAAAAAGTAGCGGGTGATTCAGATTACTTTAACTTTGTTTGAGGTTTAGAGTTGCTGCAGATGAGAGACAAGTGAATGGGGGGGGGGGGGGGTCTGAGATGATGACATGATAGACACAGATGGGACAGAGCTACTTAGTTATAAGGACAACACACAAGGCTCTGTTCCATCTGTTTCTTTGTGTGTGTTTGTGAGGCAGTCTATGATTCGTTGACGGACATGGTCTCCATGGCGCTGGGCAGGTTTTGGTCTCCTCCCCCTCCTCCCTGCTGCTTCTTCTTCTTGCCGCCTCCTCCTCCTCCTCCTCCTCCTCCATCCTGCTGCTTCTTGGCTTTCTTAGTGGTCTCCTGATCGATGGGAGCCGGCTTCACAAACTTGATGATCTCCGTCATACCTGGATGGAAAAAAAGAAAGTACCAGTCTTTCCATTAGCCGATATTTACCAATTTGGGCGGGAAAATCTGTTGTCTGAGAAACTTAAACCTCTCCCGTCACAACGTTCAGTAAAAATAATTCCTCTTAAGAACTATTTTTTAATTGACATGTTGACGTCTACGAAATGTTTTGATATTGAAGGAAGCCAAGGTAGCTTTTGTGTGCTAAACTACACTATGCTCGTTAGCCTAGCTTGCTCCTCCTAATTATTCACCCTGCCTGTATTTCTTTAAAAATGGCTTCACAGTATTTATTTGTCATTTATTATATTTTACAATCATTTTGCATTCAGCTTACCAGGAGGCATGAAGGGCTGGAGCTTCTCTGGAATGACGATGCCTTCCTCCGTTTGGTAGTTTTCCAGGATGGCGCACATCACACGGGTGGTGGCGCACATGGTGGCGTTCAGCATGTGCACATACTCAGCCTGTATAGAGACAGAGAGGAAGAAGAAGAATATCAGCGGCCAACTAAATGAGTGTGTAGAAACAACACAGTGTTCCGAAGGTGCCCTCACCTTGTCCATCATCTTCTTGGTCTGTCCGTAGCGGATGCGGAGGCGCCGGGCCTGGTAGTCGAGGCAGTTGGAGCAGGAGACCAGCTCTCTGAAGGCCCCGGAGCCCGGGAACCAGGCCTCCAGGTCCAGCTTCTTACTGGCAGCGTGGTTCAGGGCGCCTGTGATAACACACAGGAGCAGGAAGTTCGTTCATGTCTGAGCCATCACCGCTCTATCAGAAGCTCATTATTAAGCGTTTTCTTTCTGTAGTGACTTTTAGAGCATCCACCATGTTGTGACAGAGCCATCACTGTAGACTAGGGATGGGCATTGTTAGGATTTGATCGATACCGATAATGCTTATCGATACCGGAATTTTTCTATACTCGTATCGATACTTTGCAATAATTTGGTGCTCAAAATGATAGACATGATTACAAGATGTGAAGATTAAATGTATTTGTATTTATTATTTAATGTAACTTTTTCAATGTCATACCAAGCAGGTGTGAGTGTGTTTGACAGTGTGTCTCTGGAAGGGGGGCGGTAATTAGGGGCAGTTCATAAATCCATGTAAACATGACCATTATTCAGTTAAAACGAGACGCTGCGTGCACACCTCCTAAACCGGAAGGTCCGGTCGGCTAACCATTATATTGCGTTTATTATTTATAATTGTAATGATGGATTATCAGTAATCATTTTAAAGTTACACAGAGACATTGGATTAACCGTTTTTATGCCCTTGAACACAACTCTTGATCACAAAACAGCAAAGGTAAGAGATAACTATCATCATGGCTACGTAAAGTGAAGTTGTTTTCTTGCTCTTTCCTGACTGCTAGTTCGTTGTTCTTACAGTGATGAGACTTACACCAATGGAATCTGTGGAATCTCAGTTTTCATGTGACATGTCGTTTGTACAGATAACATGACGTAGAACAGATCGCTTTTGCCAGTTCTGTGCTAAAGTAGCCGTTAGCCCGTTTCGCTAAGTGTTGATTTAGACTCTTGGTGTTGGACTTCTCTTTCGTGTAGGTAAAAATTGTTAATATCGTCTGTTAGCTGAGTTTCTTCCCGTTAAGTGGGTATGCATCATTATATTAATATTAGGGCTGTCAGTCGATTTAAATATTTAAATCGCGATTAATCGCATGACTCTCCATAGTTAATCGCGATTAATCGCACATTTTTTATCTGTTCTAAATGTACCTTAGAGCAATATTTTTCAAGTTTTTAATACTCTTATCAACATATGAGTGGACAAATATGCTTTGTGCAAATGTTTATTATCATTTGAACAATGACAAATATTCTCATGAATATTAAACACAACAACCTCTGAACATTACAAATATTTGCCTCAATTCAATCTGGAACCTCTCTCATACAATAATACAATACAAGTGTGTGTGTGTGTGTGTGTGTGTGTGTGTGTGTGTGTCTGTGTGTTAGCGGTTTGACCAACTAATCGACTAGTCGACTACCTTTACCACTAGTCGGCGCTGTAGGCCCTAGTCAACTAGTCGTGAAAAAAATGGAGGTAAACGAGGTGCTGCAAAATGCTACAAAACAAGTCCGACATTCTTATGTATGGCATTACTTCAACGAAGATGTAACCAACTCCACAGTGAAGTGTCAGTTGTGTACAGCTGTACTGAAGTACAATACAAATACATCTGCTATGCGCAACCATCTGAAGATGAAACACCCGCTGCCGACAGCTAGCACTAGCAGTAATGCTAGCACCAGTGAGCAACGGACCGGCGTCAGCACTGAACAGAGGCAAACGAACAGCAAGAAAACACGGGTCAACAGTGATGCGGATGATGAGCTACGGGATTACTGCCGGCGGACACCGCATATCCCCACAATGGATAATCCACTGGAGTGGTGGGCAGAAAACGTGCACCGCTTCCCCCGCTTTCGAGGAGCTACCTGGCTATTCCAGCCACAAGCACCCCGAGTGAGAGGGTTTTTTCCCTGGCAGGCAACACTGTCACCCGAAAGCGGTCAAGCCTCCTTCCCTCACATGTCAATGCGTTGGTGTTCAAACCAAAAATATGGAAAGGTGGACGTTATCGTGGAGGGCAGCGAATAAAGTGTTGCGCAATGCGCTATTGCGCACTGGATTTACGTGGCATTTATGTAAACAAGATTTTTTTGCTGTCGATTTTGGTGAGTCCAGTTACTGTTTGTTATTTACTCAGCCATGTAACACAAATTAAAATGCAGTGTTTAATGTTACTGTATGAGTTCCAATAGAAAATACAGTTGTAAACCTCTCTTTGTGTGTCTTTATTATGACGTAACGACTAGTCGACTACTATTTTGAAAAATGTGTCGACTAGTAAATATTGCTAGTTGTGAAACCCCTAGTGTGTGTGTGTGTGTGTGTGTGTGTGTGTGTGTGTGTGTGTGTGTGTGTGTGTGTGTGTGTGTGTGTGTGTGTGTGTGTGTGTGTGTGTGTGTGTGTGTGTGTGTGTAGAGACACCGTGATGGATCGTTGGAGCTATGTGCAACTCAAGGCATATGCTCGAACGGGAGCTGCCTGGACGCTGCAATCTCGTTGCGCACACTATCCGTGCTGAGTGTGCTGACTTTTCGTACCATGTCGATCTGTCTGGCTACCTGCATAAAGTGAAGTGCTCGGCGCAGTTGTCGGCGAAATGTCACTCCTCTGTTTTCATTTAAACAGCTCCTTATATCCGTTAGCGCAGCTAGCTAACACCAGATGCTAACAACAACAATACACGTAAGGTCTCTCTCTCGCGCCATACACACACCCTCCCGGTCCTCCCGATGGCCAGTCGGTGCCTGCCGGTGAGCGTGGAAGTGTGGTCTGCCGCAAGCGGACGGCAGGAGCGGGGCTGTCAGCATCAGCTTGTAGATGGTATTTTAAACTCGATGCGCTCTGAAACTACGGGGCGGCCGAGGACAAAAAATACACATGCGTTAATCGCGTTAACTTGACAGCCCTATTTAATATGCCACTCTCTTTTCCTGGTTAAATTACCACAGTAGCTCCCGACCTTTTTTCAATGGTAACTCGGCTTAAAATATAAGCAGATTGGTACAATGTTGTTAAACATTAAGAAAGCTGTGTGTCAGACGTACCTGACACGATGTTGACGATGCGGTAAGGAATTCCTAGCGTCTGGTAGAACTCCTCCGCGGTCCCGATCATCTCATCAAACATCTCCCATGATTTGTTGTCATGTGGGGAGGAATACACAAACTGCTCGATCTACAAAGAAAAAAAGATTTATGACATTGTTTTTCACCATATACCAAAACAAAACAGTAAATCACTCAATCACTGACTCGGTTCAACACACATAACTGCCATTGAATTTGTTAACTAAATAAGTTATACCCAAAATGTGGCAAAGTCAGCAGGCTTCTGGAATAACCAATTGACATTAGTCTCATTTTCAAAATAAAAGCCCAAAAGAGTTACTGCGCACTAACAGGAGGCTCATGATGAGGCTCAAAGAATAACTATCATTACAGGAATATTATTTTTTCTTTAAAAAAAAGCCCTATTCAGTAACTGTGACCTTACTGTAAGCTCCTGACGATGCACGTTTTTCAAAACAAAAAGCCCACATAGATGAATAGTATCCTTACAGGAAGCTCCGGACAAGGCCTATTCGTTTTCAAAGTAAAAGCCCAATAGAGCAACTATTATTTTGGGAAGCTTGGGCTTAGGCTTGTTTTTCAAAATAAAAGCCCAAGAAAGTGACAACACTGCCATTGCTATACGATTCTCATTTCCAGATCATTATTTCCTGCATTACAGCTGACCTTCTCAAACTGGTGCACTCTGAAGATCCCGCGCGTGTCTCGGCCGTGGGAGCCCACTTCCTGTCTGAAGCAGGTGGAGAAGCCGGCGTAGCGGATGGGCAGGTCCTCGGGTTTCAGCCACTCGTCCCTCAGGAAGGCGGCGATGGGCTGCTCCGAGGTGGCGATCAGGTACTTCTCATCCACAGAGTTATCGTCTGACTTCTCGCTGCCCTTACCAACGACCTGGATAAAAACACAGGCGCGGTTAGGATGTACAAACAATGATATCAAACCATTTGAAAGGTTTTCACAGAGTGAATTTGAATGTTTATCTTTCCAATTTCATGAATATAATGACCTGTGTATTTGTTCAAATTGAATATTCCATAAATGTAAGTTAATTTTACATTAGCAAATTAAAACATAAAGTAGGTATTATTAAAGTTAACTAATTTTGTAGTTAGTTATTGTAATGAGTGATCAAGTTCAGTCAGAATATTCACACAATGTAAGATGACAAAAAAAGAGTGTACTACTACTCTCTAAAATGTGCAGTTCTTTGTTTAGGCCTCCAGGGGGCACTGCAACCACTAGAACTAATACAAAAGTATGAAGACATCTGAACATCTCATCCCAAAACAATGGTTTTATTAGCCTGGTGTTTGATTTAAAAAATACTTAAATCTCAATGTATTTTTCACAATGTTGCAGGATAGTGAAGGACAGAAAGGGGGTATGACAACACCTTTTTAAGTTAAATACAATTGAAAAGAAAAGGTTTAGGAAGTCTTTAAAAACCTCTGTACCTTGTAGAGCTCATCATCAAACTGGCTGAGCTGCGCCACTTCCTGCATGACCTCTTTCCTCATGAAGAAGGGCGTGTAGAGCGGGGTGTACTCCTTGCTATGGAGGAGCCTCAAGCCGTAGTTGATGAGAGCCTGCTCCAGGAACACCAGTGGGCCCTGAGGGGAGATGATGGAGAAGAGACAAGAGGAAAAGCATGAACAGCTGCTCTCTCTGGTGATTTCATGTTCATCTGCTGCATGGGTCTGCCCTCACCTTCAGGAAGTAACCTCTGCTCCCAGCCACCACAGCCCCCCTCTCTCCGTCGAAGCCATCGATCATGACCACCAGGTCCACGTGGGAGTACTTCTTCTGCACGCTGGAGTCGCCCCAGGTACGCTCCACCTTGTTGTCTGCATCCTGTCAGCGGGGAACAAGAGGAAACTTTAAGGGGCGGGTTCACAGTCAAAGGTCCGCCTCCTCATTCTAAACCAGTGTGAGAAGGATACATTCCATTTTCCAGTGTGCAGTGGGAGCTTTGGGATTTTAGCCGTTGCAGACCATTTATATGTTCAACAACACACTACAGGGAAGGGAAACCTCAAAAAGCATTAAAAGCCTTCTATAAGTTATTAAAATGGTACCTTTTAGCAGCTATCTAGCTAGCTAGTTTAGTTGCTAATTTCTTGTTCATGCTACACCAGTTTTCACCAATTACACATTGATGGTATGCTTCCTGTGATTGGTTTTGTGTTTCTACCAGAAATGAACCACTCCATTCTCCTGACAGTGCTTAGAAACCTCCCCCCTGTTATAAATTAGTCACTGATGGATCATGTAATCACAATTATTGGTAAATCACTTGTCAACCAATGTGACTAAACCCAGATGATGTGTTCTGCTCTATCTTTTACCGGCCTGTGTGGAGCCCCTCACCTCATCGTTGCTGATGGGCACAGTCGGGTGCAGGAGGTTTCCGATCTCCCTCAGGTAATCGAAGCGCTCCGCCTCCAGCTTTATTCTCTGGACATCAGCTTTCTCTACTGCCTCGTCCACTAACAAACGCACCTTTTTGATCTGGGTTACCGTCAGGGGCTGACATAGAGAAATGGAAATGTGCAAACAAGTTAACGAAAGCAAAAAGAAACATTTGTGTGTTCTCTCTTTTAAGAACTGTGCGTATCAAAGTGCAAACACTCATAGGGAATGAAGGATTAGAGAAGGCATTCATACCGATAATGTTTCAGCTGTTAGGGACTCAACGTTTTGGGCTTCTTCTGGTAGAGAGTCATCATCTCCAACTGGTTCCTTTTTCTGCATTAATAACATAAACAACAATAGGTCAGATATACAGTTAAATACACCCTCTTAAAGAGCCTGTGCCAGCCTCCCAACAACTGTTGTGCAATGAAATATTGGGCTACTAGTAATCTCGAACCGTCAGTTTAAAAAAGAAGGTGCGATACCGTTCCAATAAATACCAATAATTTCGAACATCGCGGGGAAATTCCTTCGACTCATTTTGAAGTTTTGGGGGAAGCCGGAAGTGACGTCAATGCGGGAATGCTTCACTGTGCGGCGAGAGAGCCAAACACAGACAAAGTGTGTTGTCATGCGTAGAAATGGTGAATTACTGAGTTTAGGCACGTTAATAACGTTTTAATGAAGTTGACTACAGTATATTCATATTTGTCAGTGCTTTCATTTCAATTCGGCGAACATAAACATAAATGATCGTGGTGAAGATGATGATTAAATTAGAATTAAAAATCGGTAGTGAGAGCTGCTGAATTTCCTCCCGTCGGATGTGATATAAAAACAAATCGATTACTTTTGTAGTTGTAAACTCAAGTGGATGAAACTACATTTATTAGTGCTTTCATGTCAATTCGGCGAACATATGATAAATTAAATGATCGTGAGGATGATGATTAAAAATCGTTTGTTTGAGCCGGTCTGCATTTCCTGATGTGAAAACAAACCGATGCTTTTTGTAGTTGTAGTACACCAACATGGATTAAACGTGTTGTTTTTTTACCACAATGTTGGAGAAATTAATGGATAAAATGCACGGATTATGATAATTATTATTATTCCGACTCCAATCTGGACACAAGGTCCACCGTTTCCCCGCAGCGAGGCTCCCCCCGTTGACAGTTTATGTGGGATGGGCTGGGTGCAGTGGCGGACTGGCCATCGGGACGAATCCCGATGGGCCGGTACCGAAGTGGGCCGGTCGGATAAGTCACTAGCACATCCCCCTCTCCCCCCGTTGAGCGGTACCGAAGTGGGCCGGTCGAGAGTCCCGGGATGATTTTTAGTCCCAGTCCACCACTGGCTACATGACCATATTATCGCCCATATTGACGCACCTAATTCCTAAACTTCTAACAGATACAACATAAACCGATCCTTCAGCCTCATATGAGCTCTCAGACACGTTCAAAATTAAACTGTCATCGCTGTCTGAGCTTGCTGCTGTGTGCGCCATCGTGCGTTTACATGCAGATGCTGGGATCCTGAACGGTGCAGCTGGAGCGCTTGGCCCGCAATGACGTCACACATAATTTGGCGGGATTTTAAGAATCCCCGAAAAGATCCCGAATATGGTCAACATTGAAGGGGAGATTAATGGTTATCAAAGTACAAATATCCAAAATCAGTTCAGTAACGGTTTTCAAGGGGACAATATTTACTCAAATTGATGGGTTTGGATGATGGGGAAACTCGTGTCACAGGCTCTTTAAGTCTTGTTATTTCCAAACTTGCCAATCCTCACAATTTGGGGAAACTTTTTTTATTTTCGTCTTCTTTCCTCATTGGGTAACAATCTTCCCTTATTTCTCCCAATATACATCACAAAATTCCATAAATGTGTCCCCCAGGACACTAGCCTTGTCCTCTTTAGTGAGTGAGAGCCGGAGAGGGACATTTTGAGTATTTAGAAAATGAAATACTCAAGCTAACATCAAACGCCCTGGAAATAAAGACTCCTGGGTCTTACGGGAACGTTTTAAACGAAACAGGTATGCATTTTGTGAAATCTGCCGAAACATTTTATTTTGTATCCCCTTTTTTATAACTTACAAGAGGACCCCCGTACTTTGATACAAAACCTCCTTATTTTTGAAGTCACAAGGTTGGCAAGTATGGGGATTTCTCCTGTCTTAATCTCAAAGGTGGTCTGTTGGTGCTTCTGTACCTTCATTCTCTCCCCAATGCTCTTGCTGCAGAGGTTCTTGGCTTTGTTCAGGTTGTCTGCAGTGAAGCGGCCTGTTGAAGGGGAAATCACAGTCATTCAGTGTGTGTGTGTGTGTGTGTGTGTGTGTGTGTGTGTGTGTGTGTGTGTGTGTGTGTGTGTGTGTGTGTGTGTGTGTGTGTGTTGCAGTAGTGACAGGACCAGTAACCTGGTGACAGCTGTTGCAACGCTGCATCATGCAATCATAAACCATGATACAACTGTATGCAAACGTTTAAACAAAATACACATGGCAAAATGTAATGATGATAATGGGATGGGAGGCTGTGGCTCAGTGGAAAGTGTGCTGGATTTGGAATCAGGGGATATCAAGTTCGAGTCCCACTGCAGTCAGCATGTCGTTGTGTCCCTGGGCAAGACACTTCACCCCAAATTGCTCATGTGGTACTGAATGTATGCAAGTCGCTTTAGATAAAAGCGTCTAACAAATGACATGACATGTAATGTAATACAATCAGTCGCTGAGTCAGAACGCCTATCGGTAGCTACCCTGGTTGACTTGTCATGTTGCAGGCTGGGATTGCATCAGATTTCACTTTACCGGCATCGCTAAGCTAACACAACATTAGCAAACCCTTTTGTGTCATATCTTCCAATACAAATATGTAACTATATGAACTACAGCTTGGTGTTCATTTATTTTAAAGCCTTTTATTGAGTAATTACCGTTCACGTATTATAAAATAACCACATGGCTCATTTGGATTCGTTAAATGGTGTTAGCCATGCTAACATTAGCCCCATTGAGTGCTGTTCTCTTCATCCATTCAAATACGGATATACTTTTTTATAATCAAATATCAGGTCTTGTACAAAGTAAATTGTTACACACTGTTAAAATGATGCCCACTTGTGTATACGGCATACATGTAATGCACCTAGAAAGGCTTTTACTATTTAAATAGTTTACTTTCTGAAATGATTCGCAGTCCACTGCAGTGTAACTCAGTGAGCGAAAGTCACCTTATTGCGGTCTGAAGTGAATTAATACAAAGAAAACCTCTTTAATCAATATTTGACAAACACTTTAAGGTGCCGAATAAAATACTTCATTCCTAATTATGCGTGAAGTATTCAAATATCCCATATAGAATGTAAACGATAGCTATATTCACCTACTAACAATAAAGACACATTTTTGAATAGAGTTTGGCGTGAGCTAGCCTCAGTAGAAAGTACACTGACTCTACTCTAGCATGAGCCACCATGCTAACGTTAGCTATTATGACTGAAACAACAGAAATAACAGGGGTCTTATCTTACATTTTCTCCACTCCGTATCTGCAGCGACCAGTTTATCAACGAGTGTAACATCTTTGAACCTCTTCCTTTGGATCTCACGGATGGCTTCTGGGTCGCCACCTTTGTCGGTGCGAAACTGGTCCAAGTCGAGCACCATCTTTCCACGCTGCCTGTCAGAGATAGATGACTGAGCTCACAGGGAGGAGTGCTCCAACCCGGACCGGGTTGCCAGGTCCTTCTGCTTACATCGCAAAATGGGACCGACAATTTCAGTAGTGAGGAAAGATGAATCGTTAACGAACCAACCATACGCTCAAAATAAATGTAATACAATGTAGTCTGATGAGGGTTGATCACTTTTTTTAATGTTATTTTAGACACAGAAAGTACGTTTGTTTTTCAACAGCCTGGCAACCTATATCATCAGCAATACCTACCTGCAAAAAACACTCAACAGATTCATACATAACAGTACAAAGTTTGGTCACACCTTCGAATTCGAAGTTTTTCATTTATGTTTAATTGTTTCTACTTTGTAGATTAATACTGAATACATCAAGACTATGAAATAACACATATGGAACGATCTAGTAACAAAAAAGTTTAAACAATCCATATTATTTTTATTTTAGATTCTTCTGAGTAGCCCCCTTTTGCCTTGATGACAGCTTTGCACACTCTTGGCTTCTCTCAGTCAGCTTCACGAGGTCGTCACCTGGAATGGTTTTCAATTAACAAGTGTGCCTTGTCAAGAGTCCATTTGTGGAATAACTTGCCTTCTTGAGTTCTTAATGTGTTTGAGACCATCAGTTGTGTTGTGCAGTAGGGGGTTAGTGCACAGTGGAAAGCCCTATTACTGTTGTAATCCATATTATGGAAAGAACGACACTTTAAGAAATGAAGGCCAGTCGATCCGTAAAATGTCAAGAACTCTGGAGTTATCCTCAAGTACAGTCGCAAAAACCATCGAACGCTTGATGAAACTGGCTTTCCTTGTGACACTGTTGGAGATTTATTCAGAATTCAAGGCATACTTAACCAGCATGGCTACCACAGCTTTCTGCAGTAGCCAGCAAAATATAAATCATGTTCTGGATTCTTTAACACTTTTTTGTTTACTAGATAATTCCATGTGTTCTTTTATAGCTTTGATGTCTTCAGTATAAATCTACAGTGTAGAACAAATTTAAATAAATGAAAGACTTAGAATTTGAAGGTGTGTCCAAACTTTTGACTGGTACTGTATACATGTCATTGATACAGAGGTGAGAGCCAGAAATCACTTATTTTAAAACGTATTTTATTAAATGATTAGATGTATAATATAAAATCAATATTTCACAAAAAAGAGCAAGTCAATTCACATTTATCAGTGCTTGACCTCACATTCGCCTAATTTTAAAATGATTTGACCTATTCATCCATTCCCATGTATGTGATATGCACATGCATTAATACATGTGTAGTACTGCAAAACATGCATGTATACAATGTGTACTTCAAGGAAAACATTAACACAGAATAACTTCAAAACCTCACATTTGAGATTACTAGTTCATGTACAAAGTTAATATTAAGAAAAAGCTTTTAACATGACATTACAAAAAACAAAAATGTCTGCCAAATACATTCGTGGGGCTAAGATAGCTTTATTGACCATTATGCATACTGTTTTGTTTTTTTAAATCCTTCCGGGCACACTATATGTAGCATATTATGTTGGTTCATTGCCTAAGTACACATTAGCTGGGAATGTGGATGTATTAGTCACCTTCACAACGGCCCACTTCCAAAGCGACCCCTTCACCTTTCCACTCTGCGACGGCTAGAACCCCCTACATAGTCTCACTTATTGAATGAGCTGTAGGGTGTGGCAGGCTTCACAACAAAACTGTTTTTTCTAGGACATAAAATACCTCATTAAATACCCAATTGGCGTTTTTAAAGCTTCTTTGTGTCATTAAAAATAGTAGTTGATAACAAGTGACCATATTAGACTACTAAACATCATAAAGCTAAACATTAGCTGCCTTTAGCTTAGCGGTGTTGACGTGGGGTCATGTCACCATGTGAAGTTTGTATATAGCTTTACGTTAGCTTTTTACTTCTGGCAATTGCAATAACGCTTTTGAAAGAGTGGTGTTAATATGTGGATATTATACCACTGAACAAAATGTCTAACTATCATAAGCTTGTGTTGGCCGCAGATCTTATTTTCTGCAATACTCTTCAATCCAATGGAACAAATCCCATTGCTTTTTCGGAGGGAGCACTTGCTAATTTTCTGGTTGGACTACAAAAATACGTCAACAATGCACTGCTCTATAACTTCCACTCCATACTAGTGGATTTGGAATGGCACTTTATTTGGCAGACCCTCCACACGGAAACGGATTGGAAGCTGGTAGGGGCCACATTGGAATTGAGCCACACCTCCCCCTATTTGCCTGGAAGTTTCTAGACATGGAGTCCTTTTTCTCTTCTTAGTCCCCTTCACTTCCCACAGAGTGATGCCTTTTTGCCATTATCTCCGTCCGAGCCTCATAAATAGCCCACTGCAGAGCAGCTCCGGATGGTAACTTAGTAAACCCTTCCTCTGATATATGATTTATCTTCAGGTAATGCCCCGGCCCGTGCAGAGCCACTCCATGGAGGTGGGAGAAAAGCAGCTGTAAATCGCGTGTCAATATGTAGTGAGAAACTAGCCTCAGTTCGGTGGGGATGTCAGTTTCATCGGAATAATCAAAAATGGCCGCCATGTATTTGGACAAGTCCTGGCCTCTGGCTTTGGCGTGGCCCACCTCCTCTCCAATACGTTTAACTGCAGCTTCAGAACAGAAGGCGTTAGAGCCATAGTGGAGTCCTTCGTCTGCCCTGTCATCTTCACTCCTGCGGTTCAGGCCCCAGGAACATATCACCAAGATGAAGTCACTCTCCCGGATCTGCCGGCAGTGCCAGGCCATGCCTCCCTCCTCAGCCACGCTCAGAGAGTCCCACAGGTCCAGGCACACCTGAGGAGTAATACCATAATAATATATTGTCAGATAGTCTGAACTTGTTGTTCCATCACAGCAATTACAATCGCAACATCAACATTACATCTAGCATTATTCAGACTCAGCTCTCTGAACTAAAGCTTCTTTTAAATGTTGATAAAACCAAGGTAATGCTCTTTTCGAAAGCTAAAAAGACACCAGAGCCTGTTGTAGATATTGTAACTATGCAAGGAATAAAAATTGAAGTGGTTACTTGTTACAAATACCTTGGTATCGGACTTGATGATTGTCTCACTTTTAAACGTCATGTCAATAACCTGCTTAAAAAACTGAGGGTTAAGCTAGGTTTCTTCTACAGGAACAAGTCCTGTTTCTCGCTTGAGGCCAGGAAAAGGCTAGTCACTGTGACCTTTTTACCTGTGCTGGACTATGGTGATTTGATTTATATGAATGCACCTGCCAGTTGCCTGGTCAAGTTAGATGCTTCGTATCACAGCGCACTGAGATTTGTGACAAACTTTAAAGCATTAACCCATCACTGTACCCTGTATGCAAGGGGCTGGTTTGCTTTCATTAACTGTACGGAGGCTCAGTCACTGGTACATTTTCATATACAAAGCCATGTTTCGGAAACTTCCATCCTACATTTGCTCCCTGATCTCACAACAAATTGTAAGTGGCTACTGCCTGAGATCGCATGCTGTAGTTTTATTAAATGTGCCAAATGCTAGGACTGTCTTAGGGAAGATAGCATTTAGATGTGCAGCTCCACTGTCTTGGAATAGTCTGCAATTGAAATGGAAACTGAGCAATCTGGTGCCACTAAATGTTTTTAAGCTTGGTTGGATGCTACTCAATCGGAAGCTGTTGGTACCTGTTCATGTGGATAGTTATGTAAATTGGAAACCCTGTAATGATGCTGTATGATGTCCTTTTTGTTGTACTGTTTATGTTTTTATGTTTCATGTGGAACCTACTTGAGCAGGTCTCCCTTGAAAAAGAGATCAATGATCTCAATGGGATACACCTGGATAAATAAATGTTTGAAATGAAATGAAAAAATCAACAAAGAATTTTTTTTTACAATCACTCGAAACAATCGAGTGGTAGAGGAATGAGTCATAAAAAGTACACATTTTCCCCCTTGCAGGCTCCCAGGTCTAGAAAGGTTTTGAATGTCTTTGTAGTTAGATTACTGAGTTAAATTCTGCGGTTAATAAAGAGATGTAGGCTACTAGTTGTGTTGTACGAAATAGAGTAAATACCACTGGGAATCTGGGAAGACCAAAAAAGAGCAGTGTCCTCAAACTGATTGGATAACCCATTTAACCACACAAATTAAACTAAATAATAGACAATATTATCATAGGCTTTGTTAGATGTTGAAAAAGAATGTCCAGAAATGTCTACTTTTTATTATTATCATGACTTGTGCATCTCTTTAAAACAGTTGCTTTGCTTTTATATTTCCGTGTTAAAAACCGCCATAAAAAAAAAATGATATATTAATATTATTTTCCACTTTCACTGAGATTAGTTTTTAAACCAAGGTAGTCCAGATCATAACTATAAAAAGTTCACACATTTGGAAAATTGTTAACCCTATGCCAGTTTGTTAACATAATGCAATTGTTGATTTTGGAGAAAGAATAATTTAAAATGAATAATTTTCTGTAAACTAACATCCAGGGATATGTTTTATCTTCACATATGGTTATGTTTAGCAAAATGTGAGTGGATCTGTTGCATCAAACATTGCAGTAGTTCATAATACAACAGCAATTACTGTAGTGGAAACCAAGACAATTGCAGTTATTAGTACTATAGGACAATATTACAAAATGTCAATCTGGTAGAAAATAGTAAAAACTAACATTATACAGCTGAGGATGGAAAAATGTATGCTTTATGCATTTTCACCACCAAAATGATAAAAAAAAAAAAAAACTAATTGCATAGTGCCAACAATGCAGTTAAAGAAAAAAAATTCTACCATTTTGAGCCATTTTTCTAATGTTTTCCTTTGGTGCAAATGCAGTTATTGTAAGTCCCATTGGAAGAGGGTTAGGGTTAAAATGTGTGTGTCTAACCCTAACCCTGGGAAAAAAGCATCTTCTAAATGTACTGTAAAGCCGTGTAGTGTCGTGTCCTCTATACCTGAGTGGCCATGTGCTGCTGTATGAAGGCCCCTAACTGCATGACGGCTTTAACATGGGCGGGGCCGTCACAGCTGCTGTAGCAAATCAGAAGACGAGGAGGGGTCGGCCTGTTTCTGGGCAGAGGCATCACTCCCTCTTGAGTGCCGCTCTCTTCTTGCTGCCTTATTATTTCTGAACGGATGACAAAAATACATCTGGCATGACTAAACTTTTTTTTTTTTATTTGACCTTAAGTTAGCATCCAGCAATGCAAAACAGTTCTCGGTTTGTCTTTGCACCTGGTTTAATGTACACTTTCTTCATCTGCAGCCTGGTCTTCCAGATGAGAGCAGCCACTAGGACTACAAATATGGCTGCCACAGACAGGCCCAGTGGGAGCATCAGAGCCAATGAGGGACTCACAGAGTGAGGTGTTGAAACTGCTGAGGATGGGAGAGTTATAGAAACATGATCATTCAGTCAAACTGACGAATCAAGGCAGAGATTGATTTTGCTTGAATTGAAATTGAACAGCCCACAGGAAAGCATAACAGATACGAACACAGCAGCAACAAAACTGCCTCCCCTACCTTTGAGGAAGTCCAACACCTGAACTTTGAAGGTTTTCCTTACTGCGTCCATTTGGTCAGCTGCAATCTGTGACACAAGAAATGTTGATCGAGTTTTATTATTGACCTTGGAAATAGCAGTTTGATAAAGAATATTAAAGAGGCCCTGTTATGCTTCTTGGGGGTTTCCCTTTTTATGCATGTAAATGGACTGCAGAGGCTAGAATCAGAGGGAGTTCCTCACGCACACATCAAATATGGTGATAAATTCCATAAAAAAAGTTTTTTAAAAGCCAGAAGCGGAACTAAAGTTACAATTATTTTGTCAAACTACAAGAAATGTTCTTTTAAAACAACAAAAACAAAATAATATTTAAAGCAGCATAGCCCAAATAAAATAATTGTTTAAAGTCTGGTATTTTAAAATCACTTATTAAATCAAAGCCACACAAAACAATAGCCCATATTTAGCAATAATTGAAGTACATTTGTCTATGGTTTGTTTGTATTTTTGCAGATCTGTTTTATATTCGCAATATAAACACATCTTTATTAACTTACAAAACGTTTTTAAATTGTAAGGTATTGTTAAATTACGACAAATCTACATCCATAGGTGTAATAATAATTAGATTTTACCTCACAAGTGTAATTGGTTCCTTCTTGAAGGTCATTCATCTGAAAGCTGTGGTGAGTTTTGTTTTTCTTGAAATTCTAGGGGAATTATTAAGGTAAAACGGTTATCAAAAAAGTCTACAAATCAATCCACAGAAGCAAGGTATTAATGCATTAAATAAAACATGAATCTAAAGCTGTGGACTGACAGGAGAGATGTCGGTGTATTTCTTCATGCTGTTAGCGTAACACAGGGAGAAGTAGCTCCTGATGCCCAGCTGTGGAGGAGCCAGATTAAAGGTCACGGTGATGGCAGTCCCTTCCTGTTGCACCTCGATGTGTTTGGGGTACCAATCTATAACCACAACATTTAATATTGACACATGTCAAAATAATGATATTGACAAATATTTACAAGATTTTTTCTCGTTTTCTCTCACCTTTTTTGCACTTCTCAAGACCATTCTTTTCCGCACAAGCTGCAAAACCATGACATGCACATTATTATTCACATAACGCATTGATATACAAAGAGATGGAATTTAATTAAAAACCAGCAGCTAAACACAGAGAGTGAAACCAACAAGAAAGCAATAAAAACATAAATAAAATCATATGGAAAGAGCATTAGCACGTTAAATGTGTTGGAACGCTAGCCAATAGAAGCGCAAGTGTTACATAGTGATGTCACTATGCTGCAGGAGTAAATAAAGGAGTCCAATCAAGGCATTTCAGGATTTTAGGGTTTTCCCTTTTCCCGTAGTGTGGTAAATAGTTTTTACTGCATGTAAATGGTCTGCAAAGGCTAAAATCCCTGTGTTCCCTCCAGAGGGAGTTTCTCTCCCACACACGCCCCCCCCCCTGCCTCTACTGGATTATTTTGTTTACTTCTGCAACATGAAGACGTCACTAGGTAACACTCGTGCTTCTATTGGCTAGCAGTCCAACACGTTGTACGTGATGTCTATAAATGGTTGAGTGATTAGAACAGAGCTGGCCAGCTAACCAATCAGAACAGACAGGACTCTGGTTTCAGACAGAGGGTGAAATAAGTTGTTCCAGCCCAGGCAGTATGAGAAAAATAAAGACCTTTTTGAACATTAAAGAATGGAAACATGTCACAGTAGAGGCACAAAATAAAATTACGAACATGAACATTTGCATATTATGTCCTCTTTCAGATGATTACTAGATTTTAAGTTGGTAACGCCACAATTAAAGATGTCGCTTATGGCCACTACCAAATAGGAGGCAGCAGTAAATTAAAGTTTAAGACAGTCAACTTCACAAAAACCGTGGAAGATCCTGAATCATACTGTCATAAATAACTATTGTAAATTGTAGGCTGAAGTGTGCAGTAGATTGTGAGATTAGCTGCGGACAGACAGGCACACGCCCAAACACAATACAACAAGGAAGGGTTTGGAAGGTTGTCCTTAGGCAGCGAACGCTTTTTAAACTGCAGGGATAGTTTCCGTGAGTGTGCCTTCTGAGATAACATCTGGCTTAAAGGGGTCTTACAGCGTGAGGAGAAGTTCCTGCTGCGGTAGAACCTCTCCCACTCCTCAGGCACCGGCAGGGCCATGACAGTAACAGCATACTGGGACCCCAGGGGGAGGCCGGGGAAAGGGTCCGACTTGTACACCTGCAGAGTGAAGCAAAGGTCATAATGTTGGTTTCATCCAACGCGCTACACAAACTTCTCTGATAAGTGGAGTTTTGGCATGTTAATGGTTGAGGAGAATGTGATCTTAAACTTTTCAACTTTATTGCCCCTTGTATTTGTTAGTGCCTATCTTTGTATGATGGTGGGGAAAAGGTGATTGAGCATTTGGTTTAATGATGAAAGCTTTTGCATTTGGACTTCTTTGAAAGAAAGACAGATTTGTATTAATCCCCGAGGGGAAATTCAGGGTTTCACATGTGTTGACATACACACGACCAGATGCACAGGGGGTTTAATCCCTTGCGTAATGGTTCTTTGGAAGGGCCCAGGAGGTGAACTGGCACTTCTCCAGCTAGCAGTACACGATCCGTATTTCTTTGGTTCGATCTGGACTTGAACCATCGACCCTACGGTTCTGAGCCATGTCCCGACAGACACATTCTAATTTCTACTAAGTTTGAGGGAATTTATTGCATGATTTTTGTGTGTTGCTACTGTGCTAATTTTCATAAAATTGGTGGAAGGATGTAGCATGGGAACTACATTTAGGAGCAGATTTCAAATCACATGGCAGATACACAATTATCTTTTGGCAATTTTGTCAACATTTGACATGCAGGGGAGAAATCTCCCAGTTCCTATAGTTTTTATGAAAAGAATACTAGTAGTACAGTAAAGTTGTGCAAAAACAGTGCACAGCTTATTAGCTATAAGCTCATTTACATCTGTATTCCAAGCCCCCAGGAAGTGTGCCGGCCGTTAAGGCAGATTTTTGGAATGGCCTTAGTGGCCAAACGGTGGTAATAACACTTCTGTGTTCGTCAGTGATGTCTTTTTGGCCCACAATGACTTACATTGGGAAAGAGACGTCTGTACATCAACATATCAAAACAATTATATATTATCTACCCAGTACGAAAACTGGGTTAATTTCCCTCTCCATTCATCTGACTGGGGGAAAACTCAAGTGTGCATGCTCTTTCAAGAAAAGAACCTTGATAAACCTACAGTTGCTTCATTTTGGACTCATGTGCCACTGAGCAACTTTCATATAGGGATGAATGGGGCCCGCCTCCTGCGCTGTAACCTGTATCCTCGACCCCTTACTGTAAAAACAACTTGTTGGTTCAACACATTTGTATTTATTCTATGATGACCGCTCAACAAAATGTATGAACCATAGACTGTATATATAAAGGTATGAACATAGTTGCACAAGTTAAAGACTTTACAGTAAATGGACAGCAATGCGTTGCCTTGTAATGTGCAATAATAGCGAAAAATGTATTTTTCTCCATGTCAAAGCAAGGAAAAACTAATAATATGTAATCAGACTGGTCCCCTAGATCTCCTGTCAGAAATGTATTTACATTGTTATCACTAACACCTGCTGCTATGGAGCCTGTGTGTCTACCTGAGCTAGTGTGGGATTCTGAACACCCATCTGCAATGTGCGTGAGGTCGTACAGGATGTGCTACGTCCTCAAGGACATTTTTCAATCCAAAAAGGAGACATAAATAATAGGCTTTCTTTCTGCGAATTTTCAACCGTTGGATGACCTTTAGTGTAAGATCCACAGCTGTTTCGCATTAAGACATATTTTCAAATTATTTAGGGAGGATCATCAGGTCATCATTTTTCAAATAATGAAGGACACCGTGCACTTGTGTTTCTCCCATTGGGAGAGTGGGGAAGTTTTATAATCAACTCACTGGTAAAAAAAGATTTACAAAATAAAGAGTGAGGAACATAATTAAAAACAAGTTATGAACAAACAGAAATAATTGTATCACAGCACCATAAAACAATAAAACATGAACAGTGATACCACTCAAATAAAAAGCCACATTTAAAAGATAGGTCTTTAATTTACTTGCTGTTCTAAGATCCAATGGGAGGCTTTTCCACAGTTTGGGGACATTCAAACAGAAAGCAGCCTCCCCAGATGTCTTGTGAAATACTTTAGGTACTTCTAAAAGAAAGGCATTGGAGGATCTGAGTGTCCTTAAAACATCTAAATTATACAACATGGTATATTTTTGCACATAGAAATTTAATATTGCCTTCAAATTTAAGGCATGCAATAAGGAATGTTTTGTTTTATATGTATAAAGTAAGTTACATGTTTTATTTTGGAAAAAGCACATGTATGGACAACATGAAAAACAAGTCAAGTCAATAAATAATACTTTAAAAAAACTATTTTAATTATTAAACTAGAAATTGTTGGTGCTTTAAATACAGAATCAAGTCAATCAATTGTAAAAAAAATGGATATGGATAAAGTAGTATTATAATGTTTACTGGAGCAATGTTGTTGGTAAAAGTCGTGGAAACTCTGTAACAAGAACTTGTTTTGTCAAAAACAACATACCAGAAAGAAAACGGTCAAAGCAAGAGGCCCTGCTTACCCTTTTGGATTGTGAGGCAGGCAGGGAGAGGTTACGGTGGAAGAGGAATAGCTGACAGGCAAAACTTGACCCTCCCAGAGCCTGGAGTGACACCTGAAAGCCTCGCAGGAAGGCGATCCCTAAATCAAACACCAAACTGCCAGAGTTAATTCAGCCTCACAGGGTCTTGATTACCCAACTTGCATGTTAATACTTCATTGTCAAATATATACATGTGTGTTCTACAATGTGCTACCTGTTCAAGTCATGGTCAATTAATGTTCCAACAAGAAAGTGTTCATCTGTCATTTGTCATACCAACAACAATGATCAAACAGGTTGTCTCATAATCTTTGAAGCATTCTCATAATGTGACACATCGTGTATCACCTTTCAGTAGACTCAATCAATTTCACCTGAAATAAATGTTGCATGTCAAATCCTGACAAAAAATCCTTTAGAGGAAGAAGTTTGTGTCTAATATGATATATGAGTTTCAAAACTGCCTAGAGACTTCAAAAACGACTTCATGAATATTAAAAAAATGTTTTGCCTCCAAGCTAATCAGAAGGCCTGTTGTGGTTTCAAACAAACAAAATGGTAAAATAAGCCTATGACAAACTGTATATTTCTCAACATGCATTTACATTGTCAAACATCATAGGTTTAATTCACTGCACGGTTCAAATGGAATACAAATTGTTGACACTACCACTACCATAAGTTGTTTACAGAAATTGGCTTAGTCCATCCATGTCAACCTACCATAGTAGCTGGGCTTCCAGGAGACAACTATGGTGTCAGATTCTGAATTTGGTTCATTTACAAATTCAACCTCCACATTATTTGGACCGTGGACGTAGTGCTGACAGATTTGTGGGTCTTTTTTTCCTAGCAACTCAAAACATGGCCAGGGAATACAGCCTGAGGAGAAATAACAATGGATGAATAGATGCCAAATGAGGATACAAGTGTCTCAGATATTTTAAGTTATGATTTTAAGTTAGCATCCACTTCTGGATATGTAATGTGAAAGATATGTAAGCAAGACTGTAGTCTGCAACCCTGCAAAACGCTCTGTGAGGTTGTTATTGCTAGCGTTAGCATGCTATAACAACAGGAAACATTGATCTTGTTATTTTACATTGACCTAGCATTATCGTGCTAACATTATCAACTTAGCATCAAACAAAGTATTTCTTAGCCTTATGGGACTATACAGTTATGTTGGTATTGGATACAGACAATTTGGACCTGAGCATTGCTAGCTAGCATTGCTAAGTGAAAGTCTGGGCATCCCTAAAGTTACAATTATTATTACCATTCTTGCAGGACCTTACGGGCTCTATAGAATATGATTTATTGTATTTGTATTCCATCCAATAGTTGAAAGATTTCAGTCTGAACCAAAGAGGTGCACCAACCAGCTAATGGACCAACCCAGTGGACAGAGGCTACACCGTTAGCTTAGCTTAATTAATTTAAATGTGGTTTATCATTGCAAATAAAATAGGGTGAAGTTTAATTCATATCTAACATTATTGATGCACTTTGTTTTCCTATATTATTATCTGAGTGATGACAACTGGCAACACCCTTACTGGGTTAGGTAAGTATTAGGCTGGCCTTTGTTCAAACATAATAAGGGTTGCATTATACATATAATTATGTGTGTAGCTTTTGGTAAATGTCCTGCAGGGTAAATAGCTTGAAGTTAAAGCATCTTACTGCTGCCAAAAGCTGTTTCCGCAATTTGGTATAATGTTTCAACAAAGTATCCCACTGCATTCTAGGCACTGGGTTCTCGTGCATCCCGACTTACTTCCAAACTCTTTAAAAGAGTTAAAGCCCAGAGCTGTCTTGACATCAGCTCTGGTTATTCTGCAGTATTCACATCCAGGTCCTCCCTGCAGGAGAGAAAGCAATAATTAATTCATACTGACCACATTTAACTGCATTTCTTTTTTAATGCATATCGAACTCTGATTGCAAATCTTAACAGTTTTATGTCAGACGAACAGCTTGACTAAATGAAGGTAAATAAAAACGTAGCATTATGACAGATGAACATTTGCACACCAACCAAAACAGATGACATAGGTTGGTTAATTTAAACATCTCATTAGATTTGATCCATGGTCAACATAATTCCAGGAGTGCGTGTAAGGAGTATCGGGTCAAAGAAGCCAAGAACACACACTGCTTTCCCAAGTTGTTTTAAAGCAGAAACACACACTGAGCTATAAGCTTTTAATAACATCAATACAATTTATTGTATTGGAAATATTTAGTGTTGTTGATTGATTTGGCATCCTTGTCTTTTAAGATCATTGAATAGCCGGAGAGCTAATGTTAATTAAAAAGTAAGATTTATTGTTTGCATACCTGATAAATCAGTTTGGCAGTAAAGTATTGATGCCTTTAGCAATTTTGGCCTATGAGAAGGTTGTGTTTTTTTAATGAATTAATTGTTGGGTTCTTTGAAAAAATATTACTGTCTTGGTTTTTATGATACTTGTAGGAAGAGTGAATCATTGGGCCAGGGGGAACCCGTTGAATTAAGGAGCAAATCTTTATCAATGGGCAAATACAAGCTTTCTTTTGCAGGGAAACAGCATTGGTGGAGGTCTATGTTTACGGAATGTTCATAGTGTGACCACTTTTTACTCTCTCCCTATTTTGTATAGTGTTTCTCTGTCTTTTGTGTAAAATAATCTTGAACCGAAGAGGAATGTCCGGAACAATGAGCCAGACAGTGGACCTGGTCTTGATTATATGGTATAATAAATCATATTATAAAAGAATATTGCTCTGTTTCTGAATGTTTCCATGTAATGCTCAATAATTAAAATATGGTTCCAATTCACAGTATCACAGGGTGTCGGGTTGTTGTTGTGAAACAAATGACTACAAGTAACCTGAACCGGTTCAAAAAAAGAACACATCAAAGGCATTAGTCATCAACCCAATAGGATTTCTTGAAACCAGAATGTCTTAGTCAAACCGCATTGTAGGTACACACTTACGTAAAGCCCATTTGCCCTGCAAGTTTAGAGAGCATAACTAGAGAAACAGGTGGAGCAAATGAGAGAGGAAGAAACGCAATAGTAGGCAAGAGAGACAAAGAGTGTGTAAGCATGTTGGTTCAAACAATGGTAGTTCAACTGTCAGGTTGGTTAAAGGCCATCAGAATGTCTTCCGAGCCTAAATACAAACTTGCACGCTAAGAACTTAAATGTTCTTAGCTTGCGTGCCTTGAATGCTAAGAACATACATGTATGTTTTAGCGTTCAAGGCACGAAGTGGAAGCCCTCAGTTGGAATTCTCACAATGCAATAAACATAGGACACATGATGTTTAAAGAGGCATATCGTCACAATCGAATAACATCGAACTTAGATCATCCAAAATCAGAAATTAAACATTTGCATTCAGAGTTTGTAAGAATGTGTACAGCATACAACACCGTTTGCCGTAGGAACAAATCCCGCAAAAATGTCAGAAACCCCAGGCAGTGCAACAAAGGAAGTATCTCCCTCCAAAAACTGATATAAACGTTGTGTGTAAAACAACCTCACATTGTACCTCGGCCCACTCGAAGGTAAACAACTCTCGTCCAGAGGCATATGCACCAGGAGCAGCTGTAGCTCTGTGATAGTATCCTAATCCTACTGCCTGGAGCTACCCATTTGAGTCCATTTATGCATAATTCTGGCATTTCTAAGACAGCTGAGGTCCAAGCCACAACATGTCAGTCATTTTAGCAGAGCAGGCAGTTTTGCTCTCGTACATATTCAAATCAAATCAAATTGTATTTTATTTATATAGCACATTTATAAACGATTTTTGGTTGAGCCAAAGTGCTGTACATATAATAAAAATAGCCTACAGTAGAGACACTTTACAGCTAATACAACAGCTTGCTGCTGTAAGAAAAATATGAAGAAAGAAGCTGTTTTGAAACTGATAGGCTATGTTATAGGTTGTAGTATTTATAATGACATACTTGAAACCAATCTGCTAGCAATTTGCAGAGGTGGGAGAAGTACTCAAATCTTGTGTTGAAGTGAAAGTAGAAGTACCAGAATACTCTCTGGAATACTCTGTTACCAGTAAAATCCTGCATTCAAAATGTTACTCAAGTAAAAGTACCAAAGTATTAGCATCAAAATATACTTAAAGTACCAAAAGTAAAAAGTACTCATTGCGCAGGTTGGTCCATTTTTGAATAATATATATGATATTCTTTTATAATTATTGATCATGAAAGTGTTCTCAAAGCTGGTAAAGGTGCAGCTAGTTTGAATGACTTTGTATACTGCAGGGTAGCTTGCCTCTGAAGTGGAGTGGAGTATAAGTAAAACAAATGGAAATACTCAAGTAAAGTACAAATCTCTCAAAATGTTACTTAAGTACAGTACTTAGTTACTTTACACTGGGAATATGGCCATGATTAAGCCTTTGGGGATAATGATCAATAGGGTTCCGGTCAGGGTTGGGAGGGTTACTTTCACGTCTGAATTAAAACAGAACAAATAAAGCAAAGAAAGTGAAAACCACAAAGCAGATTCAGGCAGTATAAATTCACACTGGAAGTATCTTACAAATAACAAATACAATCTGATCCTTTTACAACAAACATTATATACTCTTTTACATGTTTCAGTAACATTGTTATCCTGCTAGTAATCACCACATTTTGGTATGTAAAGGTAAGGGAATGCAGTTACCTTTTTTTGTTTCCTGATTACATAATCCTGTTACATGTACTCCGTTACTCCCCATGCCTGATGATTTAGCCTCTCGGACAACGACCAATAATCTTTTAGACTGTGAGCGACTCTCTTATTGGGATACATCAAAGACCACTTACATGCCATAAAACATTATTTTGGGTGAAGTCCTATACTGCAACAACACCATACAAGGACCTTTCACAAGTAGAATGAACAGAAAGCCCCGCATTGTAATTGTTTCTCTTCCCCTCTATTCCTGTAGTGTCATCAATTCTCTCTATACAACAGAGCTCCTGTTATCTCAAATATTTGGTAATTCAATACCAGAATTTCCTTCACAAAGTCTTAAGAATTTAATATATGTAAAATTGTCCAGTAGTTCTATGGAGCTAAATCAGCACCAAAAACATTTGAAAGGAAAAAAACGTTTTTTTATAAGATTTACATTTTGTTCCTGAAATTAGAAGAATCATACAAAAAATTGGTATTAAGAAACTGAGAAAAATAAGTACTCAAATCTCAAAAATATATAGAGAAATATAATATATAAGTGAATAAACTATTTATTCAAAAATAATAACTACTCTAAATGCAAAAATGTCCAATTCTTTTTAATGTATGAGTTCATAATAGTAGTTTCCGAAAGAAGTTTCGGCATTAAAACTTAAACTTTCAAATACATTTTATTATTTTAAATCAAACCTTTTGCCCACATTTAACTCCATATAGTTCACAATCAAGATCAGGGATCAGAAAAATAACATGAAGCAAGGAGAGATGCCTTTGGCCCTCCACATATGTTCCATGACCCTTCAGACGTGCTGTTTATTGTCAGGTATTAAAATGTTCTGCGCAATAATGAAAAGAATGTTCAGGTTTCTGGATACAATGTATAACCCGACTTGCCAGGTGTTACACAGAAGAAACTTGAAGCTCCTGAATCAGCGTTTGAACCATATTTAATTATAACAAAAAACTGCATTCAAAACTATAAGTGAATGTAATGTCTGTTTATTAGCCCGTTGGGATCCGAGCTGTCTCTACTACCCTTCTAACCTCCTCTTGTACACGGCAGCCATGTCATGCAGCTGCAGGGGAAGCAGCGTGTTTGACATTCTTCCCACACTGAGAAAATGATCCAATGCAAGTAATTGCTACCTTAAGAAAATGACTTCAGTTAAAGCATTGTGAGCAAAGATTCCAATAAGCAGCCAAAGTCAAAGTAGTCTTTGTTTAACAGATGGGCTCTAATAGAAGGGCCCTAAGATTTCGAGATGCCCCTACCCGAGGTAGAAAAAATGACAACAATGATTTTTCTTATCTTGAGGGTCTCCCATTAATGAAATTGATTGTTGTCAAATTTTATTTCGGGGGAAAAAATGTTTTTTGGTTGTTCTTTAGAACTACCCCCATCCCTGAAAAAGAGCCAAATTAGACCAGGCCGAATGTGGGAATGGTGACTAAAAAGCCCATAACTTGAGAATGACCATTCTTTTCCTCTTCAGATTTGTTGAGGTATGAACCAGGTGGCTGTCCTACATCACCAAATAGTCAGACAATTATTTAACTAAACAAATACTGTCTAATAATAATAATAATAATTAATAATAATTATAGTCCTGTAAACTTAGCTTTAGTTTAGACGGAAATTGTACTTTTTGGTGATAGGAACATAGGACTCAATCACTTTTCTCTCATTTATCAGAAAAACAGTGATCCCTAAAAAATATAAGAAAAATCATTGTTGTCATTTGTTCTACCTCAGGTAGGGGTATCTCTAAAACTAAAGCCTTTTTTGAGGACTTGCTGCTGGACTATCAGGGTTTTACTCATAAAAAAATCTATTAATAACAAGTGTAAATTATAGATCTATCTTTTACATGTGGCTTTGAAACTGTTTTACTGGTATCATTGTTCACGTTTTATTGTATTTTAATCAAATTACTTCTGTTTGTAACTTGTTTTTACATATTTAAATGTCATCGTTATAGATTTGAATTTGGTATCATTGTTCATGTTTTGTATCCATACTTTCGCTTTTATTTTCTTAACCATAAACTAATCTGTATCTTTGTCGCTTTCTGTGAGAACCATTTCTCTTTAAAACGTCAATGTCAACGTTTTAAACACCGGCAGAATGTAGGTAAGTGACAAACAATTTCGCAGCTGTTTCAAAAGGAATTTTAAAAGAGACATTCGCTTTAGAAGTAGGAGCATTTCTAAACACCAAAAGATCAAATCCTTTAGTATAGATATAAGCATTTCAACGTGAGCTAAATTCAGGGTTCATACACTTTTTCACCAATGACTTTTCAATGACTTCTCCATGACCATTACCTAATTTTCCATGACCAAAAAAATTACTCTTTCTCAGCGGTACCACTGAAAATGGTTTATTTTAACATGGAACAGGAAAATAAGGTCTGCATATGAAACATGTTGTGTCCATCTAAAACAAATCAAATAGTAGGCTTACTAGCTTCTACACGCTAAAGCAACAAAAATCTCTCACCAGCAAAACACCTCGTCAGTTAAATGCCATTTTACGTTTCATTACGATACAGTATTTATTATTATAGTATTACTATTTCGGCGATTAGCTAAAATATTAATTATATTTGATGCAACTTTAGTTACATTTCCATGACTTTTCCAAAACTTTGGGGAAAATATTGTTTTCCATAACTTTTCCAGGACCTGGAATTAGCATTTTGAATTTCCATGACTTTTCCAGGTTTTTAATGACCGTAACAACCCTGTAAATTGTTGAGAAAAAACGTTTTAACTGGACATAAAGGGGATGGAAAACTGTCATCTGAAGGGTAACAATTGAACATGTTCCTAGAGCTTTTAGATAAACGCAGTAGAGTACAAATCTAAAAACTAAAGCTTTTAGATTTAATCTAATAATAGCTTATAAATATATACTTACAAACTAGAGCTTTTAGATGAATACAGTAGAGTACAACGTACACAATCTTGTTCATGTAGTTGAGTAGAAGTATAAAGTAAAATATCAAAGTAGAGTTTAAGTACCTTAAATGTGTACTAAAGTATTTGGTAAACATTTGTAATTACATTCCCACACCGTGTACATCTCAGGTCAGCTGTGATGTTTTAAAAAAAAGTTGAAAATAGTTTCTTTCAATGAACAAGAGAAGGATGTAGACACAGTGTATCCGTAACAGAAGACAATGCCGACGATGCCGTCAACACACTAACACAACACACACACCTGAAGCGGAACGTGTGTAAACAAAACACAAAAGGTGGGATTATGCGCTTATACCTCTTTGATGCAGTCCAGGCTGCAGTCCTGAGGAATGATGGCCCCCTCCTGAGCCCAGACATGCTGACAGGGAGCCGAAAAGAGAAACACAACAAGCGCTGCCGTCCACATGCTGCTAAAGCGCGCATGACATGGTCCAACTGCAAGCACCAGAGCTCAAAAACACACAGAAACAATAAGCACTAAGCGTCTGGAGGAAGCATGAAGTGCGTAGTGCGTGAGAGTAAGTGACAGCAAACCAGGGAGGAGGCGTTCAGGGGAGTGGTGTCTTCAGGCTACGGGGTGGGGGGTGCAGCCAAGCCAACGAGCGTGTTTTAACAGTGACGCTGCCAGACGTGTTCATTCTGTGCTGCAGGAGCAAGAGGTGAGCAGCCGGAGCCAAACATACCTCATCCAGAGTCGACTCTCGCAGGAATGAGATTTCATAAAGAAGCCAAATGAATCTTTCAGTTAACCGAGTCATACCAAGGCTATTTATTATCATGTTAATGAGCTATACACACATGAATGTTTTCACAGGAAACATTTGCAATTCAAAAACATCTGGGAAATCTGTATTTCAAAGTCAAGTCATGAATCAATAGTTTATCACATCTTGATAAAGCATTGATTAAATGAGTAAAATAACATGGAACGTAACAAAAGAAAAATCTGCATGAAGGATTCCAGAGAGTGAAGAGGACAGCTGTTTCACCGGATCTGAAAAACAAACGAGCGCAATACACAAGATTAAACATCCCATCTGAACAAGTAATCAAACTTTGATTTAAGGAATATTTGTAGTCTGCCTGTTTTAGATTAAATGATTGATGTCCTTTGTGAAAGCAAACATCTCACAAAATCCCGTGCCAGTCATGTATACACAAACACATGCACTCTCACTAAAATGACCAGCATAGCACCATGTTTTTAACATTCAAGGCGGTTGGAGGTTTTCAAATGAAGCTCCGAAGTGATTCTGCTCTTTGTAGAGTGAGGACTGTGACCTCTGGGTGGAACACAGGGATTGTAGCCTTCGCAGACCACTATGCACAAATGGAAAGGGGAAAACCCCAAAAGCATAATAGGGCCCCTTTAATCTAACTGTATTCAATAGAAAATGTTGTCTGAGGGCATTTTCGTTTCAGTGCGGATGTCATTTGACGTTTGAAGTTTGATCAAATATCTCTGTAGAAGCCTCAAATGTAAAAAAAACAACAACAAAAACAGCAACAAATCTGTAAAGCTCTAACTTTAGCGAACATTCATGTATGTGTGAGCTAGGGAGCCTACTGTATTGACAAGATGTGTCAGAGTTTGTAAACTGTTTCCGATATAGTTTCAGTGTATCCCCTAGGATGGAGTCATAGCAGCGGTGCTAAGGCACACGGGCCTAGCAAAATGTGTGTGCGTGCAAAGTGCGCCCCGCCAATATGTTTCTATGTGTCTGCCAGCTCAAGAAAGGCTCCTGAGGCTCCACAGGTGTATTTTGCTAAATAGTCTTTATTGCACATACAGTAACACAAATACACATCCACATAACAAACAATCAAAATCAAATGCATGCAATTTAATTATTTTAACCTGCTTTATTTGGGGGTGGACCTCACCTCCTCTAGGGGGGTCCGAGGGCATGCACCCCCAGGAAGTTTTGTTTTTAAATGTTGAAGTGAAAAGCATCAACCTGGTGCACTTTGAGAGCAACATGAATGTATGGACACAGCTCTCAACACTCAGATGAAGGGGAGCTGTGTACTTTTCAATAATCCAAACATCTTTAGAATATGATCACAACCAATAACAAATCATTTAAAACTTGTTTATTCTTATCTTCTGTTACCTAGTTAGCATTCTTTCTTTCTATTTATGCATATTTTACTAATCACTCCCCTTTTAAACTGTTTTTTTGTACTGTCCTATAGTAGACATTGGAATGATTTCTTACTTTATTTTGTACAACTATATTAAATAGATACAGGTGTGCTCTCTAGCTCTCTCTCTCGCTCACAGAGGCTGTGTGCTCCTCCGTGGCGATGACACGAGCGCCACGTATTATTATTTTAATGTATACAAATATATATTATTATTATTATAAATATTATTAACATTTATGAAGACTTCTCTTTCCTTTCTCGATCCTTTGTTCACCTGGGAGTTATGTAAGGCGTTTGATTTAACATTCCACGTCACATGAGATGATTAATTGGCACATTGGGGGTGGAGTAATCATTTCACCTGAATGAGCTTCCTCTCTGCTCCTGTGCCAGGTAACTGGGTAAACCAGTGGCACTTCAAAGCATGCCGGTGCAAGAAACCGTTGGCAACGTTTCTCGGCGCTGGGGACGCTTTCCTTCTGAGAACCTCCGTACACACAGTGAGGTCTGACTCTATTTACCTTCTTTAGAACGTGTTGTGAGAGTTGATTTAATAGGCCGTAGCTGTAAACAACACGACAAGGCTTTTATGATCTTACCAGGATCACACGTTTATTAGACAGCCTGGTGAAAACTGATGTGAACGGGGGATTTCAGGGCTTTTATTCAGAGTGGGATATTTACAGCCAACTAGATTTACGAGATTGTAAAACTTTTTAAAAGATGTTAAACTGAGAAGAACACTGAATAGATCTACAATTAGAATGGTTATACACAAAAAGCTAATTATATTGCCTTACAGTTACTTTGAAAATAAGGGTAATCAGATTAAAGTTACTTATCCTAAAGTTGGGGATTACTAGCAGGATTACAATGTTTATACAAACCTAAAAAGATCATATAGAGGATCAGATGTTCTGTTCTGTAGGCTTTCAGTGTGAAACTACTGCTGCCTGAATCTGCTTTATGCTTTCTTTGCTTCATTTGTTCGGTTTATAATTCAGTAGGTGAATTTATATGTTCATCAAATAGGGTGTGAGTTTAACTGCTTGTATTAAACTAAAACAGAGCATTTTCTCATTTGATGTCAGCTTTTTTAAACTGTAGTGTTTAGTAGTGTAGTGTAGCTCACATCTTGGCTTCTTCTTTTCTAATACATTGTTCTGTTGTATTACACAATACACTTAAGTAAAACCATCTTATTGATATTTATTTATTTCCCAGTCTGCTCTGATAGGTTAGCTGGCCGGCACTGTTGTGATTGGTCAACTGATTCGAAATGGTTTACCCTTTAGCCTATCACCTACAATGTGTTGGATCGCTAGCCAATAGAAGTGCGGGAGGGAGAGACACTCATTGGGATGTAAGTCTTTGCGGACCATTTACATGCACACAAACCTTTAAAACACTCTGCAGGAAATGGAAAACTCCAAAAAGCATAATAGGGCTCCTTTAAAGTAACCCTCCTAACACTGATATAAGATAAAGATAAGATGAAACCTGAAAGATGATTGGCCCCTCACCGTATATTTGTCCCATTTCTTCTCAGGATCGTACGGCTCCCAGCGACTGGCAGGGAAGATGTGTTTGTTCTTCTCATACCAGCTCCTCAGCACCACTTTACCAGCGTGAGACTTTAAGACAAGAACACAGAAAGGGTTTTTCACTTTGCAATGAATGCCCACTCAAATGCTCATCCAAGGATTTCTGCACACTTGAGATGTACGCAGAATGAACTGGTCACCAAGAGAACATCCATTATGGGAATTATGATTCAATGTTTGACTGCAAGCAGAGGCACAATGAAATATGTTTGGTTACATGTGAGATCCTGTTTAATGCTTTCTAGGAAGGCGCTCGGAAGCTGTCAGTTCATCATAACAAGTTGAATATGTGCTGCAGGGCAGTGATGACTTAAGATGGGAAATGCTGATTTGAATTAATTCTCAAATAAGCAGGTTTGCAGTCACACAAGCTGCCCCCCCCCCCCCCCATCTTAGATTCAACACTATTACATTTTATTATTCATCTTTTGTTTGTCTTGTTTAAACACTATTACCCATTTTTTTCCATTCATTTAGCAAATTATCTTACTTTTCATGTTATTTATTTGTCTACTTTAAATTGTTGTCAAGCACTTCATTGTGTTATATACTGCTCCTGTCAAAAAAGTTATAGTGTCAGGTTTATTTATTGTCCACCATTTAGCAAAAATGTCGACATGCATACTTTTTGTTGCAGAATTCCCTTAAGCTGATATTCATCTCAGTATCTATACCTTAAATATGGATAGCACAAAAAAGTATAGCAAGGAATTACATTGACATATATCTTGGATAATAAAGAAAAAGGTTGAAAACTGAAAACTGATACATCTACTGACTCCAGAAGGCCCCCCCCCCCCCAAAATCAGAAATATTTGTATGGCATATACGACATTCATTCCTTATAAAACAACAGCCTGTGTTTGCCGTTCAGTTTCGGCACTGGTTCAGATCAACTAAAGAATTCCGTTCATTTCCTCTAAGTCAGTGTTTCTCAAACTTTTTCATACCAAGGACCACTTAACCAATAAAAAAACACTCGCGGACCACCTAACTCCACAAATATCCAAAAACACATTGTTTTTCTAGAACAGATTACAAATCGCCTGAAAATGGTACAAACAAGAGGCAACATGTGTGATGAAGGTGTTGCGCTGGGCTACATCATGAAACTTAAGCTCGCTCCATTGCGGAGATATTCCCGCGAGAGTGCGAAAACTTTAATTAATGAATTAATTTCAAATGCGAAATGTTACCAATATACTCACGGACCACTAGGGGAGCGCTCACGGACCACTAGGGGGGGCGCTCACGGACCACCAGTGGTTCGCGGACCACACTTTGATAAGCACTGCTCTAAGTCCTTTTGTCTCACTATGAAAACAAATCCTCACCTCATCTTTCTCAACGGTGGCGTCGTTCACCAGACGGATATCATCGTGGACGTCGAAGCTGAACAGAGGACCTGGAAGAAAACAGATAAACTGAGTCCAAAGGCAGTAACACAACTATTTCAAAATGTAACAGAAACAAAGCCAGGTGCTGTTTATGGATTGGCTGAAAGCTGAGGATCACTCACCAGATTTGCCTCTGGCTTTGGTCACGATGAAGTCGTAGAAACTGTGGTGCTGAAGGAGGCAAACAGATGAGAACAATCAAAGAGGGATAAAGTGCCGCACCTGCTCCACACATTTCAGTGTTTGTCGACAGAGTCTAGACTCTATACTTGTTTCTAAGTTGGCAGTTGTGTATGTTTGCACAGATTGAAAGCTATTAGAGTATAAGGTTTATTTATTCGGTTTTTTTCTAAAAATCATATTCTCTAGAAATATAGAAAGTAACAGAAATGGTTTGCCGCTGTGTCCTTGGGCAAGATACTTAAACCCAAATCGCTCTGGATTCTTACGGTATTTGAGTGCATGTAAGTTCATCAGTTCAATGACTGAATGATGAAGTGTTATGTCGATATTAAAGTATTTAATCAGAAATATTGTGAAATTAGATGTTCTCTTAATCACTCATCCCTGCAATCAACCCGTCAGATCAGGCAAATGATAAAATGAACGTGATCTTTAACTATTATTCATTCAGAAAGCATTAGCACAACGAGGCAACAGCCGATGGGTTTGGCTGAACAAGCTTGAGTAACGCCTGGAGCGTGAAAGGAATTTCTCATCTACCAAAACTGTCACAACAATTAAATGAAGAGAAACAAATCAAATCCAAACAAAGTAAGGCAACGGTTGAACTGCTTACATGTGGTATGATCAGATCTTCTTTGATGTACATTAGCTGCTCTACTCCAGCAGACCTGCCCACAGAGGAAAATCAGTTCAGTAAAGATGAATTTAAACATTCCAACGGTGTGGGAGAGAAACTCGAACTTTGGGATTTTAGTCTTTACAGACCATTAACATGCACAACATTATATATAAAACACTACAGGAAAGGGAAACCCCCCAGAGGCATATTAGGGTCTCTTTAATTTGTGTTCATTTGGTCAGATTGGTCATTTTGTCTACCTGCATTACACAAGCATGACAGAATTTGGTAGAGACACATTTGCAGGAATATGACCAAACATCATTATGTGTTTTAAGAAAGAGTGTACTCATCTTCAACATCTCACCTGAGCTCACTGAAGTCCTTCCTGAGGACCTCCAGGGCCCTCTGCAGGAAGTTCTGGATGGTATTTCCCTTTTTCATCTGCGGGCCAAATACACAATGAAATCATGGAGAGTAGTAACCACTTTGTCAAAGCATGTTGTTTTACAACATCATCAACAGATCTGTAGCTTTAATCAAATAATAACAGCTCATGGTGTTTTACCTTGACAGTCTTACGATGCCCTGAGCCGTCCCAGTAGCTGAATGTGATCTCGATTTCCTCGCCTGAAGACAAAAATACACACCATTATTTTTGGATCCATGGGAAGTGTGCGTTTGTAAGTAAAGCAGGGAATTCAACAAATTCATTGTGGACAGAATGTGTGCTTGTAATTAGAGTTAAAGGTGTGGGAAGCACAACTGAAGTAATGAGGGATGTTTCTGTTGACACTCACTCTTGATCTTCTCCTGTTTGAGCTCCCACTCCTGCCGGAGTTCCTCTCTGAGGCGGTTCTCCTCCTCCTGAGCACAAGAGGCAGGGAAATGTTAAGGTTTATACATAAAGAATTTGCTGTCACAGTCTCAAAATGGCAACTTTAACACAGTACTGTGAGCTACAATTATTTAGAAGTCTGTTTGTTTGTTTAAAAGGGGGATATATACTGTGTCTAGATTGCTTGCTACTACCCTAAGTGTTGCTTGGTTTGTGTTTCATTCTGCATTCTGCCAAGCTGATCTTTAAATTCCTCTGGCCTCATCTGGAATATGATAACTCCCTCAAACGATTTGAAATATTTACCTGAAATATAAAAAGAAATAAGAAGAATGTTTGTCACTGACAGAAATGTTTTATATTCCCCTCACCTCTCTGTCTCGATCAGGAAGGAAGCTCGTGTCCACATCTGGATTTTTCCCCAGCTTCTTCTTCTTTGTTGGATAATCTATACAGACATAGTACAGTTAATTAGACAAACTTCCTAATAACCATGTTAAATCTTAAAAAAAACGAAGTATAAAAGTTACATGCTGATCATTTGCAGGGGTTATGTGCTACAGAGGAGCAATGCTAAGCTAACTGTCTACTGGTTGTAGCCTGTTATTTAGCACAAGCCATGGAGTGGTATTCATCTCCAAATCTAATCCAGCAAGAAAGCAAACATATTGAAACATTTCTATAAGCAACACAAAGATAAAACAAAACAGATAAGTAAGTAATTGTTTTATATATGCTATAATAACAATAATCAAAACTGAACTTAAACTTCTATATGTATATAATAAATGTATTTGAGCCAAGCTGTGATGCAACAACTACTCAAAGCATATGACAAGGACATTGTTTTGTTTGACTCCCATTTTTTAACATATGCATTGATGTTCTATTATTTTTGATTTTCTCAAACCCTTTCTGCATATATGCAGGTTTTTTTACCCTGAGAAAACCTGCTTTACAATTGGATACAGACTCGTTTTTCTACTTTAGACAAAGATTCCTTTTTTGCTTTGGCTTTCGGGAGAACAGTCGGATGTTGGTAGCTGTAATGGTGCGTTAACACCGGAAGCAATGTGATTTTTGGGTACTAATGTCGTATGTCTTCCGGGACAGAAACAAAAAAGAGCTGGCTTGGAGGAAGATAAGCCGGTAAGCACCTGGATAAGACGATGAAATTCACCAAATTGTGTGCGACGCTGGATGATATTATGAACCCAGACACGACGGCGTTTGCTGCTACTTTTGTAGGACTTCCGCAGAAGGGACAAAGCAGCAATAGTTGTAATATATTCCATAATTAAGTGCAGAAAGAAATAACTATTTAGCTTGGACGCGTAAACAACATCGCTGTCAACCTGTCTTGAATGCACCATAAGAAGAGCATATCCAATGTATTTTAATACGTTTGTACATTTGAATCATTTCCCAAATCCATGTACATTTTATACATGGATGTTAAGGATGTCAGTGGAGCTCTTTTGCGCTGTCACTTTCATACAGTAAAGATTCACCATCCTCTTCTTCCTCTTCCTCCTCCTCTTCTTCTTCTTCTCCTTCGTCTTCGGGATTAAACGATAAACTGGCGATTTTCCTCTTCTGCTCCTCCTTCCTCTTCTTCTCTTTCTGCTTCTCCAGCTTGCTGAAACCATACAAAAAATCAACAATGTATACAAAAAAAAGAAAGACAGGAATGACCGGCATAGAGCCATGATGACATACATTACCTATCCCTGCCTTACTTAAATGAGTTTTAATATATAAGTATGCATCTTCTTCATTGACAGCTGTCTTATTGTTGCCAAATTGTACAGGAGCCCAAACAAACAAAAGGTATTGTTTTAGTTACAGTTGGCAGCTGGAGGAACACCTTGCTTGTTGGGACAGGTCGGGTTAGACGCCACCCAGTGTTGAAAGTGTTGAGCTTCAGGACAATAGCTTTGTTGGTGTACTAATCCCTCAAATAAATCTTTATTTAGTAATATTATGGGATTTTCCCATTGGATTATGGAATTTAGCATAATAAGATATTTGGCAAACACACGATTATGATACATACTAGGGCTGCTCAATTAATTGTATTGTAATCGCAATTACGATTTTGGCTTGCAACGATTACGAAAACAACGTAATCGAAATAAAACGATTATTTTTTTATTATTATTATTATTTTTTATTATTATTGGTTTTTTAGTGGAATTATACTTAAAGTTCAGGGTAATCAACTGTTAAAAACATACTGTTCAAATGTTTTTTTTCAATAAATGGATGTATTCAAAGTAAATGGATAATTGTTTTTAATAATCGTGATATCAATTATTTACCCAAATAATGGAGATTATGATTTTTGCCATAATCGAGCAGCCCTAATACATACACGTTGCTTCAGCAGGATAATCTCCACAATATAACACCACTTTATGATTTATGTTGACTAAATGCAATTGCCAGAATTTGAAAGCTGACGTTAAGATATGAAGGAACTTCATCGCGATCACAGCGCTGCGAATCACCACAGCTAAACCAAAGGCATCTTATGTTCCTAAACCAAAGCTACTGTGTGATAATACATATGATAACTCACAGCATGAGCTCCTTGGACTGCTCCTTCTTGGCCAGCTGTTTCTCTCTCTCCTTCACCAGCGCCTCCTGCCTGGCCTTCATGTCATTCAATGTCACCAGACCTGATCAAGTAAACAATAGTCAAACAACAATCACATGGCTATATAGAACCACAAGACACATTGCAATGATGTTGCATTATTGGTTTCCTTTCCCAATATCTCTTTTGAGCCAAATGCTCCTTCGGTCCAAGCAGGGGACAGTTTGTGGTGATAACAGAAGTATTCGATGTCCAAAAACTAGAATTCTTACCAACTGTGCTGGACTTGAGCTCTGCCTCCACAGCATCATAGTGAGCGGAGAATTTCTTATCGATGTTAGACTTCACCATGTTGTCCTGTAAGAACCAGACACGCATTACAGACAAGACAAACTGGAGGGAAAGTTTAGCCTGCCATGTTTTAAGCATTAATAGCAACATACGGTTACGATGCCTCATGATACCCTACTAGCTAAACGCTATGTAGATAGGACTTTTTTTAATATATTTTTACGTAAAAAACAACATGGCTTTCAGATATTCAAAATAAATTAATAGGATCAGGTTGTTATAAAACAGAAATACACAGTATAGAAATGTATAATAGATAATAAACAATAAAAACATTAAAGAGCTAGGGCTATTTATGTGAATCATATTCTTCCGAACAATATTGTTGCATTATTATTTCTCTTTAACTGCTTTAATTAAAACCCTTACGGTACGTCTACACTACAGGCATCAAAAAATGCTTTCAACGCTTCGCCCATTCACTTGAATGGGGTGAAGTAGAAGATTTTTAATCTTCGCCAAACTGCATTGTGGGGAGCATGGCATGGCTTTGCAAGCATCACGAGCATCTATCGGCATCAAAAGTTGAACAATGTTCGACTTTTGAGGCTCGATGCTTGGCATCAGCCAATGAAATCCCGTTTATGCAAATCCCGCCAGTGCAAGCGCAGCCAATCAAACCGCGTGCAAGCTGGGAGAGTCAGACCGCAGTTCATTTCCTCATATTCCAAACGAGATATTACGGTAGCAAATCACCCGGTTCTTTACGACCGGAACTATTTACCGGGATACAAACCGGAGGAACCAGGCATGGAGGGAGGTGGCAGAGACAGTGGGTGAAACTGATAGTTTTTTCGCCTGTTTGGAGAGTTTATATCCAGTTTACTTCGTTTTAACATTGCTATTGCTTTGTATGTCGGGGGCGGGAGGCTCATGTGATTGGTTGCTCGCAAAAAATCGCCAAGCTTCAGACACGCCCAGCTCCAAGATTTTTTCATGCCTGTAGTGTATACGGGCCGGGCCGTAACATGAATAAGTGTGTCCTTTTTGACCCGGTGAGGTGGTTTTCTTAGAGTATCTTTGTAATTACAGGGTTTCCCACACATAGACTATACTTGGGCGGGCCGCCCAGGTATATTAACGGCGGCCCAAGTATATTTCGCGACCCATTTAAGTTTTTTTTTTACATAATTTTTTTTTGTTTTTTTGTCCGTGACCACGATGCCATCTGCGATTGATTAACTTGTGGGCATTGATCACTCGCTCTACGCCTCCTGTACCCAGTCCCGGACTGGCCATCGGGAGGACCGGGGGGGTTTCCCGATGGCCTGGCCTCTTAAGTGGCCTGCCTCACACAGGGTGACTGGCTGTCTACATGATGTGGCCTGCCGACATGGCCACTGTCATACAGATCATAAATCAAAGCCCTTGATTTGTCTCTGTGTGTCATTCAAGCTCGGGATAACCTCAGCTCAGGTGAGGTAAAAGACTCTCTGAGTGTTTAGATAATTAACTTAGTCTAAGTTCTCAGTGGGTCTCAAACGGTGTGGTCACCATTTATGTAAACACATATTTCCATTTGAGGGGGTTGTGATTAATAAAATATGCATGAATAAATAAATAAAAAGTTAACTAGGTGAAAAAAGGTAAGATAAACTTTAAAAGCTTGTTGAGAGCTAAAACTAGTCTTTGCTGCTGCCTCAAAGAGGAGCAGGGGGGAGAGGGGGGAGACAGGAGAGGCTGATTCAGGAGCACAGACACACTCACAACTATAAATGAACCAACAATCAATTAATAAACAAGTTTCAGTGTTTTTTTCATATTGGAAATGGTATGTTATTGGTTATGTATATGATTGTATGATTATTGAAATGTAAACAGTTCTGTTTCATATAGGTGTTTCCATAGATCTAGTCTCTTTATTTCCCCCTCAAAATGCACCAGAGTGATGCATTTAACTCCAAAATAAAAAAACTAATCTTACCAGGGGGGCATGCCCCCGGACCCCCCTAGAGGATTTGAGGTCGACCCCCCAAGTATATTTCAGATCCGTGGGAAACACTGAATTATATTTTGTTATCATTTCATATACCAGCTATTCCTCCAAAAACATGTTTTGGATATCATGCCATTCAAATTTACATTTTAAAAATTGTAGTTTTTGTATTACTACCCCAAGCTTCCATAAGTGGGTCAAAAATGACCCGCATGTATTTTCTATGGAATTTCGTTTTTTTTTCAAAATGTAAAAAAAATGTCTAAAATGATAAATAGTGAAAAATTAAATATAAAATATTTCTACTGTGAACCAAAATATAATACAAGTGATTTTTTCTTAACCAAATTGACAAAAATCTCATAAAAACACATTCTAATACGGGTCCTTTTTGACCCACTTATGGTATAGTGTAGGGTCCAGTCACTCTAAGTGCATCTAAGGGTTAAAGGAAAAAAAATCCTCTTTTTTTTTTCAAACACAAAACTAAGATATACTCAGATTTCGGTACATAAAATGTACAAAGAATAAGAATATCGTTAAGCAAAAAGATAGCTAATGTCCAAGATGAGGTAATAAATAATGTCCTTTAAAAATGAAGAGTTGCTTTCCACTAACCTTTGGCTAAATCAAGCCATAAAGATGCATGCATTCTGCATTTACTTGTTCACTTGCAACATTTTATTGTATTTTATTTGACATGTATAAAGTTTACTTCTGCAATACTTGTTTCTGGTCTTACAACATAATCTTGCACTATTTTATTTCTATTCAGTTTTCTCCTTGCACTATTTGTTATTGATTTTTTTGAATGTGTTTTATTGGGTAATGTCTTATATACATGTATGTTCCATTGTTGGAGGAGCCTGTGACTACCATTGCCATAATTACACTGTAGCTACTGTGCATATGCCAATAAAGCTTTGAATCTTGAACAAAAAGGATGATAAGTAAAACACTGCAACTGCGACGCCTTCGCTGAACCCCCACTTTGCTGGGACTCAGGGCTCTCGCGTAAGGTCTCATAACGGCGTACGATAATTATTTTTGGACAATATACTAAGTCAGTTCGCAATAAATAATTCTAACACGTTATCATTGATGGTAAAAAGCTACTTACCTCGGCAATTTTCAGTTTTAGCTGCTCGAGCTGTGATCTTTCTTTTTCTCTTTTCTTCATCAGCTGCATGGCTCTGCCGGCCTCACTGGCGGCTCCTTTGTACTGCGCCATGTTGCTCTTTCTGCTCCTAACGCTCTCTAATAAGATTATTTATTCCACAAACAACAAAAAGGTAAATTCAATTCTGAAATAGACTGATTTTATTAAGAGCTACGAAGGTATAACTCCCAGCAGCACAACACAACAAGAAAAATGGCGACGACGAAGTGCATGCTGGGTAGTAACGGGAGAATCATAAAAAATGCCTTCAGGTTACCCAGGAGAGCTCGGAATTATTACATCCAGAAATCAGAATGCATCAAAGGCTGAATAAACGGTTCGACTATAACATCAGTACACATTTAAAAGAAGAAAATGAATATTTTATGAATTCAAATCACAATTGCTAGTTTTTTATTTAAAAAAAAGTATTCTTTATGAAAGTTGGTCTATAAAATCTTTTAAAGAAATGTTGAAAAACAAAAATAGTTACATAGCAAATCCTAAAACAATACCCTAACCCTAATACTAAATCAGTATAATATATAATAGTATGAAATGACTAAATCCCAAAAGATGCATTTGATTAATTGTGTCAACTTTATTCTAGAATCAACTGTGCACATTCACAACAAATACGCTTAAGGAACTTCTGACATTTATTTTATTGATTGCATGGTACAATTGAATAAAAAACATTTTTTAAATAATAACAAAAACTGTCTATGAACTGGCTTTACACATATAAAACATATCAAACAGCATTAACATGAAACAATTGCAGAACCATGCCAATTATAAAACAAAAAAAAGACACATGCACATTTTAATAAAATAACCAATCTCTCTCTCTCGCTTATTCAGTCACTCGATAACACTCGCTATCTCTCTCATTCATGCAGTCTCGTTGTCTCTCATTTGATGGTAGTCCTTGTTCGACAGTGTTACAGCAATTTGGCTGCAGCAGAGAGCAAGAGATGTACAGAAGGGAGTGATAAAAACATTAACACCACACATACATAAAGACCGCATGCAGGGAAGGAAGGTGGTGCTCAGCTGTATGCAAGGCACCACAAACCTAAAGGGAGAAAAGAAGATCATTATTTAAACAATAATATGTCTGAAATAACGTCTCTCTATATTGGGACTATGAATTGATATATAACATCATCTTCGGAACATCTCCAGACTCCGCTCATCTCTGTCCCAACCCAGCACTGAAATCCTGGTCCACTCATTCGTCACATCCCGGATTGATTACTGCAATGCACTTCTGACTGGCCTTCCCATCAAACTCCTCAATAGACTGCAAATAATCCAGAACTCTGCTGCCCGGATCATCACCCTATAACCTATAGGTATACATAACTGCAATTACACTAACGCAGCGTCCACACGGCGGCGTGCGTTGAAGCTTGCCGGCGGGCGTGTCTGAAGCTCGACCAACAACCAATCACATGAATCTCCCGCCCCGGACACACAAGCACGCGGTTTGATTGGCTAGAGCTTGTACTGGCATATGATTTGATTGGCTGACGCTTCCGTCGAAGCTTCAAAAGTTGAACATTGCTCAACTTTTGAAGCGAGCAACGCGAGCAAAGTGAAGCAACTCTCCAACAATGCAGTTCGGGAAAGTGTGACGTCACGCCCACTTTGAATGGGCAGAAGCGTTGAAGCTTCAACGCACGCCGCCGTGTGGACGGGCCGTGATGGATCACAGGCCATCGTAGCTTATTGTAGTGAACCTTCTGCATTCACTGTATTTGAGGAATGTGTAACATTAGCCGCTTTCACACCAAGTACTTTGCCGTACTTGGTGCCCAGCACTTAGTACCCCCATGGAACTAAGTACAGATCGCGTTCACACCGGAATAAGTTCCCTGAGGGAAGATTACGCAAATGAAGCCGCTGACGTCACTTCTTCTCCTTCTTCTGCTTTTACTGGCAGGCCGCAAACCACTTCACGACGTATACTGCCACCCGAAGTTCCCGGCCGGAAGTCCCCGGAGTTGGGGACTGGCTTCAGTAGAAGCTGCTGGGACTCCCAGCATCTTCTACTGAAGCCTTCCGAGTAAATCGCCAGAACACCGACACCTCCTCATAACTCCACCGCTCCCATGTTTTTTTTTTGTTGCCATAAGTTATTCTCTCTCCGTTGGTGCGCTGGGCTAATGCTAATAATGCTAATGCCAGCAAATACAATGGCGGCTTCACAAAACTTTTCAGAGTTCTACGGAGCGTGGTTTGCAATTAGCCCAGCCAATCGAAATTGGTACTTTTTTCTCCCCAGGATAGTACCACCTCTCTAGCAGGCACTAAACATGGGGATAAAAGTTCTCTGAATTAAGTTCTCTTTTTGGTGTGAGCGCAAAATTCCAGGCACTATCGGAACTAAACGGGAAAAGTATGGTTAAAAGTACTCCGGTGTGAACGCGCCTCATGTGACTCTAATATGCATGACTTCATGAGGAAAATGTTGTATTGCATCGGCATACCAGACATGTAGACAGGCGAGAATGGCCAGTGAGATTCCACAAAGAAGAGCTAAAGGAACTGCAAACAGCAAGGAGAAGCAGCGGTACGTCCAGATGCGAGTCTTCTCAAAGCCAACCATGCTGTGAAGCCACACTCGATCAATGCTATGAGGTGTGGCGGGCTCTGCCAGTACGTCACTGACCTCTACCTGCAGTATAGATGAGAAAAAAGAGTGGGTGGTACAAGGTTAGTCAAAGCAGTTTGTTTATAGAACAAGTACAACTGTATTCAGTTACAGTATAGATGCGAACACATAAAAGCATAAATAGATTGACAATCCAAAAAAAGTTCTCTCCTGTTTTTACAATCTAAGAACAGGTGAAATAAAATCTGTCATTTTTCCATAAATTATTAATTATTAGTAACAGGTATGTTGCCAGGATATTTTCCCAAGTTGCTGTTTGAACATAGGGTGATTTTCAGTGGCCAAAATGATTACACTTTTTGTTTTCTAAAGTCATACATAAAGGAAGAAAAAACATTAAGAACTGCATATATTGTTCTCTTTCTTATTTGCCTGTTAACTTACGTTTTTGAGTAAGGAGCCCCACAAAGATTGCCAACTTTATAGTGAAACATCTCCTGGACTGGTGATCAGGACCTCTGTCTTAGAAATGTGGCCAATTTCAATTAACATCTTCAAGATAACTTAGAAGTGGATTAAGATCATGTGCTTTGTTCAGTTTCAAGTAGAAATGCAGCTACCTGTCATAAACATAGCAAAAATAAGAGCTGTTCTAAAAAGAGACTCCAGTGTCATCACAAATAATCCAAAGAAAAGAGGACCTTAAAGGGAACCTTGGGGTACACCACAATAAATAGCCGCAGAAGAGGATGACAGAATGAACCTTAAGGTGCTGGTTGATGCCATGAGGGTCCCTGTTGACCGGAAGGGTAGGTGATGGCGTACGGATGGATGTGGGTGTATGGGTGGGTGTGGGCGTAGCAGGGGCCGTGGAAGGGGTTGGAGGTTTGGGCGCTGGAGTCGGGACTTTTGATGCAAACTCAGGAGGAGGAGGAGGCGTGGTTATCTGTTCTTCTTCTCTGTCATCGTACTCATCACTGTCGTCATCGATCTTACACTCCACCAGACAGTCATCACTCACCATCATCATCATCATCACTGAAGGACCAAGGATACGCTGGCTTTCACTTGCAAGAAGATATATAGTCTATTCTGATATTGCACTAACATACACACATTTATACTGTAAATAAATGCACACACACAGCACACACATAAATACACTCCTGCAGCATATTTCATTTCAGGCATGTTGCGTGTAACAGCAAGCTGAGCACTGGCACTAGCACCTGTTAGCCCCCAAAAAAGAAGCCATACCAAAATCTGTAAATAGCAGCTGGCCATTTTAAAATGACATTCAAAAATGAAAATAGAGCAAAATAAAATAATGTGTCATATTACCTAAAAAATATGACCAAAGTCTTGCAGTTAATAAATTCTTTTTATTATTAATTAATAATACATGCAAGTTGATTTTAAAGACTTGTAACCCATTTGCATTGATATACATGCAATAGCTGCTTCTGAGGTGAAGAACTGTTGCAAATCATATCCTTCTTGAGATATAATGGCAGCAGATCCACAACAGGGACAGTAACAGTCGAAATGATAAATCATGTCTGACTTACCTTACTTAAAGGGCTATCTTAATCCTGTATCAGTGACATAGACCCTTGCAGAGGAAGGAGATAAGAAGGCAGACGAGCACTGCAGAGTGATAATCTGAAATGTCAATGAGATAAATTCAGCCGCTTAATCACAATGTCCCTCAGAGCTGAGTTGGCTTATGAGAACTCATACACACACAGACAGACACCAGAAGTGCTCATTTGGTACAGTGCCTCTTATTACTTGCGCTTGAGTGTGTCTGTGTGTGTGTTGGGTGGCTGTGAGAAGGGGTTATTTTAGGAAGAAGAGCGGATGGGCCTAAAAGATCACGTTACAGCACTAGGGTGCCATCGTTACACAAAAATTGAAAAATCACACACACACACACACACACACACACACACACACACACACACACACACACACACACACACACACACACACACACACACACACACACACACACACACACACACACACACACACACACACACACACACACACATATATACACACAGAGCATAACAATGAGGTGGGAAGTAGTATTTGCTTATTTAAAACTATGATAAACATTTACTTGGATATTGTTAAACGACAGCAGAAAATATATATATTTGAATATTTTCCTATCTTTATATTGTTTGTGTTTATAATTTCAGCATCAAAATGTTATCTTATATATTTTTTTGATTGGATTAAAAGTGTAAGGAGGTCGCTGTTCATGTCCTTTTGGACACAAGAGGCAATTTAATAAGCTGATAACATGCACAAATGTTGTTAAAGTGCGTAGTGGTGCTTCAAGCTAGAAGCATATGGGGCAAATTCTATGTAAGCTGCTCCCTCATGGCTCCCTGTAGATCTGCCCATGGAACACAATTTAAATACACAGACAACCTTTTAATCATTCATCACTTTATTGAGTTCTTCTTCTTTCTTTTTTTAATACCACATATACATTTGGACACAGTACATTTTGTGACATCATCAAACAGTGATCCAGAATAACAGGGTGTTTTAATCATAGAGGCAGAATCAATCAAAAAAGGATTCTCCTTTTAGGTTTCCAATACTGAAACACAACAGAGGGGAGATTCGATAACGTACGGACATTTCAAACGCTTTTGGAGTCATTTTACACTTGCAAAAAACCTTAAACAATGGAACCTATAGATGGTGTTGGATAGTCAAAGGGGGGCCAAAATGTGTGGATGAATGAGAGAAAGAGTTTTGATTGTGGCTCCAAAATGTAGCCATTGCATTCACAGTTTAAACCAGAGAAAGTCTCTCTGATATGGGGACCATTTTGGCTCTTGAGGCTAGGGCACAGTTTCCAGTTGAAGAGCAATACAACCTCAGCCCTGAGTGAGAAATTCTAACTTATTCCATTGAAGCCAAACCTGAGTTAGCTTGGCTCTAACTCTCCAGAAGCCCTGAGTTTAGCCTGCCTTTCAGGCCATTTATCACATATGAAGGGGAATGTGTTTTGTGTGTGTGTGTGTGTGTGTGTGTGTGTGTGTGTGTGTGTGTGTGTGTGTGTGTGTGTGTGTGTGTGCGTGTGTGTGTGTGTGTGTGTGAGTGTGTGTGTGTGTGTGTGTGTGTGTGTGTGTGTGTGTGTGTGTGTGTGTGTGTGTGTGTGTGTGTGTGTGTGTGTGTGTGTGTGTGTGTGTGTGTGTGTGTGAATGAATAAATAGATAAATAATTATGAAATAAATCATTCAGGCAACAAAAATGTGCCTACATTTATAAATAAAACAATCGTTTGGGAAATAATGATTGATAAATTGTTAAGACTTAATTCACAATAATAACATGTTATTTCGTCATCTGTGATGCTGTTGAGTTTTATGGCCAGGCGTCAGGAAATAGGGAGAATAAAGTTTAAAAAGTAATTTAGGAATAATGTTAAAATGTTAGAATTAACTCTAAATTGTTCAGGATAAGGTCAAAATATTAAGAAAAAAGTTGAAACGTTGAGATTAAAGTTGACATTTCAAGGAAAAGTTCAAATGGGTCTAACAAAGATGAAATACCAATTAGAGACAAAAAGTCAGAATACCCTTTCATAAAAAAAGTTAATGGTAATGTTAAAATATAAAAAATAAAATAAATGTTTTAAATAAAAAAATGTTTTAGAGAATGGTGTTGACACCTTGAAATGAAACATGGAACTTTATTCTGGTTAGAAAATATACCTTGAGTGTGACTTTACTCTTAATATTTTGAAAATGTTCTCTAAATGCAAAATAAAAAAAATATCTCCATCCTCTTGCTTTTGCCCCTATGCCTGGCCCGAATACTGCTCTGTACATCAGTCTTTTTAGTCATGTCACTATTTATTTCATTTCACTTTTAAATGGTGTCTCTCTGAACCTAGATGAGGATGCTCGCGTGCTCCACTAGCTAGTTAGCTGGCTAAAGAGGTAGCATTAAGCTAAGACTTAGACAATATCAAAATGACCGTCTGTTTTTACTGTATCTGTTTAAAACAGGGGCCTCTATTTGAAGCAGGGGCCTCTATTTTTAAAGTTTAGAGTAAAATGGGCATTGTTTTTGATCGAGCTAACAGGTTGCTGGCTAAATGTGTTCTCAATTAGCTGTCTTAAAGGACAAATATTATCCCCATTTTCAGGCTGATACTTGTATTCTGGGTTTCTTCTAGAACATGTTCACATGCTAAAGTTTTCAAAAATATATATTTATATTTTCCCCGTCTAATACGCTTGATTTGTTAACCGGTCTTTTTAAGGCCCCCCTAAAAAAGCCCAGCCTGCTCTGATTGGTCAGTGTTTCTGAGTCTCATGTGCTTTCTGTGTCTCTGCATTGTAATTGCAGCCAGGGAATGACAGCTCGTTTAAAGGCACAGTTTTTAAAAGCGGGCTGTGTGCATTCCTCCATGGGTTGACTCTTCACAGTATTTTTGTGGCACCTGACCTATTTGAAAAAAAAAAAAAGACATGAAAACCCACATTTTTTACAATATGGGATATTTAAAAAGCAGGGAACATGCGATTGGTTGAAAGGTGGGAGGGTGGTGAATGCACTCTTGTCATGAGAAGTGACATTGATAAAAACGTTCATGAAGAAAAATGTCATGAAATAAAACTTGACAGGAAATCAAAGTGTTATCTGGAAAAATAAAACTACATTATTGGACATAAATAAACATAACTTTAATGGATAATATCCAATGAAATGATATTATCATAAAAATGAATGATGAGAAAAACACCTAAAAATAAGCAGTTGAGTTTAAACTATTTCTTCAAGTAATTCACAAATCTTTGTTTCCATCTTGTAACGTGTGCTTGATTTTATTTCATAACGTCTTAATTAATATTGAACACCTTGGGGTTCTTTTCAAGTGAAATAAATGTGAGGAGTAAAAGATTTGAAGGCACTCTGGCCCCGGATCAGTTTTCTTTTTTAAATGAAGCAAACATCAGAGCTGCCACTAAGGGGCAGCCTAAATATATTTTTTAAAGTATCATGGCAGCCACTCTTAAAAGTCAGTCTGGTGATGTCACATCCCTGATTCCCCAAAAGGTACAAAAGCCTGGGGGACTCAAACAGACCCAAAGAAAATAAAAATACCAAAACCAGCTTTAAAACAGACACACAGTACAGTACAGTTACACGGCACCGAGACTAGTGGCACAATGAGATGGCAAATATTATACACGTGTCAAAAAAATAAATCGATATCTTCACTTAATGCATCGTCGACATCAGCATAATCATCGTTAAACAACAAATCAACAATTCCACTCATCCTCTCCTTTCTTTTAGTCCACCGGTCTGAAAAGGGTCCTTCCTCTGAGGCCGAATCCAACTTTTTTGGCAGTGGGTGCAGCTTGAGGAACAGAGGAGGAGGAGGTGGAGGAGGAGGAGGAGGGAGCAGTGGGGGGAAGGGTTGACGGCGGCAGGGTTGGCTGGCGAGACAGGAGCTCCTTGAACACCGAGTTCATCTGACGGCTGATCATGTCCTGAGAGAGCAGAAGAGGAGAAGCAAACAGCAGAGGAGGGAGACATGGAAGATAATGAACATCCCTGAAAACACCTCCCACTGAAAGATGCTATATAGATGCTGCGTTCAAGTACATCCATTTAAAATGCCCCTTCTCACACAATGATAGTCATTATCTTATAAAAATTATTATTATTACCTTTTGGGGGCTAACTGTCAACTAAGTCATACACTAACTAGTAAGTAAGTACCACATACTACTACAAACTAATATTTAAGTATATACATTTGCTTAAGCTACATTTAAACACCAGCTTCAATATGAAAATCAAAAGAGAAAAACTAACTTGTTAAACTTTTACTTTTAAAGACCAAAGTGCAATCACATTATGTGTTGACCATAGGAAAGATCTCAGAATAGAAACAGTGTACTGATCCTTTGTTAGAAAGACTCATTAACAAAGTTAATATAAATGATGGACTTGTTATTGAAAGAGCCAAAGTTATATCCCTCCAATGTATCAACCACATTTTAAATATTTTCTTGAGATGTCTAATGCCCTTGTTTTTTCATTCTAACCGTGACCCTAACCCTAGCTCCACTTTCCTGGCAATGCTCTAACCTGCCTTACTGAATTCATAGTGAGTACTGTGGGCGAAACTTCTGTGTAGCAATGCAGTGGGAGTCACCGACTCATGAAAGAGACACGGGATGAGCAGGAGCTTTGATGTCAAACATTGATGGTTTATTTAGGAGCTTCGGCCGGAGAATTCACAAAACAAGTCACAGCAGCCACGGTCTGACTGCACGGGAAAGTTGCCACATCAATTCTGGAGCGCCTCTCTCTCGTTAGACCTTTTAACTGGTTTCACAGAGAGTAATCAACATATTTTGAGAAGATAGCCTAAACAGCTGGGAACACTGAGTTACTTGCGTCTGACAACTATGGCCTCGAAGATTTCACACCTTGGAGTCCACAAACACTGAGAAGGAAGTGTCCCAGTGTACCCACAACAATAAACCATCAGTGACCGAGAGTTGCCCGGTCATAGAAATGGGAACAACAACAAATGGCTGAATAGACGTCAGGGTTGGTCATACACGTCAAAGGGCAAAAAGGTTATATATCTAGGAGTCTAGGAGAATTATTCCCTAACAAGTACCATAGGCACAGGTAACGCGTTACTGTAACGCCTTTATTTTGGGCCGTAACTAGTACTCTAACGCATTCTCCTTTAAATTCAGTAACTCCGTTACCGTTACTACATGGTGCGTTACTCCGTTATTTTTTTAATGTAGTCTCGGCTCCCAGGCGTTGGTGAGCGGCGGCAACAGCGAGGCGAACAGAGATAAGAACTCTACTTAAGTACAGTACTTGAGTAAATGTACTTAGATACTTCCTGTGTCACATGCGGAGACGCGCTGTGGGCGTGTTTGTGTTTACTAACAAGACTATCATGGCGGCGGAGCTCAAGTCGAGTTTCTCCGCCTGGAGATATTCTCACTATTTCTCTTTTGTCGAGCACAAAGAAAAGAACGTTTTAGTTAAATGTAAGTTGTGTCTTGGCGGGTCAAAGATCCTATCTACTGCCAAAACAGCAATTCAAATCTGTTGAAACATCTGCAGAAACAACATGCTGGGACGAAGCTAGTAGCTAAGACCACAGACCCAGACTCATCCGATGCCACTCCAACTCCACCTAAGCAACAGCGGCTGGATTTTAACCGAGGGACTTCTAGCCAGGGAAAAGTTGATAAAGCCATTGCACGGTATGTTGTAGAACACATGCAGGCTATTTCTACTATTTCTATTGCTATTTCTTGATCAACAGATTGTATTACTCCCCAATGCAATAACAGTACTGAAATGAAGGCTACATGTATAAGGGCATTAATGGGAGCCCTTTTTTTAAGTAACTACTTTTTGGTGTAAGTAATCAGTAAAGTAACTGAGTTACTTTTGAAATGAAGTAACTAGTAATGGTAACTAGTTACTGGTTTTCAGTAACTAGCACAACACTGCATATGAGCTGTATGAGTCCAGGATGGTCTACAAACCTTGTCCACTGGTGGTCTGTCTGCCTGAACAAATGGAGGTCTATCTGGTGGTCTGAAGCTGCCCTGTCTCACAGTGTCCAAAGTGTGTCTGCGCTCCTGAGACCTAAAAGACGAAAGGTAACACAGGTTGGACACAATATATATCCAATCCAAAGTATCCAAATTTGCTCTGAAGCCAGTCATGATTTATGTTTCTACTACTATAAAGACCATTTCATATCATGTCAGATCATGGCAATGGTCCAAATTCAATTCAAATACTCATTACAAACTCTTGGGAACTTTCCTATACTGTAAATGTGTAAGGATGAGTTTGGTTATGTCTGTGTTTGCGTTTCTTTGTTTGTCTGTCCCCGACTAAAACGTAGAAAAAGGCAATCAAGTTTTCACATAAATTAAAGAATGTTGAGATATCCCATGAAATTCTGATACTCATAATTACGAGATAATAGCCTCGTTTGTATAGATAACATGGCAAACGGAATGCATTAAGCTTCCTTGGATATGATGCATTGTTATTTTGAATATGATATTATTGTGTATGGTTCTCTCTGTCATTTTCCTTATTGCTGAATGATATTATATACATGATATGTATCCCCTATCTTGACATCATATCATATCCCTTCATACAAGAGGCTTTAAATCACTATGAATTTGAGGGTTGAGTCCAGCACAGAGTACACACATCATACGTTACACACAAGGTGTCATTTCAGTCTTACACTGGCAGGTGTCGTGTGGCGGGAGAGGTTGGCTGCTTTCGATTGGGGCTCCCCTCACTTCCTCTCTGTCTCCCGGGCAACGAAGCACTGTCGCTGTTAACCCGCATCCTGCGAAAAGCGAAACTTTATGTAACTATGTGTTGTTTGCATTCATGTGCGAGAGTTTGTTCCTGTCTGTAACTGTGTGCAATAATGTGAAAGTGAATATATTTGATTGTGCGTGTGCGTGCGTGCGTGTGTGTGTGTGTGTGTGTGTGTGTGTGTGTGTGTGTGTGTGTGTGTGTGTGTGTGTGTGTGTGTGTGTGTGTGTGTGTGTGTGTGTGTGTGTGTGTGTGTGTGTGTGTGTGTGTGTGTGTGTGTGTGTGTGTGTGTGTGTGTGTGTGTGTGTGTGTGTGTGTGTGTGTGTGTGTGTGTGTGTGTGTGTGTGTGTCGTTTTGCTGTCTACGTCTATTGTGTTCTTTTGGTGTGAAATAACATTGCATAGTGCTTTCAAGTACGTGTCAGTAAATATCTGTGTGTGTTTGTGCACGCGCGCGTGCGTGTGTGTATGTGTGTGTGTGTGTGTACCGAGTTGTGTTCTCCGTCTGTAGATCTTCTGCTGTCAGGTTTCCAGTGCTGCCTCCCCCTCCTCCCCCCTCCTCTCTTTTCCCTCGCTCTGACCTAAGAAATGAGAAGAAAAGAGAAGGATATATTAAGAATACATTTCACAAGTACAACTTTTTTTTTAAAGAATAAAGGTGACAAAAAAGTATGGGAGGCGGCGGAAGCAGGATTTATTTCAAATGTGAACACATTGTTTGCACAAACTGCACATTGTCTATACAACTACTGTAATTGTAACTGTGGATCTGCAGTTTAAGCACCAATACACACAAATAAAGAAAATAAAATGTGAGTGTTTATCCAGCGGTTCCAAAACAATTTGAAGCCCTTTGTGTGTGTGTCATGGGGTCTGAAGTTTAGGACTTTCATTCAACGTAAATTTAGCTGCATTTATACGGAAACCCTTAGAGACAAGTTTGTAAAAAATTGAAATTCTGGTGATCCATTTTCTATGTATATTTCTCTGATATAAAAGCTTTTGCAAGGATAATCTTTAAAATGGTTCTTTACCGAAACATTAATCTGTGGAACTGCTTGTAAAAAAGCTTTCGGCATGGGAATTGTATTGTTGTCAGGATCATTGTTTTGTAATGCCCAATTGTGTTTTCCTCAAGATAAGTTATTGTGCCTCCATGCACTCTAAACCAAAGGTCCATATATTGTGTGTTAGTGAGTTATGTAACATTCTGTCCAGCAGAATCCCAAAGAAACGTAGAAAGAATATGTGTGTTTTTCCACCTGTTCTTAAGTCAGACACAGTAGAGAAAACGTCTTTATCAGTTTTATGGTTCAACAGATTTAGATTTTTCTCACTGGCCTCTTAGGGCTTCCATACTTTCCAATACAGTGCCTGATAACCTCAACTGACTGTAGTCCTGGAGGCTTCTACAATACATTCTTGGCGCTAAGACTAAAATAAATGTCTCAAACTGGGAACGATGCCTACAGGATCCCTTCCAATAACCACTCCTGTCATAATAAAGAACATCGTTCTGGCTATGGATGGAGTTGTTGCCTGAATGGTTCTGATGTGGAAATGTCACTCACCCATCCAACACACTGATGTACTTGTGAGGGATGAGACCCTTAAACCCTCCCACTTCGCCTCTCCACCAATCACAGGAGGCCTTGCTCTGCAGGATGATCAGCTCTCCCTGCTTGAAGGACAGCTCTGCCGGAGATCTTGCTGCGTAGTCAAACATCGCCACTGCCTCCCATTCTGTACACACATATACAGTTACGACTCATTTTCTCACATTCTATACCTTTTATTAATCTTATAAAGTGTGTGTTTCCAAAATGTGTGTGTGTGCTTTTTACTGTAAGTCCTCACCTTCTTCACTTGGCAGATGCTCGGTCTCCCCGTCTCCCTCTTCTGTGATTGGTTCGCTGCAGACAGAAAGAAAAAGGAAAGTCGGTTGTCACGCATTGTTCCTCTTTACACAGACCAACTGAAATACCACAGCAATCCTCACTTCTATAATCCTATTTCACATAACATTCATACTGCTGCAAGATTGAACAAATGACCCTCAGAAAGTATATTATATCACTGATTCATGCAGAAAACTGAAAATGTTAGTCAATTACCCAAAAGCGGACTTTAGGGTGTAAGAGGTTGCCACGGACACTGTCGATAGGCCCGAGGCTCTTGTTCAGTTTTACTAAGCAATCAGCTTAATAGTATTAATCTGTTTTCATACAAAGAATTGCCAGCTGCACAGAAATTCCTTTGGCATGGCATGATATTCAGTTCGGAGAGGATGAGCCATGAAAGGGGGGCTAAGGGGCAAGCTGCTCTTCATGCTTGGAAGTCAGACAGAGTCTTAAACTCTAACATTAGCAACAGATCCCAGGGGAGGCTGGGGAGAGGATATTAAGTTTAAACATGCCTACTGGAAGTCAATGTAATCACATATTCAAGTTAAATAAGTTCCCTATTAAATCATATTGTACGGAATGCCGAAAGTGACAAAATGTTGAGAATCATCAAAAGGTTCTTCTCAAGCAAGTAAAATGGGTACAAATGATAAAATACTAGTTAGATAGTTAAAACAAGGTGTAATAGGAAATACAATGATTTATACTTTCCCTTTAAATTAATACGCTAATAATACAATTAGTTTGCAAGCTTAAATGCTAAGCTTTAAAAAAATATATATATTCTCTATAAAATAATAGTTTCAATAGTTGCTGAAATTCATGAATACTTAAAAAAAATAGCATTAGCTAGCTAATATTATTAGCATTAATTAGACAGCTAAAATGCTAAGCTTTAAACAACATTTATCTTTTAGCCTCCATTGAATTTATTTGAAAAATAAATATTGATAGATAATGTATTCATTTATATTGCACTCATTCTTAATTTACTACAATTTGTCAGCTTTGGGGCTCCAATTACATATTGACTCCATCCTAACTATCACCGGTGATTGCTGGTCTCTCACCAGTACTCCTGCTCCAGAGTCATGTGCTTCTCGTAGACGGGGCCCGGCAGTTCTGATTGGCCGGGATAGATGATGTCATGTTCGAGGATCATGGTTTTGACGAGATCATTGATCTGTGGCTGCCTAGCAACAGCATCATCAGAATCCAATCCCCTCAGCAGGCTCGGCCCGAAACACACGGCCAAGTTATAGGGCTGCATCATGTTCTCATCGCTGTACTGAGACACACTGGGAACACACATGCACTTATTATGAATGAAGTTCTTCTTATTATGAAGTTTTAGAGTAATAGAAGCGATAGAATATTGCACACTGGGTTACGTGAACTTACTGATTGAGGAAAGCGAAAAGGTAGCGCATCACGACGAGGAGAGGTCGTGGGAACGTGGAGATAATCGCTTTAATCTGGGTCGCTCTCTCCGTCACCCCCTCGATTTCTGATCATGACAGACAAGAGAGAGGAAAGAATTAAACTAATATGACAAGTTTTGATAGTTGCGGTTACAGTTTCCCCATGCCTGCAGCAGTTAGGAACTGCACCACATGCATAAATTACTCGGAATTCAAACTTGATGAAATGTTGTGATAGTACTTAAACCGCTGAGGTGCGGTGGCTAGGTTGATTGAGTACGCCACTTACAGGAGATCTGAGTGTTTAAGGGAAGTAAACAACCTGTAGGCGGATTCACGACCCTGATAAGCTGTGCAAAATGTGACACAGAGTTTCTGTTTGGCAAACACAATTTGGCCTACAAGAATAACAAGGTGACGATGAGAGAGATCACAGCAGCAGCATCAACATGCACCAGCAGAAAGAGTGGAGGATGCACTGCCTTGAATCAACAGTATACGTAACAGACAATTGTCTGAAGATTAATGCTACTAGGCTGCAAAAAGCTCAATCAAATGAATCGCTGCAACATAAACTTCCAACGGTTTATGTCTCAAATGCTTTTGATCTAAAGTCCTAAGAAATCCAATTGGTGGAAAGTGTAGAAAACACTTTTTCCTAGTTAAAAAAAAATCTATTTATGCATGTACTCTTATATATCACATAAAACGTTTGCTACTGTTTCTAATCTGTGTTTTAAATGTGACAAAGTTGAATGCATAAGTGCAAAAATACTTATCCGTAATATATGTTTTCTTGCAATATCTTGTTATACTTTTCTATTATCATTTCATGAGAACTTATTTTTGATATCACAAATGTTTTGTTTACCTTTAATTTATTTTGTTAGAATTTGTTATTTTTGTATTACTTCCATAAGCTACCATATTAAGTGCAATATTAGAGGCAATCATTGACATTCTTTAAACACATTAAATGTTTCAAAGCAAGATCTGACAGATTGAAGTCTTATTTTAAAATTCTTAACTCAGAAAAAAAGGTGACCTCAAATTGATATATTTGAACAATATATTTGCGGATTCATGACTCATTAATGATGAGGTTTGCACATTTTCTCAATAGATGCTAGTAAAAGGGCGTAAATGAACTAAATACACATTAGAGTTTATATATACGGGACTTACGGACACACTCCAGCAGCTGAGGGTAGCTGTCGTACGGGAAGAGAGGAGGCTCAAGGTTTCTGAAGTAAAGCTTCAACACACCAGCAACTGAGTCCAGGTCACACTCACTGTCCGAAAGAGGATCCTCTCCTACGGCGGGGGAGATGCAAAAATGTAACGTTAGGAAAAGCAGGAAGGTTACAGCAAAAACGTTGTGGAGTACACTTATACAGGATTATCATTTTTGCCGTACACATCCTAAAAATAAACATCATACGGAAACACAATTTGATACAATTTTCGATACAAATGTTACATCTTTTATTATTGGTTTAAGGATATAAATAACGTATTGCTTTCTGTGAAAACTATAAAGTTGCACCATTTATGTTTTGGTTAGATCTACAAAGACTGTTTTAAATTCAAAATCAAAACTATAATTATTGCTTGCGGCTGTATGCCTCCGCCAAAATATCAAGTTGCAGATTAACTATGAGACATTTGTTGTGAACTATTGTCATAATCAGCATGAATTCCTGAGATATGGCCGGAAACGTGTATTATGAAAGGCAGTTTGTCATTTTAAACCTTTTTGAAACCTAATTGGATGAATTACTGATGTTTTGATGACTTGATACTAGTTTTGTTTTTTTTTTATTACCAAGGTATAGCCTACTGTTGGATACATTAATTTAGATGAAAAAGTTAGAAGTGGATTAGAATATGAAGTATTCAGTCAGAATACATTTTCTTTAAGAATGTAACTCTTGAAGGCAGTTTGTCATTTACACCTATTTTGTTGAAATACTGCTGTTTTGACTTTACTAATACATGAATTATTTGAGTTACGGCCGATAACAAGTTTTATGAATTCACAGTGACCTTGACCTTTGACCACCATCCCTAAATCCAAGTGGACCTTTATGCCAAACGCGAAGAAATAACCTCAAGTCGTTCATTAGAATTTGCATTCACAAAAATGTGATGATCGTATGGACGGACAGAATATATTTCATCACACAAAGATACTACATTTCCAAATCTCATACCTCTTTCAAATGCATCTCTGATGTGGTTAACTTCCCTCTGTGACCCAGGAACTCTGAATATCCCTTCATGGTGGAGGCCTGAGGCACAGACACATACGTTATATTATATAATGTGTTCATAGATGCATGATGCTCCATACAGGATAATACAGGGCTGCGCACACACACACACACACACACACACACACACACACACACACACACACACACACACACACACACACACACACACACACACACACACACACACACACACACACACACACACACACACACACACACACACACACACACACACACACACACACACACACACACAAGAAGTACTTCCATCTTCTCATCCCCAGTGTCCAAATATCTCTCAGCATGGCTCATTGGTGTTCCATAGAAAGTGACTCACCGTGAAGGTTTATGAAACGAATACAGCTCTCAACCACCACAGGGATCTGCTGCCCCGAGCTCTGGAGAAGAGAGAGAGGCAGAAACACAGAGATGAGAGAAAATGGGGATTTGGATACAAAAAAAGAGGGGACAAGGATGACATGAGCTATGCTAGGGAGAAAGGAAGATGCAGTGCAAGGGAAACAGTGAGTTAACAGAGCAAGAGAGTTACAGAGCTAAGGAATGAAACTAAGTGAGTTATGTCATTTGATGTCGCTGCCAGGGGCGTAACTAGGATCATGAGCTCAAGACACTGAACCAAGTTTGGGTTTTCACATTTTTCAAAATTTTGGGTATATTATTTCTGAACTGAACAAAATAGAAATGTTTTTTTCCATTAAACTTTCAAGGCGACTATTACTTAATTGTTGATGTTAAAAACAAAGAACTCTTGTAGAATTCTGAAATAGGTCCCTCACCCACAAAACGAAAAAAATAAAAGTTGTTGTTTTACGAATGATTACTTGCTGGATCCAATGTTATGACCTTTGGACAGAGCACCCATTCCGGCTGGTATCAGCCCAATAAAGGGCTGTTATTATTGTTATCACCAAAATCGTAATAATTCAGACGGGGCAAACTACCCTTACACTGTTCGAAACTGTTTACATTTTAAACCCATAGCTTTGCTTTTACAAAGACTATGGTCTGAGTTCAAATATGCTTGATACGTTAGGTAACATACACAATTTAAGTACGTAATGTATGGTATATAAGTTGACTATTGTTTGCTAGTTGAAAATACCAACAGGTTTACCTGGTTTAGCACGGATTTCTTCATCACATGACTTCCTACTGTATTCCCGTCATAACTACTACTGACACTAGAAGTCGAATCTTAACATTATATCAAGGCTTTATAATGCTCGACTCTCGTTGGCCAACTTGGACATTAAGCGGACTCCTATAGCTTAATAGTACACTACTGATGAGGACGCTCTGATTAAAGGAGTAAGTGCAGTCATATCAATCCACAAAAACTTGTCCTGTCAAATTATTGTCAACTGTGACCAAAAAAACACATTTGTCTTTGGTTTACCATCAGAAACACCATGAAATAAGTTTGGAATTGTTCTCTTTAAATTTTTCGGAGACCACAAAACTTTGGATTCATGATGGCTAAATAGTATTGAACCTCCCTAGAGTGATCAGCTCACCAATGGATTATGACAACCTATCTAGCTATAAGGAGGACGTTTAAGGCCTTAGCACCAAAAAAAATGTTCTTACTATAACTGATAAACTTGAAAGTGGGTGGCAAGAGACTAGCTAGCTGCCCTTGTCACTGCAGGAAAAAAGCCCAACGTCCTTTTTTAACAGAAGCAGTCACAGATGGGGTTTAGTACCTGAGTCCGAGACATTCTCCTTCTTCTTCTGCACCATGCCAAGCACAGTCAAGAGGAGACAGAAAAAAGCACAGATTAGGAAAAAGGCAGAGTAGAAAATAAGGGGAATAAAGATTTAGAAGCAGTGGGAAGAGGCGCACATAAGCACACACACACACACACACACACACACACACACACACACACACACACACACACACACACACACACACACACACACACACACACACACACACACACACACACACACACACACACACACACACACACACACACACACACACACACACACACACACTCTCTCTCTCTGAAAAGAGGAGCCGAGAGAGGAGGCAACAAAGAGGCCAGTGCATTTTAATCCCTTTCACAAGAGGAAGAGATAAAAGGGAGGATTGAAAGGAGAGAAAAGCCAGCAATAAACTATAAGCATCACCATACACATGAAGGCAGCTGTGAGTACACTGGGGGGATGGACTGTTAGTGTGTGCATGTGCTGTAAGAAGCCTCCGCCAATTCTTCTGCTTCAGTGTGACAGGATTTTCTAAATGGTTCCCTTTGGAGGGCTGAACAGCAGTACATCGCAGTGCAGCAAGCAAATATAAACGAAGTAAAACAGGGGGTGTATTTCAAAGGGATGTTTTTTCTTATTTGCATGTGTGTGTATGTGTGTGTTACCTGTATGTAGGTGACTATGTCTGTGGTGAAGAGTGTGTGGCAGAATTGGGAAACAGGCCTGGACTTCCGAACACGCACAGACCGAGCACATTGCGTTCTGGGAAATATAATGATGCCATGTGGATGTTAATACTCAAGATATCATTATGTCCCGCATTACTATTAGCCGTTAACATATACTTCACATTCCCCCCTTAAAAAAGATACTTATACACATAATAGAAAGTTGCACAAAATTGTATTTTAGTTCAAATTCCGTTCATCTCTCCTCTGCTCCTTGTCCTCTGTGTTCTCTCCGTGTCTCTGTGCCTCTCTCAGTCAAACTCTCTTTAATATTAGTGGTGTAAATACACTGTTTACCTGGAAGGGTCACTGTCAACAGCCTCCGCTGGAAGAAAAGGACAGAAAAAAAGTTGAAGAATAAGGTGTCATTTTTATTTTGCACAAAGTCTGTTAAATGGCCCTCAAGTGATCTCACTTGAGTTAGCGTTGGTTTGCTGTAAAGACTTCAATTTTAGAAATGAAAAGAAATCAAGGTAGTGGGTCAAGGTTTCATTTGAAGCTACTAGCATAAAATAAAAAGGAAATATTCTGCTCATTTTCAGGTTCATATTTGTAATTGTTGCTTCTACTGTTAGCCCAGACTGTTCTGATTGGTTAGCTGGCCAGCTCTGTTGTGATTGGTTAACTGCATAGAGATATGTCGGAGATGTCCCGGCCCTTGGCCTATCACATATACTGTGTTGAAGCGTTAGCCAATTAAAAAACGTGTCTTACATAGTGATGTCACTAAGTCACGGAAGTAAACAAAGGAGTCCAATGGAGGCGTTTTAAGCAGGAAGGGCGAGGGGGTGTGGGAGAGAAACTCCCTCTGGAGGTAACTTTGGGATTTCAGCCTTTGCAGAACATTTACATGCACGCAAACCTATACAACACACTACAGGAAAGGGAAACCCCCTATTTCAATCTCTGATCAACACCATTGAAATGAAACAGATATTTGTAGAAATGTGCCTTCAGCAAGCCAACACAACTCTTTGGAATGAACCTTGATATGTGTTGATAGACATTAGGCTGTGGCTTAAGGAAATTGCCTTCCCATTATCTCTTACTGTATCGAAAGAGTACCTTTCTGTATGGCATCATGTAGAAGGTCATGTTTGGCTTGAAGTTTGAAGGTAAGAGAACTGCTGATGAGGAAGTCCTTCACTTTCTAAGACAAAAAGTAAAAAGAAAGTCTGTTGAAATTCATGTAGCCATCATAACATTCACAGTAAGCATAAAGGTAAAATATGTGAGATCTTACGGAATATAATTATCAGCAGTGAAAATTATATTTTGGTGTGGTGTGGTATCGTGAAAATAATTGTGCATTTACATTTCAATTTTGGTTTACATTATCAGTCTGTATAATAACTTCACTTTTAAAAGTACCGTAATAGCAATATGTCCACCTCTAGCCCACTCACTGTAAAATAGTAGGTCTCTGTCTCCTGCTGATTGGCTCGACGCTTGGCAATGGTCAGCTTTTGGGCGGTGTTTCCTCCAGGGGGCTCGTGTGTTAGGGTGCTGAGCACGTCGGGGGAGGGGTTACAGTCGCTCTCACACATGTTGTCCAGTAGGGCTGTGAGGGTGGCTTTAAGTGTTTTACTAACCTGAGAAAGGGAAACAAAGATTGATTGTTTGATTCAGTTCTTTAAGATTATTTCGGTTAATTTCCTTGACATTACGTCAAAATTATTATTAATTTAGAGGGACAGCTAACTCCAATACTCCAAAGTCAAGGAACAGAAAGACGTTAGCATCGACTGATAAGCAAGACAATTGTGACGAGATGTAAACATTAATGACGTCCTCTTATTTTGTTCTTAAATGTAGCTAGCTGAGGAGATGCACACTTCCTTCGCATGCTTATATGGTTTGCCGGATGTAGTTGAAAGAAAGTAGTTCCAACACAAAACTGCTCACAACAAGGTCTGTTAATTATCTTAAATAATCAGGTCATGATTTCTTGAAAGAGACATTAATGTTGAGTTTTCAAAACCCAGCAACTCACACTAAAACAAGAAGATAAAAAGAAGTGTAGATAATAGAATAATATTTATTTTTTATTTTAGGGGGGAGTGTCCCTTTAAATTTCATTTCTTTAAATTGTATATTGTCATTTACTTACTTCCTATAGTGAGTGATTGACAGTGCTTGGACAGATCATTAAAGAAACAGGCGGTGTGAGTTATTAGCTTACCTCCTCTGTTTCCAAGGTAACAGCAGCGAGTCGAGATTGAAGCTGCTGGAACCTGGTCTCCAGCTCGTACCTCACCTGGCTCTCCGCACTGACCTCGCACACCTGAAATACACAAACGAGATCAAATTACGAAGCATTGTCAAGCTCTTACCACCAGTATATTGTTTTTAAAACTCTGTTATGCTTTTATTTCAGGTTGACTTTAAAAACAAATACGAGTAGCAATTTTTTAGCACTATAAAAGAATGCATTAAATAGGCAACAGGGTTCTGTATGGAGTCATAATAGTGCCATAAAAAAGAAATAATCTGTTTCAAATCAAGAAAATAAAGGAGTAATTATGAAGAGGACTATATGAAATAATAAAGAAGCAAACAAAAAAAAAATATAAAAAATAATCACAAACATTGAAATATTTTTTTAACATTTATTTATATTTTTTAAAATATAAATCATTTTAATTCATTTTAAAATATTTACGTGATTTTTTTTCTTACTTGCATTTTCTTTAACACATTTACTGCATATGAGTCATTTGATTTTAACATGGTATATATTTATTATGATGTAAACAGAAAACCGAGGTGCACTAATTCCAGTGTTCCCCATTGGTCCTGAGTAAAGCCCCCCTCTGATCGGTGCAGTGATTCCCCCTCCTCACCTGGTCTCCCTCATGTGGATGGTAGTTGAATTTGAATGGAAGGCAGAAGGCAGAGTCGTGTTGCTGTAGCAACCCATCTCTGTCTCCACCCTGGTTCAGGGACGTCACGGCGGCCTCCAGCTGCTTCAGCCCCGTCTCCTCCGTCTTCTGGATGCGCCACCTACTGGCCAGGTAGCACTTCATCACCCTCTCCACGGACAGGTGGAAACCCAAATCACAGCACTAAGGGTGGGAGGAAATGATGTATGGGGGCATTTAGGAGGAGGAAAGGGAGGAGGAAATGGTATGGAAGGGAGGAGGGAGAGAAAGACGTGTTGAACAGGCAATAACGCTCCAAACTACTCCACATGATATCTCTGCTTTTTCAGATAATAACAAGATGGAGATTCACAAAGATAGGGGGAAAAAACTGATTTATGTATATTTCTGATATTAGAGTTGTACATTTAAGAGAAAATAAATACAAGAAATATCTCCTTGTGTTAAATCCAACGGTGTATTGTAATTTAATTATGATCTACTGCCGGCATAATAGTGGCAGCATCTGTGGTGTGATGAGATTTATCCAATCTGGCAAAGTGGAGTCCTTTTGGTTCCCTGACAAGAAAAAGACACTACTTATCAGATTTTCTCTCCAATGTTTTATCTTTTGTACAACTTAACTCTTAGAATCTCAGATTTTTTCCGATAAATGTAGTTCCCCACCCCTGGCTCCATAATTCCCATTTTTTATGTTCCTTACGTCGATGAGAGTGCTGATGTCCTGCAGGTAGTACTTGTTCATGGCTGCATTGGATGCTGCCAGATTCAGCAGGTAGTCATTACGAGCCTTGGTACACTTCAGCTGATTCTCCTGCACTCTGCCATGCCTCTGCACACACACACACACACACACACACACACACACACACACACACACACACACACACACACACACACACACACACACACACACACACACACACACACACACACACACACACACACACACACACACACACACACACACACACACACACACACACACACACACACACACACACACACACACACACACACACACACACACACACACACACACACACACACACACACACACACACAGACAGAAGATAAGAACACACAATGATGTGTTGATAAAAAGACAATATAGGTGCTCATCACCATGATTTGCTCACTCATATAAAACAGATGCTTCAAGGATTACAGAATTTAAAGTTAATAGTCTCAAACCCACTGAGACAAAACAACAGGAACAGGAAATTATTCTAGACTTCCTGTTAGTCTCAAACACACATTGCTGACACAGGGGGTGTTTCTCAATGTAGAGTAAAGCTGCTCCAGAGCCACTACTTCAAGCATACTACGTAATCGAGTCCCGCCGAAGGACTGTTCCAATGTCCAGCATACTTGGAATTCTACCGAGGCCGGCGTACTTCGTAGCGAGACATTTCGAGGCTGCACATGTGTAGACTCCGTGGTCTTAAAATCCCCACAATGCTTTGCGCACAGACCAATTTCCAAATCTTTGGCGGAAATAGCGCTCCATTTAAGGCGGGGCCTCGCATATGACGCACACCTGCACACTTGTTAGCCTGTTCCACAATTCTTTGTTTTCCGAGGCTAGGAAGGATTCTTGCCTCGCTTCTGAACCAAGTGACTCAGAAGACATGTGCTACCAAGCAAGCGTCCTCCACATTGAGAAACACCCACACTCACTTTCTCCATCAATCTCTCCATTTTCTTGACAGAGCTCCGCCTTTGGCCTCCTGATTGGCCGAGGCCGAGCTCAGCTGATTTTCCAGTGTGTCTCTCCTCCAACCGCTCGGCTTCCTTCAGTTTCCCCTCAGCTATCAGGCAGTCTGTGTGGTACTGGTTGTACGTCTTCAGAGCCTTCATTAGCACACAAAATATAAACTTCACGTCAGTGCATTGTTATATTATTTTTGCATTATTAGATGCAAAGACCACCGTGTAAAATGCTCACCATCTGCATTTCAGTGGTGACCTTCAGCAGCTCATCCTGCATCTGGATACCAACTTCTTTGCTCTGCAACACACAAGGGTAGACTGTTTGTCAAGTGCCTATATTCCATTACATGTTACTTGCTAGACGCTTTTATCCAAAGCGACTTACATACTCAATACAAAAACGATTGCAATAGGCGAATTCACACACCGTAGTACTTTTCACCGTACTTTTCCCGTTAGTGCCTGGAATTTAGCGTTCACACCAAAAAGAGTACTTAGTTCCGAGAACTTTTACCCCCATGTTTAGTGCCTGCTAGAGAGGTGGTACTATCCTGGGGAGAAAAAAAGTACCAATTTTGATTGGCTGGGCGGATTGGAAACCACGGCCCTTAAAACTCTGAAAGGTTTTGTAAAGCCGCCATTGTATTTGCTGGCATTAGCATTATTAGCATTAGCCCAGCGCACCAACGGAGAGAGAATAACTTATGGCAACACAAAAAAAAACATGGGAGCGCTGGAGGGATGAGGAGGTGTCGGCGTTCTGGCGATTTACTCGGAAGGCTTCAGTAGAAGCTGCTGGGAGTCCCAGCAGCTTCTACTGAAGCCTTCCCAAACTCCGGGGACCTCTGGCCGGGAACTTCGAAATATACCCCGGACTGATCCCCTCGATAAACAGATATTGCAGCAATATTGCAGAAAATACTCTTTGTGGAAAAATAAGGTTTATGTTATATAGGCCTACGCTTTGTTCAGAAAGATAAACTTCACAAATGAACATCGGGGGTTGCGTTCGAGTGGTCAATTTGCTCTCAAAGGTTACTAATGGAGTGGAGTACTTAAAGGGCAGCCATAATAAGAACTGTTTGAATTCTCTAATTGCTCCCTTTAAAATCCCGTTTAACTTAGGATACACTGGACCATCTTTAATGAAAGGCTGTCTCACAATATTTGCGGTCGCAAATCGACACAATATCCAGGTATTCGGATCGGCTGATTGTGACAGACAAACGTGGATAACTGTAAGTTGAGATGCACATTTATGCCGTAACTTGCCAAAATATTATGTTTTGAACTTTCAACACTATGTTAAACCAAAAAGTGGATAGACAGTAATTACTGTATAATGAAGAAAGAAAGGTGTTTACTGAGTTAGGTGTTAATTTGCATCATAATTACGTCTCCAAGTGTAAGTGCAGTCATATTCTCTTAGCAAAGCAGTTCTATTTTCCTAAGTCCTGATGACATTTTCCTCAACCCTGTGACGTTTCACACAGAATTTAAGGAAAAGTGGTAAGGAAAAGACATAACGGCAGTTTTTTTGACAATTTGACTGCAACCAACCTTTATAATTAATCAAGTGTAACTACAATCGCCAGAGCTCAAAAGCTAACACTAGGCTATAAATGAACTACAACAGTCACTAGACCACCACCGCTGAGTAATTTCCCTATCTTACATTTTACATTTGATTACATTTAACTTCTTTGAACTCTGTAGTGTCATTTAGCCACTCGTTAGCAACTGTCAATGAAATGAAAAGTAAATGCTTCAAAATCCTTGAGTTGGATAAGAACAAAACATTGAAATCTCTTAAGCTTGTATTACACCAACCTAATTTGACATCGAAGCAATCATTTAAAAGGCTTATTCACTTACTTACTAACTGCCACAACGCCTTATTAAGAACTGAATATGATACATTCAATGTTACAATAGATAAGAAGAATGACAACTAGGTCTTGGATGTCTATTGTGTGTGTTCCTGTGTGTGTGTGACCTAACATCGAAGGTCTTCTCACCCGTTTGTGCAGGCGGTGTGTGTCCTCCGTACTGTGGGCCAGTGTCTGTGTGAGTGTGTTGCAGCAGGTGTCACCCAGCACTGCATGTTCCCGGCTCTCCAACCGAGTCTGAGTCAGCAGAACAGACCAGACCTGACACACAGACTGACCCCACTGCTCCTTCCTGAAGAAAACACACATCCATGCTCAGTGACAGACTCATGAAACACTTCACCTTACATGTACACTTTACCTGCACCCACATCTCCACACTTATGTAAATATATTTAACATGTTCATACAAATGCTCAACTTTTGACTGTGCTATCTTCATTCAATAGTTACTTTATCACTTTATTTTTGCTGTATTATTATTTTAATTTGTATTTTATTTTAACTTTATTTTTACCTTGTGTGAATCCTGTTTTTCCTTCTGACAATGTTGCTTCTATAAACGCCCAAATTTCCCCAAGAGGATAAATAAAGTTCCATCTTATCTTATCTTATACTTAGGGAAGCCTAATGCACATGGGCGGTTCTAGGGGGGGGACCAAACCTCAGGGAGAAAAATCGTATAAATAAAAATGAAAATGTATCTTACACTTGACGTCATGATTTAGCTCTCGTACATAATGTCTGACATTTCTACATAACATTAAGCTGTCTTTGGCTCTATTTCTGCTGTAACAACGTAAATGTCCCCTCTGTGGGACTAATAAAGGTTTTCTGATCTGAATGCTTACTTCTTAGTCTTGTGTGTGTATCGCTCAGTGAGTTTGTCGAGGGCGCGAGCGTATTCAGTCTCGATGTCGCCTCGGCGCCGCAGAAACTCTGAGAGGTCTGAGAGCTGCTGCTGTTTCACATCCACCTGAGAGTCCAAAATCTTGATCTGGTCTGTCAGCTGAGTGCGCAGGTCTGACACACACACAGACACACACACACACACACACACACACACACACACACACACACACACACACACACACACACACACACACACACACACACACACACACACACACACACACACACACACACAGTGTGTCCTTTATTTTGTAAAAATATCCACCTCAATATATTTGGACATTTCCGTTTTAGTATATTTTTGTGTTTTGCCTTATAAATTGTCATTTATTTACAGTATCAATTCTTACACATCCCAGAAATCAGCACAACCTCAACTTCTTCTGTTCATTAGTTATGCCCATTCTTTTGGGCAGTGTCCATGGGCGGAATTGTCATTTTTTTTGTCAAGACTACACATGATATATCAACCCAGTCTCACGGCATTTCGTGTTATAGTCACGAAATGAATTGAATCTATTGATTCGTGTTCACCAACACGATTTTCTCCTTTTTTTCGTGTCACACAGAACGATCTCAAAAGCAATGTATTTCTATTGGTAGTGTGTTTCTTGCCTGCACCACTTCTTTTTGTCCGGTCGGGTCTTGGAATACCAGAAGCTGTGTGGTTCATTAAAAAAATGCCACCTGTGCATAAATGAAAAAAAGGATATACATTGAAAGGCTCTTTGAAGAAAAATAAATTGGGGTGCTTTTCTTTGCTTGTGTAGAAACTCTTAGGCAAATCTTAAATAAACTATTAGGTAAACATACCAAACAGGAAAATAATGTTCAAGAATAAAAAATCAATGATGCCCTGATAAAACACCCTGCCGTGTTGGCCAGCTCTCTCAATGAGTATTTCATAAATAGTGCTCTGGACATTACAAAGCTCTTCCCGCCATCTGAGGTCTCACCTAGCCCGGCTGTGGATACACACCCCGTTTTTGACCAGCAGGAAATCACAGAGGTTGAGGTAGAAAATATAATCTTAGGGTTAAGAGGTTCTAAGGCTAGGCATGCAGGTGATTTAGACACCAACTTTATAAAAACACATATCGACGGTCTAATCAAACCAATTAGTATGCTAGTAAATAAATCTATCAGCATTAGGGAAGTGCCATCATCCTGGAAGGTGGCCACTGTGACACCGATCTTTAAATCTGGGGATAAAGCAATGATGTCCAATTATAGACCTATCAGTTTCCTCCCCTGTGTCTCTAAGATAGCTGAGAAATGGGTGTCAAAACTAATCACCAAACATATAGACAAAGGTTTCGCTCCACTCCACCCAATGCAGTTTGGTTTTCGTGCTCGCCACTCCACTGAGACAGCTGACTGTGTCTTTGTGGAAAAGGTTAAATGTATGTCGGACACGAGCCCATATGTAGGTGCTGTCTTCCTTGATCTCAGGAAGGCTTTTGACACTGTTGACCACCAAGTGCTCCTTACAAAGCTGACTCATTTCAATTTTTCGGCAGTTTCGATACATTGGTTTAAGTCTTACTTATCGAACAGAAAACAGTGTGTTTTTGTCAACAGAGCCAAATCGTCCTACCTTGTCAACCCTGTTGGGGTTCCACAAGGTTCCATTCTTGGACCATTACTGTTTTCACTGTACATTAATGACTTGCCTAATGTATGTCCTGAGTTGAATGTACAAATGTATGCAGATGATGCGGTCATCTTTGTACATGGGAAGAACACTGAAATGATCTCATCTTGTCTCTCAAAAGCTTTGGACAAGGTTCAACACTGGCTGAGAACAACATTTGCTTACAGTTAAATGTAAAAAAAACAGTATGCATGATGTTCAGTAAACGACCAGTCAAAATCGAAGGATCCAACGTGTTTTTAAATGGAGCAGAAATAGAAGTAGTCCCCCACTTCAAGTATCTTGGAGTCATATTGGACTTGAACTTTACTTTAAAGAAACATATTAAGAAAGTATCCAATACCAAATTCAACTTGCTACATTTTAAACAAATCAGACCTTTCTTAATTGTCAATGCTACAAAGACATACCTCCACTGCATGATTCTATCCCATATTGAATACTGTTTTAGAAAGTGGTCGTTTGCTTGTGCCACAAACCTGAAACCAATAGAACAGCTGTACAAGAGAGCTATCAAGGTGTTTGACAGAAAGCCAAATTCATACCACCACTGTACCATCCTAGGAAATCACAATTTCTCGAGTTTTGACCATTTTAAGTATTTTAAAAGTATGTGTTCTTTTTATAAATGTTTACATGGACTGGCCCCCCTCCCTTAGGGGAATTCATCCACAGAAAACACACTGGACGCTGCACTAGGTCAGAAACCAGAGGAGACTGTGAAGTCCAACGTAGACGGACCACTTTTGGACAAAATGTCCTCCATTAAAGGCAGCTCTTTGTGGAATAGCCTCCCAACTGAGATACGGGATTGTCCCACTCTCAATAGTTTTAAAGGACAACTCAAAGAATGGTTGAGAAACAAACAGATGTGTAATCACCACTAAATGCATTTTTATACAGGGGTATCTCCTCTTGCACTTTATGTAGCAGTTTTATCTTATTATTTTATATGTCGTAGCTGCTACATTGTACTGCCATGTGGTTAATTCTTGTATGCTGCTCATGCTCTTTCTGCATATCATGTATTTATTTTTGCTATGTCCTGTATATAAATGTCATGTTCTTATATGTTGTATGGGACGGGACTACGGATGGAAATGAGTTCAAAGCTAAAATCCGGCTCATTTACACTTGTAACCATTATTTTGTTAAAGTGTTTATCAATGTGCACTGTCCCGGTTCAAATAAACGATTAGAAAAAAATAAAAATAAATTGCCTTTCTAAATATTGCTGAATGAGACTCCATTTTACTTTATTTTTAAACATGTTATTCCAACTGAGGGTGAGGTTATTTTGCTAACTGCAATATGTCAAATATGACCAAGCAGCATGTTTGTGTTGTTATGAATGGTATGTTGCCGCAGACGTTCACTGACAGTCTGCAGCTGGATGAATGTGTAGAGCACTCATTCATGCATGAACGCACATGTGCTATCCTATATGCATTCATGCATGCAGGTGAGTGCAGCGGCACAAACAGACGTGCAATAAAAGGGCACAGATGTACATGGAGACAAGCACAGGAGAAACACACCACCCGCTTCGAATGATATCTGCCATTACATGGCCGTTATCAGTGTCCTAGATATGTGTTAGAAGGGGGCTGCAACACCTATGAATAGGTACAGAACGCTGTTATCATCTATTGACATGGCAGCTCACTGGTAAGAGCATGAGGAGACAATGAAGTCCACTTAGGGCAGATAGGAGCATGGATGTAAAGTAAAGCAAAAAGTAAATGTTGTTTTATTTTAACTGACGTAGCCTAAGTAAGCAAAGTGATGCAACATATGTAATTCACGTGAAACTAGGCATGGGAATGTATCAATAATACCGTTTCGATCAATCGTAAAAAAAGAGAGTAAATGGCTTTATTTAATTTTTCACTTCGTTATTATCAGCTATAGCGTTTGCATAAAACACAATTCATATAGGAAATAAAAGAAAAATATATTTGTATTTAAACATTTGCTTGGGTTAAAAAAAAGGGTGGTCTCTAATATCTATTTGACTATTTACTGCTGTGAAAACACGTCTTAGTATCTTAAACTAGCATTTCACCACTTCCTGTCTGTGAAAGTCAATGGTGATTTGAACAGGTTTGTGGTTAGAAGCCTGAAAAAAGGTCTGTAATTTACCAAAATCCAATGGGGAAATTCCCATAGCTTTGGTCGGAGTGTATTCTATCTCTCGGTCTACTCACAGCCTTTGCGATGCTAACTTCCAGGTCAGCCTAAAGCACGTCATCACCGCACCACTCCTTATCTCTGCTGTTAATTTGTTGACCATGTCGCATTATCAGGGGGAAAAAATGGGATGTGTCGCCTCAGACATTAGTTCGTTCTTATTTTATTAATTTACGCCATGGCTCCGGTCTGAAACTTACTGAAACATGAAACAATAGACGTAGCTTCTCGATGGGAACCAGTTCTTGGTGACAATCTTTACACCTCACGTAATGTAATGTGACAAATGTAGGCATACAGTACTTATTTTAATCCTAACCATTATCCTTCTTCTGAACCTAACAGATACTTTTGGTGCCTTTAACCTTACATGCGTAAAGGTGAAACCTAACAATACTATTCCCCTTGACGTTGTGGATGTATTTTGCCCGCTACTCATTGGTTTTCCCTGCTACATCATTAGATTGGAAGTAAAAACAACTGATAATGTTAATGTAATGTACATTTGTAATTGGGTGCACGCACATCCATAGTGGCTTACCTTTCATCTGCGAATCGTACTCGGCCAGACTTCCCTTCTCTCTCCTCAGCTTTACATGTGACGTCATCATCTTTGACCTCTTGACTCTTGCCCGTCAATGAGACTCTCCTTCCTGACCCCTGGTTGTTCTCGCAGCCTCTAAATATTGTTTCCTGAAGCCTTTCAACCTCAGTTTCTGCTTCGGGTCTGTCGTCCTTGACCTTCCTTCCCTGACCCCTTGGCCTCGCTGCTCTACAGTTTCGTGCGGGACATCAGTGTTGATGGGCTGCTCTCTGCGGGGATGCAAGTCTGGTCGATCTGCTCATGGAATCCCTTCGGTTTCAGATGTGAGTACTGATCCATAGATGAAGTGGCCTAAACAGCAGCATACAGAAAGATACAAGAAGGGAGGGGAAGTGAGGATAACGGTGAGACAAGAATATGGATGACAAGAGGGCAACAGGGAGCAAGAAAAGGAGATTTATAGAGGCCAGAATGTGAAAACGAGAGAGCCAGAGGACAAATGAGGCCATGGCGACAAGACAGAAAGGGACAGTGACACCAGAGAAGGGAGATATAATAGGAGGGACAGCGAAGGGTGGGGGGGGGGGCAGAGCACAGAACGGACAGTAAGAGGGCAATGTGAGAAAGGAAGGATGAAGGATGGGGGATGGGAAGATGGGAGGTGATGAGTAACAGCAGTAATGAAGGATGTTAAAAGGCCTCGAGGGCAAGCCGCGTCCATAAAGGTAATGGTGAACTACACAAGCAAATGTCTCCAATTATGTTTTTCTTACACATGCTGTGCCAAGCTTTACAAATGTCCTAAACGAAAATCTTAAAAGATGAGTATCTAGATTCACAGTACGATGTAGACCATTAAGTGTTCTACCTTTGGTTGACTCGTAATTTGTTGACGTATAACAATTTCGCACATTTGCTTTGTGGTTTACCATTGGTGGTAAAGAGAAACTTCACCAATTTCCTACATCAAAGTCAATTTAATCAGCCTGTACCAATTGGGTAAACAGTTGTATAATGTAACTTAAGGCTCGGAAAGGGTTTGACAGACCTAGAAGAATTCCCATAGTAATGTCATCAGGGGTGTCTCCATAGAAATTGTCTCAACATAGAGATATCTAAGTCAATCGGATAATAATGTGGTGAGTCTATAGAGTAATGTTATGGCCACCAGTTTTAATTATTTCAACTTTTTCTTTAGGCAGTTAGGTCCAAATACCACAATACTTATCGGCCTCAGCAACTGTTGCCATGTAGAAGAAGACCAACATTTCTTTTTGAGCTGTTGCGAATCTAAAACACTTCCCATTGACACAGTTGTTTTCAATCAATGTTTATTTATTTTATATAGCCAAATATCACAAATGTTGTTTTAAATCGTTAAAATGTAAACCGTAGTCAAATGAAATCATCCAAGCTGCAGATTGTATTTTCTCTGCTCGGTGATATAGGGGGTGTTTCCTATACTATTTACACAGTCTTGTACCTGCGACTTTTTTCAAAGAACCAGATAATTTGTAACAATTTTGTTCATCTTTTGTGCTGATCGTGTGATCAGACAGAAAGCCTGGTACATTTTAAGTCGACAATACCATAACAAAATAACTTACCAGCAGTAGCAAAATGAAAGTTAAAAAAATCTGTGTGTTTCCCTGTGCTTATTTAATATATTTATAGATAGGGGAAGAAGAAGGAAAGACTGGAGGGAAACCACAGAAAGCACCATCTCTGTGTGCTTGTGTTCAGCTCAGCCTTTGACTTAAGCTCACATTAGGCACACTCCCATAGACACGGCCGAAGCCTCTAGCTAACAGCTAACGTCTGAAGGGTTGGTAGTGAGTATATCAGGACAAAAAATGGAACGCCTAAAATTGAACTTCCACCTTCACATCTATATTTGTCTTGGAAAACATTCAAACTTTGGGAATCATCTCAAAAGCATTGGTTGTTTACCAGGCAGACAGGGTGTCATCTAAAGAGGCATTATGGGAAGTGTAGGATCAACCATTCATGGGACAAAACTAGGGAATACTATATATCTCAGTTTCTATTGTGTTGTCTTTGAATGGTCTTTTTTTTTTATCTGTCTCATGCAAGCCTTAAAGCTTTATGGAAGTGCAATATTGAATCACTTTACTAGGCCTTTAAAGGCAGACTTGATTTAGTTGACTAAAATGGTTGGATGCTGTTGAAAGAGTAGGATGACAAGGGAAATCAACATCTGGAGTTCTAAACAGTAGATTGCCAAGCTAGCGTACATTTAAAAGGTTAACCAAATTAGTCTATACACGCTCATGACAAAATGCTAACAGCGAATTAGACACAGGCATTTGCATGGTTGTTAATTAGTCAGCGTTAACTGCACTGAGAAGATACGTTCACACACCCATTGTGTCTGTTTTTTTTACATTTCAGACGTAGAGGCAATTCAAAGTGTTTTACATGATCATTATCACATAATAGTAAGGCAACAGAAAGAAACACAATACATACACATAATGGAATAACAGATTCATAAAAACCATGGATACATGAGATACAAAATATTTTAAAAACGACATAATGTAAATACAGTAGGTGCTAAAACAAGTTAAAAGGCTTCTGGGTAAGCAGCTGTAAAAAGTAGTGTTTTTAGCCTCGACTTAAAATAATTCAGCATTGGTGAAGACCTCAAGTTTTCTGGAAGTTTATTCCATTTGTGGGGAGCATAAAAACTAAAAGCAGCTTCGGCGTGTTTGGTTCTGAGCCGGGGAACAATGAGTAAGCCCGCCCCAGATGATCTCAGAGCTCTGTGTGGCTCGTAACAGGGCAACATGTCAGACATATATTGGGGTCCCAAACCATTTAATGCTTTATAAGTTAGCAATATAATTTTTAAATCGATTCTGTAAGCTACTGGTAGCCAGTGCAGAGACCTGAGTACTGGGGTGATGTGTTCTACTCTTTTTGTTTTGGTCAGATTTAACCGTTTTTTTACAGAGACCTGGAAATACACTATTACAGTAATCAAGCCTGCTAAAACAAATGTGTGAACTAGTTTTTCAAGGTCTTGTTGAGACATGAACGTTCTAAGTCTGGCTATGTTTTTCAGGTGAAATTGAGGTCGGGGTCCAGAACTACACCTAGATTTCTCACCTTTTCCGATGTATTTAGCAGTAGGGCTTCTAGTTTAGCGCTCACTTCAGCCCGTTCCTCCCTTTTGGCACCAAAGATAATTGTCTCTGTTTTGTTTTTGTTTAATTGTAGAAAATTGTTGCTCATCCAGCTACTGATTTGTTCCATGCAGTTGGTGAGGGATTGTAGTGGTCCGTAGTCGCCAGGCTTTATTGTAATGTAGAGCTGAAGGATGAATGGTTGCCATAGACCCCTTTCCCGAAATGGAGACACTCACCCTTAATCTTATATTTTCAATTTTGGTTGTAAAAAATGATGCCGATGTGTTGCATGACTCAGTAGAGAGGGGTTCAGGGGCAATTGGTATGCGGGGGTTTGATAGACGGTCAACAGTTGGAAATAACGCACATGTGTTATTGCTGTTTTTGCTGATTATTTCAGGGAAAAAGGAGCGTCTTGCGTTCCGTAGTTCGATATTACAACTATGAAGACTGTCCTTAAATATCTCAAAATGAATAACATTGTTCCTCAATCAGCCTCAAGCAACGTTTTGGGTTTGGTTAAAACAGTCACTAATTTCCTCTTCAAAAACTATGCGGTCGTTGGGTTTCAGACACGCTTTGTTGACGTTTCAGAAAGAACTAGAGAGTCGAGAGCGGCAGAGAGATTTTCAGTAAATGAGACCTTGAGGGCCCTAAGACCTTGTGGGCTCAAGAGGCCTTCATCAGTGCGTGACCTTAATCTGCGCAGAACAAAGCAGAAGTAAATTATCTGAGGAAGAGAGAGGAGGGGATGTGAGAGATACAGCAAAAAAGACTAGGGAAAAACCATGATTGACTTAGAGGAGCAGGGGGAGGGGGGCAAAAGAGGCAGCGAGGGCAGAGAGACAGAGGTTATCTAGGAATTGCGTTTCACAATTTAAGTCAAGGTCATTGAAAGAATGAGGTCGGAGAGTGGATATAAAGCAGATTAAGGATGAGAGGATGTGTCATACAGTGCGATGGATCCTTGAGGGGATTTTCTGCTAATTTGCTCTGAAGGAAAAAATGAGGCACGGAGCAGAAGTAATACAAGTGGGATATTGTGTTGGATAGTACGAGTGATACTTTAAGGGGATTTCCTGACATCGCCGAGAGCCAATCACACTGAGACGTTGACCCTGTTACTGTATGAAGTGTGGTCTTTTGAGTGTCTTGCAGGAGGTGAGATCTTAACCTATAGATAATAATGTGAAACTTTCCCCATTTGTTTGTTACATTAAGATAATCTTTCTTTATATAACAACTTGTAGGTTTGAATATGCAAACCAAGCATTATCTTATGAAATATGCGCTAATGTGCATACTTTTAAAGAGCAGAAATCTGAACTAGTAAATTCAGGTTCCAATTTCTTGGTTCATTTTTCGGCATATTAGAGTCAAATGTTTTTACAAAAGGAATGTATTTTTCTTACTCCATCCATAGACAGACAATACTGTTAAGAGGAATGAAAACCAATGTTTTCATCATGTTTTTAGTAATAAAACGATTACATATTTCTTCTATTACACGTTTTTTTCCCCTTGTCTGAAAGAAGGCATGTTAGGGAGGCAGAATACACATAATTGTGACCAGTTCATGAGAAATAATGAGTTTGCCTGTAGTGTCTCGCCTCAAATCCATACAGCTGCATTGTTTCTCAACAGCTGCCATATGAGTAAAAAATGGTCTCTGATCGCTGCAGATCCTGGGACAAAGCCAACAAATGTCAAAAATACAACATATGGGTGTCAACTGGACTTCTGGCCAGATGATCTCACTTCCTGAAAAGTTTACTTTTGGGAAAGGAGGTTTCAGCTGCGCTATAACGGCACGCAGAAGCGTTGGAAGTTCCATCCTTATCAGTCAGAATGATCACAGAAAGACTCTGAAATGTTATCAGGCGGCATGATAGTGTCAAACAAGATCTTATGCTAATCTGTGCTGTCAAACGTGCTCTATATTAACTGCTCCATAGAAAAGTGAGAAAGAGTGTCTGTCTGACAGACTGACTGGAGATGCTTGCTATAACCATAAACAGGATTGGAAGGCGATGCTTGTGGCAATGTATGCTGCTGTTTGAAAGACTAGAATGAGAATTCATCTAATTTGGAAACTTAAGAGCTTAAAATGACTTTATAACCATCATGCAGGGGAAAAAAATAATAATTAAGTACTAAAAGGGCATTCAGAGATGGCAGACCATGGCCAAAGACATCTCTATAGGTACAAGACTGCAACATTTCACACTATATATTCGTTTCATAAATATTGTGCCTGTGGGTTTTAATACTACTTTTAAAAAAACAAGCCGGGTCAGAAATAAATATCATGTTTGTGTCTGCCCTGTGATCCACTCAGAATTTCAAAGGATCCGTAGTTAGTCTATGCTACACTCTTCCTCCAAACTTCATGGAAAACAGGCCAGTTCTTCTGTTATTCTGCTGACAGAGCGACAAACCAAACCGAAAACAGAACCTCCTTGGAGGGGAATATGATAGGGTGACGTGTTATCTTACGTCCAGGGTCTACTGTAGGTTCAGCAGCGACATGGGGGGTAATGGAATTAGCTGAAACTATCAGCAGATAGACCCTGTGCTGTGAAAGTCACGGCTTACAGCAGCTTCTGTTCTCCAAACCCCTCATGACGTGAAGTTGATCACGAGACTGAACCATGTTATGGTTATGGTAGAGCAACATCATCTGCCATGTCTTTTTTTGTTAAATGATGCTATTCGGTTGGAAATATCGTTTTTTAAAAAATATTTTGCAGATACTTCCAGTGGGAGATATCTTAAAGTCTAGAAGTTTACTCATCTTGCAGTTTTATTCCAATTGTGGAAATAGTTACCTTATTTAATGTCCTTTTTTTCGAATATTCAAGTCTGCAAGAATGACCCGATCGATTAGCAAGAAGGGAGCAATGAAAAATTATAAGTTTTAATGTTCTACAAGTGCACACTCAATATTAGCTAGCATAAAGTTAAGATATCATATACGTTAAAAGTATTTCTTCCCAGTTAAAAAACAAATTGTTTTACTTGATTGCACTAGCTATGCTGGTAAAACATTTCATTAGTTGGAATAAGACATGTTCAGTTCACTGGGGAAGCTCCAATCCAGTGTTCTTTGAGCTTCACTGATACAAGAAGTCAGAATATCTTAGCTTCTGCACCATTGATACGCAAGATTATTGATATACACTGTTTACTGCAGTAGCTAAACTAAACAGCTGCAGTAGCTCTGTAAGAAAGTCTACATAACTTTAACTTATCAGAAGCCACTGTGGCCATAAAATACAGTAGAAAAGGAACTGACTTAATCAAAATCTAAATCTGGGTTAGGTTTTGCAAACATAAGCTACATAAGATACTATTCCTACTACATATACTACACACGCGGTAGCAAAAACCCGGACTAAGTTAAATTCAGTGACAGTGTACTTTTGCGGATAAATTCAACTTTAGTTTTGTAAGAGGAAGGAAGTGCTATTTCTTCTTCCAAAAGTAGCATAGGCTTGCTTTAAATAAAATGAACATTGCAAATCAGACCCTGAGTCTGTATTGGCTAACAAGCATGGTACTGCAAAACACTGAAGCCTATAAAGATGTCAGGTCCTTCATTGCTTGCTTAACTGCAACCAAGATCTGGAAGTATTTCATACAGCTAACCTGCTCTTCAACAGGTGGAGTGCCCCAATACTGGCTCTAGGCTGCAAGGTTCTATTAGAACACGCCATGTGATTCAGGCAGTTGCAAGGAAGCTATGTCCTAATGCAAACCCTGCAAGATTGGCTATGCAAAGCAGCAAAGAAAGTTGAAGTTTTTTTCTTGCCAGACTCTCACTCTTCTATATCCTTCCGAACTGCTGCTTGTGCAAACAGGAAACCATCACATAGTATGCCACCACAGTCTTTGGCTCTTGCACCATCTTTACCCCGTACCTGCAAATCTCACAGAGTTTTACGCAGCAGCTTCATTACTGCCAAAAAACTCAACACAGGGACGACAAGATTCAAGGTGGCAGTGGAGAACTGCACATAATGCATCACATAAAACCAAGTGTGGCTATCAATCACTTGTTACATTTAGAATTAAAGGGTGAGAATGAATTGTCTTCGGCAATTTAGCTAATGAAGTATATTTGACACACGTATATTTGAGTAAATGTGCCTTTCAGATTCTGCCATGGGGCTAAATTGCAAACGCACTGATGGCATGTTTGTATCAGGTAAGGCTGCGAAATTAAAGCCAAAGGGAGATAAATAATTTCCTTTGCCGTCTATGTTTCTCAGGTCCTGATGGTGGAGTTATTTGTAAAAGATCATTTACAGGCAATGGTTGTGGAATGCATTGCTGTTAGACCTGGTGAAGAGCCTAAATGAGAACAAAAGTGAAATGAAAACAGTTTTCAGACAGTCGGTGCACTGTGAGGCGGAGAGGCTGTCAGGTTGGCTACATCCGCCCTGCTGAGACCTCCACTCCTCCACCAGCAGCACGTTCCCTGGAACCCTCCGAAGAGTCATTAGAGCTCAATGTGGTACTACCTCTCATTTTGCAAGTGTTGCTGTGCTACAGGTTCTTTGAGTGACGCTCAATTTTAGGTACTTAAGTAATTCCATGTTGTGCTACTTTTAACTTCTACTCCACAACATTTCATCTGATGGCTTTTGTTACTTTGCAGGTCCAGGAATCATTGCATGTGCATTGTGAAATGCATATATTTGGGAAGTAGGATCGTCTGGATAAATAAGATTTGGATGAATCTGTTTTCCTTACTTAAATGTAATCTAATTCTTTAATCAAAGTTTTTTTTACGAATTCAAGGTAGCACGTGATGGGTCATTGCTACACATATGGTAATTTGGGGGTGTAAGTTTTGCGTTAAGTAAACATTGAAGCTAAACCAAATACTACAAAATACTTATAAAGAAATTACTACTATTTCCATAACTGGATGAAATTAAATATTATGTTTAGGCTCATACTGTTTCAAATGTGGAGGAAAATGTCAGAGATAATGTGTATTGACATTCTCCTAACCCTAACCCTAACCCTAGCCCCCACCCGAAAGAAGTGAGTCTATCAGAATGAGCATCAATTCCTGTGCCTTGTGCTAATACAGAAACAGAAGCACCTAAAATAGATCAATTGTGACATTGTGCTCAGAAGTACAGAGAGTTATCTTGTGATGTTTTTGTTCTTTGTGAATCAAAGTTTGTGAATCGGTTTATAGCAACTTCCTTCTTGGTGGTTTTGATGCAATGAGGCAAGATGGTCAACCATCAGCATTGTGTTTGTAGTCAGGCATTTGCATCTTTGAGCAGACTTGACTGGGAGCATTTTAAATGTACAGTACAACCTTTGAGCTGCATTTCAGTGATTAAAATGTGTCATTGATTCTACTCTAAAGAACCTAGATCTTGCTGGGGTTGGATTGTCATAATTTTTGAAAAATTAAAAGATATTTTTTTATCTTTGTAATATATGTATATATGTTTCCATCACCCCTTGTTTCATATTTGTGTCTCTCTAATCAATGAATGATCACAAAAGAGAAGAAGTTAATGAGAAATAAAAAGGCGCACAGCATTAGCCTACCATTTTGAATTTGAACCTTGTTATTCCAAAAACGATGATTAAGACATTCTCGAACATTATAGTCAAAACTGTTAGTTATAGTTTAAGCTTTGTATGGTGTCATTATCGCACACAGTTGCTATACATTATAAATAAAAAACATCATAATCTTGCTATGCTTTCATCCAATAAATTGCCTGACCACCTTTACTAGCACCCATTGGTTATGGGTGCTAATTTCAAGATCTACTCCAATGCAATAAATCAAGAATTCATTGTGAACTGGGAATTGCTTCTGGATTGAATCGTGAGACTAACAACCATACTATATGTGTAAGAAGCTGTACCTTATGCTGAAAGCGGACCTCCTTTTATGGTTAGGTAATCTAATACTCTATACTATAATTTTTATAATTTATCTTAGTTTCTGTTGAAAAAACAAGGCTGCTCTATTACATTACCCTCACAATCTCTGTTGTTGCACTCAAGCACAAAGGACTTTGTGGATGCCTCTGAGAGAAGAGGTTGGCTGTTTGAGCCATTAGCTTATCTTCATTATATAATAACAGAATGTGAATTAGCTGTCAATGGTGGAAGCTGGCGTGGGGTGGGGTGGGGATTAAGGTTCCATGGCTCTCGCAGCACAGCCAGTGATAGAGGAGTTATATTTACAAGAGGCTGTAAATCACCCCATATGGTCAAGGCAATGTGGCAACACACAATGGGCATGTAAACACACATCGTCATAATTACACACACACACACACACACACACACACACACACACACACACACACACACACACACACACACACACACACACACACACACACACACACACACACACACACACACACACACACACACACACACACACACACACACACACACACACACACACACACACACAGAGCATCAACACTGAAAATGGTGCACACATATTACATAATTGATAACATCCATTTGTCCACTTAGAAACCCCCCCAGTGAATAGTGTGCCTTTTAAACAAACTATAAACACACAGATAATCACTTCATGCACACAATTTTTTACACACACACACACACACACACACACACACACACACACACACACACACACACACACACACACACACACACACACACACACACGTATATTTATAAATGAATACACAGGTTGTTTTTGGATTGACATGCAGCCGTACATACCTCACTTTGTGCTCTTCCTCTGTCCCTCTCTATCTCTTCCTCCGCTCTCCTCCTCTACTCTCATCATCCCTCGTTCTCTGTGTCACACAACCACACACGGAGAGAGGAGTGTGTTTGAATCTGACAGATTTCTCTCCGCTCTGAACCCACCTCCCTCTCTCTCTCTCTCATTTCTCAGACACTCAAAAACAGCCCTCCCTCTTTTCTTTCTTCCCTCTCCTGCCAGATATGCCGTCCCCCTTTCTCTCTCCTCCCATTCCCTCCCTCTCTGCCTCGTGAAGCCAACCCAAGCTCCGCCCCCTGCTCTCTCCTCTCCTCTGGGCGGCTATAAATACCGCTGCTGCTATGAATACACTGCCTTTCTCCCTCAGCATCCCTCGCTCCCGTTCCCCCCCTCTCCATCCATCTCCATCCATCCATCTACCCTCCCTCCCTGCCTCGCTCCATCCCTTTCTCTCGCCAAATGTTTTTCTGATGACCTTGTATTATTTGCCGTCACATGACAGAATCCTTTACCTCTCACGTGCTGCAGCCGTTTCCATGCACACATGCTATGGACATGGCATGTTTTCGTGCAGCTTCATATATATATACACACACACACACACACACACACACACACACACACACACACACACACACACACACACACACACACACACACACACACGAGCGTAGACAGCAGGGCTTCCTGTCTGTTGTGCCGGATGCGGTTTATTTTTTTATTCCTTTTCAACAGCTGAGAAAAACACACTCTGATTAAGAGATGCAACATCTACAGTGGATCACATTTCCCTTTACGCCTTCGCCAGATCAATCCCACTCGATGAGTCAATAATGGACGTATCATGTCATGTACTAAGCAATGAGACAACAATACATTTATTCTAGTAAAAAGCTGGATAAAGGATGAGGGATTTAATGCGTTTCTCTCAGCATCCTTCATCCCTTCACTCCATGTTTTAGACGGCAATTTATCAAACATCGAGGTAGATTTATCATCCTGAATGCAGCATTGTAGTGAATAAAAGATCAACTGTTTTGTTGTTTTCACTGTGTGTATTTCTCTACAGTATATACATTAAAGAGCTCAACATTTAGTCGACTAATCCATTCGAGAATAGGAAGAGAAGTAGTCACACAAATCGGTAATTTTCCATGCAAAAAAATAAGAAAATACAGTTTTTCAAACCATTAAATTATGAGATGTATTGGTTTCTCTGTTTAATACAATAATAAAGTGAACATCTTTTGGTTAAGGAGTGACAAAACAAGACATTTTCATGCATCACAATGGACTATGAGGAATTGGGTTTGACATTTCCCTCTATTTTTTTGGAATAAACGATGAATCAAGAATGAAAATAATTGTGTTTTACACATAATAGTGACTTGTCAATCAGGGAGCTACATCCTAAAGCATACCTGGCTTTACCGTCTAATTTGAATCTAAATAGGTCCATAATTCACAAAACATCATACTTCAAAGAAGAAGACTTGAAATTAGCAATTGAGTTTATTAGTTGTAGCCCTATAGAAAAACACTTCATATATCCAATATGTCAGGCCGATGCGCCTGCACATAAACAAACGCTGGACAGATACACATCGTACACTAACAGTACAGTAGGTATGATGAACATTAGGCAGCATCATGTCTCTGCCTTCGCTCACTGCCAGCATTATTGCCTCGGAATGAGGTTACTAACATATGGTGCAGGCGCGTTATGTGCACCGAGGGTACACTTAAACAAAATCAAATCCTCGCCCGTAGGCTATACGGTATGTCACGGACGTAATTAATCCTTGGATTGCACCGGCGCGATAACTTCGTAAATAAAACCACAGAAACCGAGAGCAGACACAAAGAAGTCTAGCTGATTGTAAAGAGGGTATTTCCTGCTGCCCCTTTGATCTTGGTGATTATAGACTACCACAGGGTGCCTATGGGTTAAGGTTACCATATAAGATAGCACAGCCCTGTTCGATGTGCTTTGTAAGCCTGTTTATTGTCATGGCTTGCTTTTTTTGTTGTTTTCATCAAGCTTACAAGATTTTGATATGGCTCTCAATCTTGTCACATAATCTTCATTATAACTTTAAGAAAAGGGCTGCGCCATATCGTTTTTTAATTTTGTGACAGCAATGTCAGTTTAAAGATGCTCTATTATGCTTTTTGGAGTTTTCTCTTTGTGCATGTCAATGGTGTGCAAAGGCTAATATCCACAGTTCCTTCCAGACACTCCCCCCACTGCTTGAAACGCCTCAATTGGGCTCCTTTATTTACTTCCATATAGAATAGGGCCCCTTTAATGAGGGGCGTTAAAGGGGCCAGTACATTATGGTCCTGCTTGCCAGGTTAAGTTATTGGTTTGAACGTTTATTTTGACCATCTAGAAGAAGCTCTGAGATTTTACGAGTTTGTTAAAAGAGAGTAGCAGAGAAACTGTGACTCTGTTTTTATGGTACTTTCTGTGTTCATTTCAATGTTTAGATTTGATGCATAAAAGATTATTGGAAATAGTTCTCCCCATATTGTGCATATTTTTGGCATCATATAATTCTTTTTTTACATTTTCCTGTGTGAAGTCCATGGCAGAAGTAGAACGACAGAAAAAGTCGAAATATATTTTCAGTTAAATGATTTTATTTGCATTAATGGGGGATGCAGATGATAACGTTTTCTCCAAACTGTTTGATGCAAGAGGCAATTATGAGTCACCGGCTCAGAATCAGCATGACACTATGTGTGTGTGTCTGTGTCTGTGTCTGTGTGTGTGTGTGTGTGTGTGTGTGTGTGTGTGTGTGTGTGTGTGTGTGTGTGTGTGTGTGTGTGTGTGTGTGTGTGTGTGTGTGTGTGTGTGTGTGTGTGTGTGTGTGTGTGTGATTAGGATTGGTGTGAGTCAAGAATTGTGTCGCTGAAGGCCACATTGTATCTCTGTGTGTTCTGGAAAAGAAGTGCTGGTACAGGCGTGTTTCAGAACCAATTCCTCTTCGCCTCTGTTCGCGTTAGGGCCGCCTGCAGGTCCTCAGCGGTGTGTGTGTGTATCTTTAGAGAATGCGCGAGGGCTTTGTGCAGCTCCTCAGGGGCGAACATGTCGAGGCGCAGCAGAGAGTCCACCAGCTGCGAGCGAGCGTTGCCGATGAATGAGTGTGACAAGAAAGGCGCGAGGCCCCCCCCGTTTTTCGTGTTGTAGAGAGGGACCCTGACCATTCCCAGGACCTGGAAAGAGACAGCGTTGGTGAGGAACAGATCATGAGGTAAATGGCTTAGTCCCACTGGAAGGAAAAGGACACATACCTCCTGTCCATGATCTGTTGCAGTGGATGCAGCCTCTTTCTCCACCTCCTTTATCTGCTCCTCCTCCATCTTCTTCACATAGAAGTGGGTTATAAGACGGGAGGTGGAGGAGGAGGAGGAAGCAGGGGCATGGCAGCAGTCCACATGATCTTCTGCCGATATAGGAAGAGCAACGCCCAGCTCTTCCAACAACTCCCTGCTAAGCCCCGCCTCCAGGGTCTCCTCTGAAGGGTTAACATACCTGAGGTGTGGGACATGGGGTCAAGGGTCAGGATGAGATTAGAAAGTCAATAAACAATGTCATCTGTATTGCTCTCCAGAGACTCCTCGGTGCAGGAGTAAATAAATCAAGCTGATTGAAAAGATAATTTAATTTAAAAAACCCAAACACAAGTGCTTCTTTAAGTCACAAGGAAGTCTAATTAAAGGGGCCCTAACATGTTCATTTTCAGGTTCATATCAGTATGTTGTGGCTCTACTGTGACATGTCTCCATGCTTTAATGCTTAAAAAGCTCTTTACTTTCCTCATACTGCAGCACCTTTTTTCACCCTCTGTCTGAAACCAGAGCCCAGTCTGCCCTGATTGGTTATCTGGCTGGTTCTGTTGTGATTGGTCAACGGTTACTATCAAGACGCTACCACGTTCAAGCAAAAAACGTATTCATCTTAAACACCATTCTAGTTCTGCATGCTAATATTCATGCTTATTACCACTAAACCCCCACAGCTGACACTGTTTGAGGTAAACAGCTAACAATGTAGATTTGTTATACTTGGTGCAAACACAGCATAATAATAGAATTAAAAAGTAAGACACTGTGTATGTATTGTGTAAGAATGGGACGGTGCTGTTTCTGACCCTTCTTCATTTATTTTGCATATTTCTTCATAATTTCTCAGACACTTCTTCACGTCTTGTTACATAATTTCACTGTGTTGGCGAATCGTGCCTGAGAAATGTTGGCAGTGGCTACTGTAAATTCACAGACACAAAAGCACAAGTGATTCATATAAAGATGAATTAAGCAGAACCTGTCTGGCAGTTGCAGTTGTTTTTGTTCTTTATATGGCAAGATCAAGCACCTTGCAGAATTGGAGTATTGGAGTATTCCAGACACAGTGAGTGCATGTTTGTTCAAGTTTACATCTTTTGATCTGTGAAGCAAACAAGAGATCTACAAAGCTAAGCTAAACATACCTGTGTGTGCACATAAAAGGATGAAACAAAAGCAGCACCAGGAAAGACTCACCCCCCAGGGAAACCCAGCAAACCGTCAAAGCGCATCTGCATCTGCAGTGGGAAGTGACAGAGGCTGTTATACACTCACACACTGATGCATACACAAAGAGAGGCAGAGGTGCTTTGTCAAAAACACCCTGGTTTGGAGAAACACGCAGGAGTACAAGCAGGGAGCTAAGCGGTGTACTGCTGTAAAGGGGGGCAGCAATAAAACATTTCTCAGCCACCTAAAACATTTCATTATCGGATTGTGTATGTTATATGAATACTATTTATTTTATTGGTCCACCTTGCACCAGACTCTATTAACACAAACTGTTATTTAATGTTGCACAACAAAGGAGTTGCTATTCTAATGCTACATTAATCTTTTCTGGATATTTGGTTTTTACCCCATGTCAATTCTTGTATAAACTGACCACCCCTGACAAAGTGACATATTTTATGGATATTTCAATGTTTTTTTCTTTTCCCTAACAATTAACCTTTTTTTGTGCCCTTTTGGTTGTCTTAGCTGCGTACTTTCTAAAGCAAGACAAGTCTGTTTACCAGAAGTAAGGCTTCTAAGTCTATACCCAATGCTTGAATTTGGCCGGTACTCACCGCAGTGTTTCCCCTACCATTGTCTTGGCGGGGCGCTGCGCCCTGCCAACGGAGCCCTGCGCCCTGCCTGAAATTCAAGGTGTTTTTATTTTGTTTTTTATTTTAAAAAAATATATATATAGCACCAAATTTCAACTGAAGTCATCTATCTACGGTCACTTTTCCCATTGAACATGTGCTCTTTTATTAAATAAACTAAACGCCATGTTATTTATCCAATGTGTTCATGTTTCAGTGTACACTGCTTTGCGTATTCACATTCTCCCTCCGCTCTGTTTCTGAAGGGCGACACACACACACACACACACACACACACACACACACACACACACACACACACACACACACACACACACACACACACACACACACACACACACACACACACACACACACACACACACACACACACACACACACACACACACACACACACACACACACACTCGCGCTCACAATCAGAGACAAGAGCGGAGGAAAGGAGGAGAACAACAAAGTGTAAAAAAGTCAAACAAATCTGCTTTATTGGCACGAGCTCTGCTGTCTGCCCGTTTGTGTCCCCCCCAAGTTTCAAATTCGTTTATTATTATTTTTTAACCGCAAGCCGTTATCGTCACGGGAGAAGGACACACACAGCCTGCCCAGGTGGACGCGCGCGAACGCGACAACGAATGTAGCGTGCGCATTCTAAAAATAGCTCATAGATGGAGCAGGTAACCCGGTTTTGAACTACAGTATTGAGATGTGAGTTGGTTTATTCAGTAAATTAGCTCAGGATAATTGGATGTTCTGTCTACACCTGTTGATGTGAGGCTAATGCAGGACTTGCTAGCTTGATGCTACCGGCATTTAGCGGCAGTGACTCAACAAATTGCCACTTAAAATGTATCGTCAGCAATGTATGACAAGTAGACTGCTTGTTTAATGTTACACTAACACCAATAGCTCAATATGATCATAACACGATTGCTTTCATATCAGAGATCAGATGAGGTGGAGCTGCCTCCAGCAATAGAGGATGAGGCAGAGAGAAGCAGCAGCAGCACAGGGTTGCAGCAGGTATGTTATATGCTGTAGTCAGGTGATTTAAATGTATCAATGAAAGGAAGAAGTGTAGACAACATGATAAGAAGGGAATACAGTTTAAATTAAAGTAATACAGTATAGTGTAACACTGTACTGTATTACTTTTTAATGTCCAAATACATTTGTTACTGTACGATATCGATAACAATAATTCACAGCTCCTCTCTGCTCCAGAGGATAACAAAAATGCGGGCGCCCCGACATTTGTTTTCGAGCAGCACCCTGCCAAGGCAGTAAACCTAGGGGAAACACTGCACCGGTACGCAGTACCGGGACTACTGATTTTTACCCATCTGCGTACTGTTACTTCTTACTGCGTACCGGCACCTCATGACGCATCTAGGTACGCATATTTGTTGTATGATTCCCCTGTGTCCTCCCAGGCAGCTCCATTGATTCCCTCTCTCCTTGCCTGCTGAAAGATGCATGAGTGTACTCAGGGACGAGGAGTCATTTAACCAGCCGCCAGTAGGAGTCAGGCTTTAGCCATATCCATTACATTGCATTTAGCTGACGCTTTTATCCAAAGCGACTTACAATAAGTGCATTCGACCAGGAAGATACAACCTTGAAGAAAACAGAATCATATAAGTACATCAGGTTTCATAGAGCCAAACATTTCAAGTGCTACTCAACTGGCTTTAGATAAGCCAGACCTTTATTAGTATATAAGTGCTTTGTTAGTAATTCAATCGCTCGAAGTGGAGTCTAAAGAGATGAGTTTTCAGTCTGCGCCGGAAGATGTGTAAGCTTTCTGCTGTCCTGATTTCAATGGGGAGCTCATTCCACCATTTTGGAGCCAGGATAGCAAACCCACAAGTTTTTGCTGATGGGAACTTAGGACCCCCTCGCAGTGCGGGTGCAGCGAGCTGTTTGGCTGATGCAGAGCGGAGTGCACGTGCTGGGGTGCCTTTCATACTTTTTAAGTACAGTGAGCCTTTCTAAAATATACAGTAAAGAGACAAACCCACCAGCATTATAGGATATACTATATGACCTGATGCAGGCACATGTATAGGCTACGTCATGTTCTCTATGAGAGCCCCGGACACCTCCCTGATTAGTCGTGGAAAAACATGCAATTTCTGAACGTTACAGTAAATATTCTGTTTGTTTTTTTAAAACGTTATATATAAAAATGTTGGTTTCTTTACAGATATTAATGAATGACTGAGAAAAAGGCAAACTGTATTTATTTTGTATACGTTTTCTCACACCCCTTGCGACCCCACCGTGAAGCCCCTTGTGGGGATTGGGATCTCCAGGTTTGGAAACAGTGTTTTAAGTTAATATAAAAATCACCAAAGTCACACAATAACACAGACACATGAACCGATTTAGGCAGGGTGAGACCAGCAACTCCAGTGTTCCTGAAAATCAAAATGGCTCTTTTTGTAAATGGAAAAAAGAGAACATAGAGAACACTGACTATGGATAAGTGTGTCATATAAGCCTAGATCCAACACTTCAAGCTATCCCTTTAAACACACACACACACACACACACACACACACACACACACACACACACACACACACACACACACACACACACACACACACACACACACACACACACACACACACACACACACACACACACACACACACACACACGGCTTTTCCTCACCAGTATGATATGTCTGATTGGAATTCTCCCAAACAGCTGAGTTTTCGTGTCACAGTAGAGCATCACGTGACACGCATGCCTGCAGCCTGAGCACGACAACGCCCCAGCCCTGGACAGCTGTCCACTCGCCATCTGCAAGTTCACACAGAAACACAGAGCAGAATTACAGTCACAGTTCACTGCTCAATGATCATTATGCATGGCTGCCCCCTGTAATGTGCTGCCAATGTGACATCATCCAAGTACCCCCTCCCCCCTCCATCGTTTGCTAACCTGACTGAAACTGGTTAGCTTAAAGGGCTGTAGGTTTATATGCTGAAAAGCTTATGCCTTATGGAATGCTATCAATGCTATGCAGCAGAACCAGGAAGCTATCAGGAAGATCTTTGTGACTTTTATTAAAACAGCTTTGGCTCCCTCTGCTGGTGTGGAGGGGGGAGAGGGGTCCTTCCCGAACTGAACTTTCATTAGCAGAATCCAGCTGGCAGAGTCCAATATTTCCATATGTATTTCTTATTCTAATGTTGAATATTGTATTAACTGTAAGTTTAAAATGTTATTTTTAGTCAGTGTGTATCTTATTCTTCGTCTCATAGACTTCGAAACAATTCTATATTTTCACAGAATGGCAATCACAATAATGCTTTTTTGTAAAGCAATCAGGTAATCCAAAAATATATTTTATACTTTCTACAGATTTCCTTTTTTCTCAATTTTTTAGCACTCAAAATATGTACTGTTGAATTTCTAATGTCGTGATATTTATCCAACGGATATGATCAAATATCAAGTAATTGTAATAAATATGAAATACAGTAGCAAGTGGATATTCCATCTCTTCAAGATATTTCATTATAAACAAGTCTAGAGATGCATGCTCTTTCTGTGATTTTGGTGAAACTTTTTTAACATTTTGTTAACTCTTATATGTTTTTATGATGTCTGCAGTGCAGTTCAGAAAAAAACGGTCTGATATGTTGAACATCTTATGAGCCACACATGTTAGCTGTCAAATAAATGCTTCTTACCCACGTACTTCAACAACAAAGTGCTGTCTCATTCTTCAATCAGCATTTTTGAGCCCAGTGGCAGTACTAGATTAAAAACCTTTTGGTGACGTAATGAGCGCTGATTGGCTGAACAACGTATTGTAAATTGACACGTCAGTGGTTTACACACAACTACACGTTGTGCTGTGAGACCTGTCGAGAAGGACACGGAACACCGACTGGAGAAACCTGCTAGCTTGAAGGTAGATATCAACTAGCTACTAACGAAGGTGTTGATACAACCAATGTTTTCAAAGTAAATTGTTAGCCTGCTTTTTGGATAAATCTCAGGGTGTGTTAGTTTACAGACAGTTGGTTTTGGTAGTAGTATATTCACGGACCTATAACCTGTACCACCCAGGAAGCAACCTAATGACATGTGTTATTGGGCTAACTGTTTGGAATATGTTTCGCCATAAAAGTGCTATAGAACTACGCAGCAACAACACTAAGTATTGTTATCTTTTTGGTAATAGTTTGTAGTAGCCTACTTGGAGTACATTAGCTTAGCCTTGTTGTAGTTTTGTGCCTTAGCAGGTATGTTCAAAACGACTGTGCAGGTTATTTACTGACAGATTATGATATCTTCGAAATAGAAAGTTAACCTAGCAATCAAAATACAAAATTGTTACCTGCTAGGATTTTCAAATTGACTGTAAAGTGTAGAAATACGACTAGCACAAACAACACACCTCCTTTTTAATATGCTTGTTTCCCCTCCACGACAGGTGAATCAAAATGGCCAACGCAATACCAGAGAAGATAAGGATGAATACTACACTATTAGAAAACTTGGTGGAAGTGGCAAAAGATGCAGCACTGCTGAGAGGTGTTCTAATGAGGACCCAAGAGACCCCCAACTCATCAGAGGTAGGACATGAACACTTTTTAAGCTCACCTGCATGAATACCATGATAATGTTGTAAAGTGAAGACTGGCTTTGACATCTGACAATTTATAGTCAAGTAAAATCCCTTTTCATCAGCTGGCTCTATTCTAATGCTACATTGATCCCATCCCAGTTGTTACAGCTTGTACAGCATGGTGTAGAGTGCATTTGCAAAACGTGTTCATATAGTAAGAGTAAGACAATGGAAACACCTGTGTCAGGGTTATACAATTATGTAATACTAAAATACATTTTTGTAACACTTACCTATGGCTGCTCGATTATGGCAAAAATCCTAATCTCGATTATTTGTGTCAATAATTGATATCACGATTATTAAAAACGATTATCCATTTACCTTGAAAACATCCATTTATTGAAAAAGAAATGTGAACAGTATGTTTTTAACAATTAATTACCCTGAACTTTAAGTATAATTCAACTGAAAAAACAATGAAAAAAAAGAAATCGTTTTATTTCGATTATGTTGTTTTCATAATCGTTGCAAGCCAAAATCCTAATTGCGATTAAAATACGATTAATTGAGCAGCCCTACACTTACCTATTATTACTGTTGCTTTGTTGTCATGTTGTAACTGGTGGATTGTAGCCTCCAATTTATTTGCCATAACTTAAAGGCTGCAGGTCTACAAGGTTCAATACACAGAGAGAAATAGTGTATTCATTAAGAGCTATGTACAATGATGCAATTTAGTCGCTTTTCGGCGCCTCCCGCTTTTTTAACGCTGATTTGGGTGACTTGTGTAATTCGTGGAGAACCGAAGAATTTTCGTTTTTTGGGGGGGGGGGGGTCCGTCCGTCCGTCCGTCCGTCTAATTAAACAAGCGAGTGCCTGTTTTTCCTGGCCAAGGACAGGTTCCTTGAACACAACACGAGCGTCACGTGTCTTCACTTGGTAAGGAATGTAGAGTAGATTACTAGAGTGCTGACGGAGAGCACCGGAACGCCGCTCCAGCTCTTCAAATATTGCAGTACCCATAGGGAGCCGTACACATGCCGCAGTGTTTGCGTGGCTGTGTCTTTAGTTGCAAGCACAGTGGCGATCTGTTGTTATTAGCATCTGGTTAGCTAGCTATGCTAACGAATTTAAAGAGCTTTTCTACAACCAGGTGGAAGAGAGCTCTCTCCTGAGAGGCTCAAATAACCTCAGCTCAGTGAGGTTAAGGCCCACCTTGATATGATCATTATAGTTATTAATGAGACATTAGAGACTAAATGAAAAACAGGTATAAAATACTATATGACATTAACAAAAAAGTTGTTAAAAATAACAAGAATAGAGTTTAAAAGGGGAGTGATTTGTAAAATATCCAAAAAGAAAAATCTGCTTACAGTTCTGTTTCAAATGAGTGTTGAAATATGTATCCATAGATCTCCTCATGTTGCTCTCAAAGTGCACCAGATTGATGCTTTTAACTTCAATATTTAAAAACAAATCTTCCCGGGGGAGCATGCCCTCGGACCCCCCTAGAGGAGGTTAGGTCTCCCCCACTTAATGTTCACATGGATAGAATACTAAATACCTTTGCACACATCATGTGTCCATATATTTCTTTTGTGGTGGTCATGCCACACCGTGCACGTGCATGCATACGCGAGTCATGATAAGATATCTGGATTAAGAGGTTGCTTTTTCTTTGAACAGCATGAAAGAAAGGCCAAATGAATGGGCTGTGATTTTAGTTTTTTTTAAGCAGAGGTTGAGTTCAATAATTTGTATGGCCCTCTGAGGATGTTGTAAAAATTGAAAGGAAAAAGGTTCCCCACCCCTGGTGTAAATAATAATTAAAACCCTTGATTTATAACTTAACATCTCTGTCTCCTATTGATCTGAGTAAATTATAAAGAACAGCCAGTTAATTGAAGGATTATAGCACAGGCCTTAGTCAGATGGTATATTACGCTGTTTTTTTTCTGCTTCGAATAGTTCTCTCTTTTTTCACGATACCTGTGTTTGCATCACTGTATGTAATAAAGTCACCATTCAAGTAGTATATCCTATGCACCAATACAAACACTTGAACAAACTACCAAACAGTTAATCTGCCAATGAAATGTAGCTGCAGCAATTCTTCTGATATCAGTAAATACGTGGAAAACGTACAACCCCAATAGTGCTCCTTCTCTTTTTTTTCACTCAAGCATCTAAATATATATCAGTCCAATCAGTTTCTAATGTGACGAAAAAGAATGGAGATGTATTTCTGTGAAGTGAGCCACAGTCAGTAAGAGGACATTAGATTATTACATGGTATTAAGCTAATGCTTTTATCCAAAGCCAGTTGCCTACACTCAATGCCATGGACCTTCCTAAATGAGAATTTTAGGGTTGGCTTGCTTGCCCAAGGACCCTTTGACATGTTGACTGCAGAGGGTGAGATCAAACCGCTGAGCCCCTGATTTGCAGGAAAGAGCACTAACCCCCTGAGCTACATTCCAGAGTGCTGTTAAGCCACTAGTGTCAAAAGAGGCGTAGTCAATGGGAAGTAATGTTAGGAATGTATTCCTCTTTAGAGTACAGTATTTGGGACAGTCCTTCATGAAGCCTGTGTTTGCAATTACAGGGATTCAACCGATGCTTGTGTGTTGTGATGAGTATTCTTTAACTTTGTTTCCAGTTGGTGACGTACGCTCCATTCACACTTTTCCCCACACCTGTACCTGAGGCGGTGTTCTCCCAGGCGCTGGCTGTGCAGACCCACTTCAACACACTGGTGGACAAAATCAGCCAGGATGCTGAATTCCTGCAGGACGCTCTAGCAAGGTAGCATCATTTCCCAATATAGTAGCAACCTCTGAATCTGTGACACCTTGATTGTTGTTCAATTAATTGGATTTCAGGATTTTAACATGGTGACTTCCTCTGTTTATAGCACCATTGAGGTAGATGATTTCACTGCGAGGTTGTTCAAGATCCACCAACAAATAGTAAAAGAAGGAATGTCTCAGGTATGTCAGCCATTTTGTAGACTGTCCTTTATCCATCTTGTTAGATTCAAGAGAGTCTGTTGTTTTGGGGTGCATTGCCTCGTTCTCTTGCCACAGCATACAAGTCATTCGTTTTTTTTTTTAATGAAACAATGGAGGATATTTACAATGCATACATTTGATAGCATAATTATTAGGTTATAAAGTAAACCAGTTAGTGTTATCATCTTGCAGCATCAAGAATGCATAGAAACTCAAATAGAATATAATTAATTGCCAGACAAATAACATTTAGGATTTGTTCATTTTAATACAAGAGCAACATATATGTTTTCAGCCATTACAAAGGGCTTCCAGTTGAACTAAGCCCTTAGTTAGGTCACACTTTCTGCAATTTAACAAAACCTATGGTAGTTAAGACTCTGCATGTTTGCAGTGCAGCAATCATCAACATACTCAAACAAAAAGTCAACGGGTCTACATTAAACGTCCCAACTTTAGACTTCCAATACAGGAAAGAGGCTGATCATTCAGAAGTTCTCCACATCTAAATCAATGTAATGACCCTTGCCACTATTTCTCAAGCCTGCTAGTCTTTCAGTTGGCTTGACCACACTGGCCTACCAATTAAAAGAACATCAGGGCTGCTTCTAACAATAACATGTTCATAGATTGAACTGCAAATTGTTTCCTTAGTTAATATAATAATTAGGACCGGGACTCGATTAAAAAAATTAATCTAATTAATTAGAGGCTTTGTAATTAATTAATCGAAATTAATCGCATTTTTAATCACATATAAATATTTGACCTGAGAACAGTGAGAAGCAATTTTTTTCACATGGATTTTAGTATACCTTTGAATAATGACTGAATACATAAGCTTAAGCAACAAAACATTGTTTATTTTTTTCAAGGTGGTACTTAACCAAGACCAACAGAAAAGTGCAATTTTTGCCACAAAGTGTAGCAATAGCATATTTAGGAATATAGTACATTTCAGAGATTCAGGTAGCCTATAGGTAGGTAGAGATTCTGTAAACTATAACACTTTGTTTTTTAAGTAAAACACAATACTTTCAAGTACATTCAGAACATTAGAAACCCTGACTATTAGAAAACATCTTTCTGTTGCTTCAGAGGCCATAACAGACTTTGTTGATTTACCAACAGTTGATTTAAAAAATCTAATCAATTTCAGTCCAACTCTCTCAATAACCTTGGCCAAAACAATAAACAGTTCAACATAAAGTGCAAGTTGCACCAACAACGTAATAAATAGTTCAACATAAAGTGTACTGTACCATTTAAAATCAAATAAAAAAGTGCCAGTGATTGACCTCAATCCCTCCTATTCTTCCAATATCCTGATGAAAAATAAAATCTCTCTGTTGCATAGGCCACTGTTTGATCAACGCGAATTGGGTGTGGGTCCTTGTACTCCGAGTCGGGCTAACGTCCACGCTAGCTTCCACGCTAGCTGCTATATGTTTTGCATTGAGGTGATACTTGAGGCTTGATGTGCTGCGGTGATATGCAAATTCCTTTTTGCATAATTTGCAAACAACCGTGCTCTTATCGACGCTTCCATCCGTACGTTTTTTAAAACAAAATGTCCCATCCACGGGGCCAACCAAAGCGGTCTCATCAGCTTCTTCGTTCACGTTTGACTATTGTTCACTGTGGTTTGTTGTTGTCTGAAGTCATGAACGTTAGTTGGTGCTCCAGTATAATCGGTACCCCTGAAACTCATCCAGTGAGAAACGTTCCGCGGTGCGATTAAAATGCGTTAATTTTTGTGTAATTAATTAATCTTAATTAACGCGTTAAAGTCCCGGCCCTAATAATAATGCATACTTGGTTTTTAAAATATCAGAAAATAGATCAAAATGGCATTCAGATTTATATTTAAATAGCAAAATAGTCTATATATATATATATATATATATATATAAATGAACTATCCCATAAGACAAAGAACAACTGTTATTGATTACAACTGAGAAGCTGAAAATATGGTTAATGATGGGACTTAAAAAACAAAGTGTTGAATCCATTATGATAATGGTTGGGAATAGCTCCAGTTTTGAGCCTTGACACAGTACGATCAGTCTGTGTGACCTTTGGGAATGTGAGTAGTCTGACTGACGTCTCTGACTTCTCTCCAGTCTGTGGTGTGTGGTCTCAATCGCTCCGACTACATGCTGGACCAGGCGGAGGACGGCTCCTCGTCTCTGAAGCAGATCGAGATCAACACCATCGCCGCCAGCTTTGGAGGGCTCTCATCCCGCACGCCAGATGTTCACCGGTCAGTCATCAAGATTTCCTATATAGACTGTTCTTCAATTGATTTAGGGACAACATCTGTATCAAAAAAACATCAGTGAAAACTGTTTTATTTTTATTTTTCCAGAATGACTTTCTTTATTCAGAAGACGTTTATTTAATATTTCCAAATGTATTTCTTCAGGAAACATTAAAAAATGTATTAATTCATTTATAACTATAATAAGTGATTTAAATGTTTTTTTGTATCGCCTCATTTATTTACATCTTAGATATACAGTGGGGCAAAAAAGTATTTAGTCAGCCACCAATTGTGCAAGTTCTCCCACTTAAAAAGATGAGAGGCCTGTAATTTTCATCCTACGTGCACTTCAACTATGAGAGACAGAAGGGGGGGAAAGAATCCAGGAAATCACATTGTAGGATTTTTAATGAATTAATTGGTAAATTCCTCAGTAAAATAAGTATTTGGTCACCTACAAACAAACTAGATTTCTGGCTCTCACAGACCTGTATCTTCTTCTTTAAGAGCCTCCTCTGTCCTCCACTTGTTAACTGTATTAATGGCACCTGTTTGAACTCATTATCAGTATAAAAGACACCTGTCCACAACCTCAAACAGTCACACTCCAAACTCCACTATGGCCAAGACCAAAGAGCTGTCAAAGGACACCAGAAACACAATTGTAGACCTGCAGCAGGCTGGGAAGACTGAATCTGCAATAGGTAAGCAGCTTGGTGTGAAGAAATCAACTGTGGGAGCAATTATTAGAAAATGGAAGACATACAAGACCACTGATAATCTCCCTCGATCTGGGGCTCCACGCAAGATCTCACCCTGTGGGGTCAAAATGATCACAAGAACGGTGAGCAAAAATCCAAGAACCACACGGGGGGACCTAGTCAATGACCTGCAGAGAGCTGGGACCAAAGTAACAAAGGCTACCATCAGTAACACACTACGCCGCCACGGACTCAAATCCTGCAGTGCCAGACGTGTCCCCCTGCTTAAGCCAGTACATGTCCAGGCCCGTCTGAAGTTTGCTAGAGAGCATTTAGATGATCCAGGAGAGGATTGGGAGAATGTCATATGGTCAGATGAAACCAAAATAGAACTTTTTGGTAAAAACTCAACTAGACGTGTTTGGAGGAGAAAGAATCCTGAGTTGCATCCAAAGAACACCAAACCTACTGTGAAACATGGGGTTGGAAACATCATGCTTTGGGGCTGTTTGTCTGCAAAGGGACCAGGACGACTGATCCGTGTAAAGGAAAGAATGAATGGGGCCATGTATCGTGAGATTTTGAGTGACAACCTCCTTCCATCAGCAAGGGCATTGAAGATGAAACGTGACTGGGTCTTTCAGCATGACAATGATCCCAAACACACTGTCCGGGCAACAAAGGAATGACTTCGTAAGAAGCATTTCAAGGTCCTGGAGTGGCCTAGCCAGTCTCCAGATCTCAACCCCATAGAAAATCTTTGGAGGGAGTTGAAAGTCTGTGTTGCCGAGCAACAGCCCCAATACATCACTGCTCTAGAGGAGATCTGCATGGAGGAATGGGCCAAAATACCAGCAACAGTGTGTGAAAACCTTGTGAAGACTTACAGAAAAAGTCTGACCTCTGTCATTGCCAACAAAGGGTATATAACAAAGTATTGAGTTGAACTTTTGTTATTGACCAAATACTTATTTTCCACCATAATCTGCAAATAAATTCTTTAAAAGTAAAACAAAAAAAAAAGTTAAAAGTTTTTTGTTTTTTTTTCTCATTTTGTCTCTCATAGTTGAGGTATCCTAGGATGAAAATTACAGGCCTCTCATCTTTTTAAGTGGGATAACTTGCACAATTGGTGGCTGACTTTCCATATTAAGGCAACAACTTTTACTGTTTTCTTTATTTAAAATTTGTTCAAATTGCTGTAAGTGTATTCTGTTTTCTTCAAGTTTGTATTTTGTTGGTCGAATGTACTTATTGTAAGTATTGTTCCCCTTTTTTTCCAAGACACATCCTTCAGGTGGCCGGGCAGCTGGAGCAGAGTGAGCGGATCCCGGACAACAACCCTGCAGCAGGCCTGGCCCGGGCCGTGGCTAAAGCCTGGGAGCTCTATGGATCAGAGAAGTAGGAATTTGAGTAAATAGAGGTAGATTTATCTCAAGTTTATTTGTGCATTGGAATTTTGACTCACCTAAAAGAATACATTAAAAGAAGCCTAAAGATTGACTTTGCTGTACCAGGCTAGGTACAGCACACAATGTATACACAAGTGTGTGTGCTACAGTAGATACAAAAAATGCAACCATTAACACACTGATATTGTCCCATTTATATAATAAAATAAAGAATGCATGTTACTAGCCACAGTATGCTCTTACTTTGAAACGTGGACACCAGGACATGAGCAGGGAATTACACGCTCCAAAAATGATGATTGCAGATGTTGGAAAAATATTCACAAACACTTTTAATTGACTTGTAAATCAATACAAAATCATTTTTCGGGAATTTGTTTGTAAGCAGATCTTTTTTTATATTTCCAACAATTTTTTTTTTTCTTCAACCTTTTTCTTTGCATTTGTGGAAAGTGTGTTACATTGACTGATTACACATTTACCAACAGATTATCAATCTATTCACACAACTAATATTGAGACCAATCTACCTCCATAACAGTACATCCTGAATGTATTTCCTTCATACTAACTTAAGATGTGATGAGTGAATACATTCAGAATACAGAATTGCAGTAGGAGTGATTGACAGGAGCAATGACTGTCATTACAGAGCCGTCGTCATGTTCTTGGTGGAAGAGGTCCAGAGGAACATCTTGGATCACCGATATGTTGAGAAAGAGCTGTGGAACAGGTGAGTTGAGAGGAGCTGCTTTTATGAAGCAAAGTTGTTTCAATGGAACAAGCCTGACACGCTGGAACATGTTGTGTCACATTTAGTTTCAATGGTCTTGTCCCGCCCCAATTGCATTTGAATGGTGTGGGAGGAAGGGGTTTGTTTTGTTGTAACCAGCCCACTATTGTCCCTGTGTTTCAGAAACATTCCCACAATGAGAAGGCGGTTCGATGATGTTTCTAAAACAGGATCCATGGATCAGGACAAGAGGCTATTTGTGTAAGTTAAATGTCAATAAAGAAATGTTATAACAACGATATGGCTACATAGGTAATAATTATATAACTATGATCACGTTTACTTAAAGGGACCCTATTTTTCCTTTTTGGGGTTTTCCCTTTCCTGTAGTGTGTTCTATAGGTTTGCGTGCATGTAAATGGTCTGCAAAGGCTCACATCCCTGTGTTTCTCTTAGGGCTGCTCAGTTAATCGTATTTTAATCGCAATTACAATTTTGGCTTGCAACAATTATGAAAACAACATAATCGAAATACTTTTTTTTTTAATTATTGGTTTTTCAATTGAATTATACTTAAAGTTCAGGGTAATCAACTGTTAAAAACATACTACACCTTTTTTCTTCAATAAATTAATGTTTTCAAAGTAAAGATAATCGTTTTTTTTAATAATCGTGATGTCAATTATTGACCCAAATAATCGAGATTATGATTTTTGCCATAATCAAGCAGCCCTAGTTTCTCTCCAGAGGGAGTTTCTGCAGCACAGGCAGTATGAGAAAAATAAAGAGCTTTTTGAACATTAAAGCATGGAGACATGTCACAGTAGAGACACTACATACTGATATGATCCTTGAATTGTGGTTCTTTAATATTTGTCTTTCTGCAGTGATGGCCAGGAGGTTGCTGTGGTGTACTTCAGGAATGGATACATGCCTCAGAACTACAATTCTGAAAAGGTCTTCACTTTAAATTGTATTCTAGTTGTGGTAGTTATGAATTATGACCATTATAAAACAACAACCAAAATGTGTAAAGCGAATAAAGCTGTCAAATAGGTCCAATTAGGTAAAAAGTATATATTTCCCTTTGAATTACAGTGGTGTAGAAGAATTAAGTGGCAATAAAGAAAACAATCAAGTCCAAATAATTTAAATTTGCACTCGGGTACAATAATTTGGTTAATAAACGTGTTTACCTTACACCACTGGTCAAATGCAGCAACGAGTGCTAAAATGTGGGAACTGGTCAAAAGTTTGGGTTAAAATGTCAATGTTATGTAATAAGCCAGGTCTCAATACATTCATGTTAAATATACTCAATGCTTCATAGTTCATACTAGAAGGTAAGAAAAACAGCATTTTTTGCTTTAATTATATCTTTTTGATCGTAGGATTGGGATGCTCGTCTGATGATGGAGCGCTCTCTGGCTGTTAAGTGTCCCGACATCAGCACTCACCTGGTCGGAACCAAGAAGGTCCAGCAGGTGCTCGCCACACCTGGAGTCCTGGAGAAGTTCTTCCCCCACCAGCCCCAGGTAGTGGAGCAGATCAGAGCCACGTTCGCTGGGCTCTACACTCTGGACATGGTGAGAAAACATCACGTGCTACTCAGTCCTTTCAGCTTTGTTATTGAGCAGTTTTATGTAAGACTCACTTCCTCTCTGCACTCCCATGGAACTCTGTGTCGTAGGGCTGGGGATTGTAGTTTAGGCCGTCAAAGGCTTTATGTCTGACAGCAAAAATTATTTTTGACATTTATCACAGTTGCAGATAGCTTCATAGCCTTTCAAGTGATCAACACAAACCTAAATAATCAAAGGAACTACTAGAAGCTAGCACAATGATTTGCAACATTATAAAACACAACTATGCATTACTTGAACCCACCAACTGACATTATCTCGTGATCCAGTTTCCAACTGTAAAATAAATTGTAACCTACAATTAAAAAAAGAATTGCAGCCCAAACAGGAGTTTGCTGAATTCTCCTCGGAATAGACAACGCAGCAGTGACACCTAGTGGCCTACTCATCCCACTACATCACATCAAGTATTTTCATGAAGTCACAAAAGAAGTGTGTGCTGCTGATGCGTCATTAACTTCCTTTGTTGCCCTTGTCGTCTTTAGGGACCCGAAGGTGACAAAACGGTTGCCATGGCGCTGGCAGCACCAGACCAGTTTGTCCTGAAGCCTCAGAGAGAGGGAGGAGGTAAGATTCACATCGACCATTTCTGAAACCAGAGGACTTTGAATTGTCAGTATCTTCATTTTTAATGCTTTCCACAGTTACTACTGCTGAGAGCATCGAAAGATCTACATTTTAAAGTAACGTTTCTGAATACCGGCTAAAATCCACTTTGTCATGTCTCTTCTACATCAGCATGTGTCCCCTCTTCTTCATCAGCATGTGTCCCCTCTTCTTCATGTCTCTTCTACATCAGCATGTGTCCCCTCTTCTTCATGTCTCTTCTACATCAACATGTGTCCCCTCTGTGTGAAGAGATTCTGAAAGTGTCTGGAACAAAGATTCTCTCTCTTTTTGTCCTGATCCATTTATATAAAAACCTGTCTGAAAATGAGCTGATCAGATTTTGGCCACTTTATGATGTCATAACGATGTTTTGTCTTGTGTAACCATTAGCCAATAACAAACCAAGGTAACCCCCCCCCCAACTTATCACCTGAATCTCCCCCGAGAGCACCATTGTGTTCTTTGTAATCAAATATCTCTGAGGGGCGTGGGGAGGGGCTCCTTATTTTCATCTAAAGTAACAGACAGAGAATCAGCACTTTGGAAACAGGGCTGAAACAGAGGGGATTATGGGTAATGCTGCAATGATCTGTTTGGTGTTTCAGACAAACACCTCAGACACGTTTGTCCATATCTGAGACCTATAATATATTGATGAAAAACAGTATAATAGGGGACCTTTTCAGATATTGTTTATTTCTAGGTAACAACTTCTATGGGTCAGAGATGTGCGAGGTCCTGCAGGAAGTGAAGGACAGCACCGAGAGGACGGCTTATATCCTGATGGATAAGATTCACCCCGCCCCCGTCCAGAACGTCCTGCTGAGACGAGACGCTCCTCTCCAGATCAGCACCTGTCTCAGTGAGCTGGGAGTGTTCGGAACATACGTCAGGTGTGTAATCAATACTGATGACATTACTGTGTAACACTCACTCTTATATTGGCTAGCGCCCCGACACAGTACTTGATAGGCTAAGGGGCGGGACAGCTAACCAATCAGAGCAGACTGGGCTCTGGTTTCAGACAGAGGGTGAAAAGAGGTTCTGCAGCACAGGTAGTATGAGGAAAATAAATAGCTTTTTGAACATTAAAGCATGCAGACATGTCACCTGAAAATATGCATAAAATGCTCCGTTTAACTAAATGTCTTTGGACATTCAATAATTAAAATAAAATCATTAATAGTGTAATTACACACTTTACTGTCAATAATACCAAGCATTTGGAGTATTACAGCTGGATTTAGTATTCTGCCTCTCAAACAAGAACATAGGTTGTTGCCCACAGCCACTGATGACATCCCATTGTCTCTTTTCATATTTTCTTTAATGCAGCCAAATAGTGGTTTTGTCAGAATCATGCTTTTGATATCCTGTCTTCTGTCTTTGAGAAGGGAATCATTACAAAACTCTTGAAGTTACTACAACAAAAAGTTGCTTTATTTGCTCTCTGGTCTGAATCTGGGTGTTTGAGCTCATGTGATACTAAATAAAAAAAGCTAATCGGGGCATGATACAAAATATCCTTCTTTCAATACAACTTGTTAACATGCTACTTCTTTTCTGTATCTCCACAATTACATCTTAGACTCTCAATATTCATTTCCCCTTCAAAATACCCCTATTAACATCTTGCCCTGCATTCTCCTGTGCAGTTCTTTAGTTTGCTCACTTCATTTATCCTGCCACATGAATACATATTAGTAGGGATGCCAGAAACTGACCATGATCAAATTCGAAAATCGGACAGCCCTGGCGAATATTATTCGCCGCCGCCGCTCCCCTCCGCTTGGTGTGTCAGGGCCTTAAGGCTTCTAATTATTTACCTCTCATTGTCCCCTAACAGAAAAGGTGAAGACATGTTGCTGAATGAGTGTGTGGGCCACCTGCTGAGGACCAAGAGCTCAGAGCACTCTGACGGGGGCGTGGCATCGGGGGTGGCGGTACTGGACAACCCCCTCCTCTTCTGAGAGTCTACACCCCTCCCTGCTGCTTCAGACAAAATAAATGGACAAAGATCAAGTCAAGGACACACATCTGATTCACACTTTCACATGAACTAGCCTTTCCTCTCAGTGTGGATGAAGAATGAACTGCTGTAAGAGGGGGTCCGCACTAATGTATCTGTTTTATTTCATGAGATTTGGCTGAAGTACAAATGTGAGCGGTTCCAGAAGAACTTTATAAGGACCAAGTTTTTGATATCATGATTTCTTTTAACGTAAAGTGCTGCTATCAAAAACAGTCATGCAACCAGTGTGCCTAGATTAAGCGACCTTGAGTCAGAGAAAAGCGCTATATAAATAAAATTGATTATTATTACGAAAGGTTTCTCTAATGTCCTTGGGACAAAAAACTGATGTAATATAATATCATTATAGTCCTCTTTCATGGAGTTGAATCTTCAAACCCACATCACTACTGTCATTTTCCAGAATTGTAACCCATTAAATGCACACTTGTATACATCCTGTAACTGTTGTTCTTTTAAAGACACACACTTAATTATTTGTACTTAATACTATCATTTTTGAATCAGTCTGGAAGCCCTGTATTTATAAAGTATGCACAATTATTGTGTACATTTTATTTGACCCATCCTGCATTTGGGTCCACCCTTCATTGCTCTCGTGTGACAGAAGGATCCAACCAACATCATTGGCCGCGCAGGCAGGTCCTTTTCAAGTAGAAATCTGTGCACCTTCCTCGGCCTGTTGCTATAATGAATTCCTTACCTGATTGGATTAAAGACTTTCTTCATACTCTCCACCCTGCTAGATCAAGCTCCTGTCCGACTTCCGGCCACTAAGTCAGTCCTTGGATCCCGCCTAGTCTTTGGAGGGACGGGGACGCAGGGCCGGGCTACCAGCCCCAGCAGCCATGCTTTCAGCCCCTGCTGTCCTGTTGGTGGTCCGGCTTACTCCAGCTCCTGTCCCGTCGGCCCTTAATATCAGAAATAATTAAATAGAATAGAATGTCGAAGAATATGCAAAAATCTGCATAATTTAGTCTGTCAAAAATATCAGCATAGTAGACTGTCGAATTTAGCAGAAAAACTAAGTAGTATAGTAGCGCAAACTTATTAAATAAAACACTTTCTCTCAAATATGCAACAAAACGGCATAGTATTGTATGGTGGAAATGTAAAAAAGGCATTATACTATGCTGTTTTCTGAAATGTTTCTATACTACAGTGTTTGTTTGCACTGTTTTGAAATACTAGTAGTACTATAGTCGAAAAATCTAAATAGTATTGCTAATCAAAAAAACATCAAACTATGTCTAAATGTGAGAGAAAATGACCATGGTATGGTATAATACACTTACAAAAAGAATAGGATTGTATGTTGGAAAGAAAGGTGTACAATAGTATTTTCGATAAACAGGTAAAAAAAAAGAAAGCATAGAATCGTATGTTTAAAAAAAGACATGGTAGAAAAAACTAACACACACACACTGTGTTGCTGTTTAAGGATTGTATTTGTAGAAAGTTCAAGGTAACCAGCCAGTCAACCAGAACATCAGCAAGTGCACTTCAGTTATCAAGTTATCACATTCACAGTTTTGTGGCACACATGAACTGGTGCAGGAGACCTTCCAGATTGTTCTGTTCACTATTTCACAACTCACCAAGACACAGGTGAGACTAAAGATTTTTGACTAGCTGTGTTCATTCACAGCAGCGTCTGGTCATGAGATACACACGCACACACAGTTTCATCCCTTTGAAATAACAACCTACTGGTTATTTGTAATCTGTATTTTCCAGGAAAGATAAAACATATTTGACATCCAGACAGTGGAAGAAAAAAAATGAAGGGTGTGATTGGGTTTTTGGCAAGTCACATCTTGCAAACGATGGCTTTACTCACACAAAGGGTAGCATTGAAATTAAAACCCTGTAATCCATTGCTGCATTCATAGCAAACAGAAACAAGGCAAAAAGGCTTCTATGCCAGAGGAAGTCACACAGACACAGCGTTGACCACATTACAGATCTGACAGATATTGCACTTTTCAAAGCATTGCTACAGGCAGAAAGAAAAGCAATGTTTCCAGAGAAGACATGCCTGGGCCAGTCTGACTAAATACATTTGCAAGATAAACTAATTAAACAGTTTCCTGTCATTTAACTGTTTTGAGATGAGATGACTTGACAAGTTTTCTGGGAAAAGTAAGTCAATCATTTGGCTTAAAGTGGACCTATCATGCTATATTTGAATAATATAGTGTAGGACCATACCTATATAAGGCATATTTATATTTTTTATTTTTCAAAATACCAAACAGATCATGCATTTTAGCCATTCCTCATTTTGCTCAATTTAACACTGTCTTTGCATGGGCTGATTCTGTGAGAACAGCACCATCTACAGGCCTGGCTTATGTACTACAGCGTCTCCAGCGCTTTCGAAAGGCAATGTTCGTGGCTGTCTCCTCCTGATTGGTGGAGTTGGCCCAATAGCCGTAGCGCCAATTCTGTGACGTCAGAGAAGTGTTCAAATCTGGATCAGTCTGTATCAGATCCGTTGCAGCCCCTTTTTAAGAGATTTGGGTATGGAGGAAAATAGAGAGGGTTGTGTTTTCTGACACTTGGTGAGTTCCCTGGAACATCGGGGATACATATTCATGTGTAAAAGACGTACAAAAGTGCATTTTGCATGATAGGTCACCTTTAATCATAGGATTGACAGAAACTCAATTCTGAGATCGTTATTCCCTCAGCCAATGAGATGGTGTCTTGCTTGTCTGTCTTTGTGGAGGTTGTCGGAAAACATTTGAATAAATGAACAGCCTCATTTTGTAGGTACGAATAGTGCCAAATGATATAATCCTTTAGAAACCTGAAAATAAATGTTTCAGTCATTTTACAGAGACGTATAATAATAATTATTTATTTATTTAATTTAAACATTTAAAGTTCACTTTCATCAAAAATATATATTTTTAAATTGCACTAGATTAAACTTTTTCAATTAAAATCAGGTCATTGGAGATGATTTAACTCCTAGTTTCAACATAGATTATTATGGGCTTCCACCCATTTCCCTCCTTTAACACCGTATCACTTTAAAAAAAGACTCGTAAAGATGTCGTTTTTTAAAATTCCATGCATTTTTCTGTCTTGTCAAAACATGGCTATACGCAGTAGAACACCCCATGAGCTGACTTTGAAGTTTAACATCCCCTCTTTGAAGGCTGTATGAAAAGGGACAACTTACTGATATTCCCCAGAAGAGGCCATTAATAAACATTTTCCTACACAAGCCTCTGTGTTCTCCCCAATGTCAATTCTGTCACTCTGCTGAACAAGAACCTGCAGTGGAGAGGCCTAACCCCTGGACGAGCTAACAAGGGGTGCTCTGAGAGGGGCCGCGCTGAGCCAGACCCTGCCCCACCACAGCTATGTGGCTGTTTGTTCAGCCTACCTGCCCACAGGTAAATACAGACAGTGATAGAGGAGGGATGGCAACACACTTTGACTGGAATCAAGGAGAGACGGCTGCTTTCCTGGAAATGATTCAGATGTACTTTCAAGATAGAGTCCCCGATTCACATGTTAGATAGAACAAGCCCAGGCAATGTATTTAGAGTTGGAGTTGAACCTCACAGAGGAGAACAACATGACACTTTTTGAATTGTCTGGAAGATTTCTGTTTGGCATGTGCAAAAGCAAAAACAGCAAGTAACTTTCCATGCAGAAAGGAATCCCTTCTTTCATATCAAATACATTTATCACAGGCCCTTACTGACACACATAATAAATACTTGTATGCACCAACATACATAAATAAAAGGCATCCAGAGATATTCTACTGCTTTGAATGAATCTGCTGTATTCAGGTTCACAGTCAGCACATTCACCCGACCAGAGGAGAACCTGCTCCTCCCACAGTGTCACTTTGATTTATGGCTCATTGGTTCTCAGAAGAATAAGCCACGGGATATATTTCACTGTAGTGGGCACCGGGCGTGCTGGTGGGGCAGAATTCTCAAATCTCACATCCACAGGTGAAGGAAGACAAAGATACAAGTCAAAGAAAAGTTTGTTCAATTTGATGAAGCAATTTCTAGGCGAGAAACACAAGGAACTGAATACAAAATAAATATTGGGTTCTAAATTAACCTAAAGCCCCCCCCCCTCCCCATCAGAAAGGACTTGTTTGTGTCACCTGGAATAGTTCTAACACATTTTGGGAAGATCCAGTCTGCCCTTTGTTCTGCTTAACGTCAGAACAATACACTCTTTCACACTAGAAAGCAAAATGACAAGTGTTACAGATGCTTGGCAAACTGTCTTTTGGTTCCATTTGCTTTTGGTTCCAAACCAGAGTCTTTCTCCACAGCTGTTTCTTTCCGAGGGTCTTAGTGACAAGCCAGAGCGTGTGATGGACTACTCTGGGCAGAGATGGCAACCGAAACGTGCAACGTGATCCTCACAAACTGAAACTCTGAAGGGAAAACCATCAGACTGATGTCAACGCTCTCATCCCCCCCCCTCATCAAATCCTGAGGTACTCTGGTGTGGAGTAGTTGAAGAGCAGGAAGTCCATGCGATACAGGTTGAACAGTTTCTTCTGGTAGAAAGGGCTGATGTGCTTGAAGTAGCGTGCGGCCATGTTGCCATCAGTCCTGGTGCTTTTCCCAGACGTGGGAAACTGAAGCGTTCCCTCCACCCCGGCCAGGCTGAGCACGGCCTGGGCGTCAGGCTCCAGGGTCTCGTACTTCCCCACCACGTCGTAGTGGATGAGGCAGGGGTGGCAGAGCGAGTGCACCCGCTCCCAGTGCTCGTTAAAGGGTTCCTCCCGCTGGGTCCGGGGGTCCACGAGGTACTGGACAAACTCATGGAATAAAACGTTATTTCCTTTCTCAATCTCCTCTGGATCCGGTTCAGGCCGGTGCCGGCGGATGATCTTGGTTCCGTAGCGCCGGTGGAACGCCGTGTTGTAGCTCCGAGTGAACTTGTTGCGGTACGCCGACACCAGGCGCTCGAAGGGGTCCCGCACGAAGATGAACTTGAGGTAGCTGCGGAGGCGTCGGTTGATCTCGGGGACGGAGAACTCGGAGAGCGTGCGGAGGTTCCCCGCCACATGGGCCTCGTTGGCAGGGATGGAGAGGGGGTCCGTGTAGCGGCCGTCACTGGTTAGGACCATCAGGACTCGCTTCCAATTGGTGCAGGCTACCTGGGGGACGACAACAAGAGGGGGAGATTATCTTTCAAGCCAAAATACACATTCATACTTAGAATTAAATGTAGCTATTAGCATAAATGTTTTCATTATATTATCATCACACTTACAATTATAACACAAATCAAAGTAGAAACAATAAATATAAATACCAGTACATGTATCATTAAGACTATAAAATTACAACAAAAATAACAGTCAATTTAATGGTGGCAAGACTGGTAGCTAAATATACATTTGTTGCACCATGGGAATGAATATCCCCCCTCCAAAAAATTACGATGGATTCTAAAATGTGTCGGAGCTTTTTGAGGCTAAACAGCAATAATTAACTTCCATTCGTTTTTAGAACATCTGCATGCAGCGGTGTCTTTCATCTCATGTCTTTGCCTCACATCTCTCCCCCCGTCCCCCCTTCATCTCTCCCCCAGATGCACTTCTTAATCTCACTGTCACCAACCTTGGGTACGTAGCAGTAGATGAGGCTGTGTTTATCATCCACAATGAGGTGTTTGAGGTCCTCGGGGGAAAGCACTTGGCGCTTCCTGGTGTGGCTCAGACACGCCTGCTCCAGCAGCTCCCTGCGACCTTGTAGCGACCTCTGAGCCGCCAGCAGCTCCAGCTGCTTGTGATGTGATCAGGGCGAGGAATGGGTCCAAGTGGGGAATTGAGGGAGTAAGGGGAAGCAGAAATAGAAAAACCTTTTAAATTTGTTGCAGAAATGTTGTGCGGCCAAAGAAACTAATAAGAGCAGACATCAAGGTACTTATCACAACACACATTGAGGGGATTTTTTTTTCAAGCAGATTTCTCCTTTGTCTTAAAAAAAATTGTATGTTTTCTGACCGATTTTTAGATCTGTCCATCCATGGCTCTTCTACAGGGAAATATCTGGCTGTTTAACTGCTAAATGTTCACCAGCTAGAACTATGTCTGCTGATTGTTGGCAGGTAGTGTACAGTGGGGTTTCAAAGCTAAAGAGGGGTTACTTTAAGAATGTATGCTGTCTCAATGACTATATTTACATGTTAACAGAGGTAATCACTAACCCAATCTGACCATCACCATTTAAACGTAATGTGACCTGATTACTTTTCTTTAATTTTGGATGTCCTCAAAATGAAATGTAATGTAAATACATACAAGAGAAAATAAACGTTACTTACTCACTCAAAACACAGTATTTTTGTTTAAGCAGGTGAAAAACTAAAGGGGGCTTCTTAATGTGGCAGAGCTGGCGTTATGCCTGTTTGCCTGCCCCCCCCCCGCCGGAACTTTGGCCAGATGGTAATAATCTCACAAAAATCACACTGGTGCTTCTTATTCCCCTCGAGTGTCCACCTACTGCATTTAAATATATAAATACAAGATGAAAAAACATTTATATATTTTAAATAACAAAGAATGAAAGCAGCCTAAATTAAAACCAAAAAGAAAAGAAGGCAGTACCTTTAGCTGTATTATATTGATTTTAATTGTATCACTTTTTTATTTTCAATTTAAATGTATTGTAACATTGTAATCCTATTTATTCCTCTTTTCTTTTTAAATGTACTAGTAATCGGATAGTTCAAAAATGTTTTATGTAACTTTAAGGGAATACAGAAATGTAGAGACATTTCAGTCTTGACTTAAGTGGTAGTCTATTATTCAACCTTTAAAAAGCAGTTTTGGCAAACATATTATTTCTGCGTGTGTGTTAGGGCTGTCCCGAATACCATTTGTCGGGCTCCGGATAGTCGGTAGTAATCAGCAACTAATATTCGGCCCGCGCGGGGGGCGTAGTAATCAGCAGCAAACCGCGTCAACACGTGTATTTCGGTTTGTTCCCGGCATTAATGTTGTTTTATAGTGATTTGTTAATGTAAATAACCCAATTTGTGTTCTTTGAAATTGAAGAGGATATTGCATTGTGTTTGTTACTTTCGTTGCAGTTGTATATGTCTTAAGTGTAATTTGGCTTGGCTTCCTATTTTGTATGGACATGCTTTTATTTTGAAGGAGAGTTAGCGCTGTTGACAGGAAGTTGTTGTTGCTATGGAAACAACGTGACGGAGATTAACGGAGAAAAAGTAATATCTACATATAAAGACGGAGAAAGTAAACGATAACCTTTATGGTTAAGTGTTAGCACCCCCAGAAGTGGCACACACTCTTACGTTGAGGTTTTCAATCAATTCAAATACGAATAAAAACGAATAACTAATAATAATAATTGAAACCCGAATAGCACTCCAATGAACGAATATTCGGATAATCGGGTACAGCCCTAGTGTGTGTGTTTGTTTGTTTGTTTGTTTGTTTGTGTGTGTATGTGTGTCTGTGTTCTCACCTGGTCTCCATTGTAGAGAGTCTGCAGTGGACTCCTCCTACTTTTCCCTGGTCTGCTGTCTGTGGTCACACCAGGTTCTACAAAGACAGACAACAATACAAATCCCAATTCAACAGAATAGTTCAACTATTTCCATCAGTCCTGTTCATTTCTTACTTTTCCACAGGCTCGACCTAAGGAATTGGATACAGTCATTCTGTGTCATCAGATGCTGCTTTGTCACCACTGATTCAAGTCTGAACACTCTACTTTAGAAGAAACTGTTCTTTCTTTACAATGTGTCATATTTTAGTACAGAGGTTCAAATGACACTTTAAAGATCTCCGTATCCTTTAGAGCCACGTTTCCAACCCTTTGTCATGACGTGGTCCTCCCTCCTTTCATTGATAGATTCCATAGGAACAGTGTGTTCTCTTTGTAACTCTTACATAAGTTACATGTCTCCCCTTCAGCTCTCTCTTTGTTCTAACATATTGCAAGCCTTTAGGACATCTATTAGCACAGCAAATTCACTCAGGGGCACAGTCAAGACAAAAAAAGATTTGGAAAACATTCAAAACCAATTATTTTAAACACAATAAAACCAATATATGATAAAAATGCATGGCCGATTAGCTGTGGGTTCGAACTACGCCCGGCTGCACATCCTGCATCTGTAATGATGGAGCAAGCGGCTCAGCTCGTGTGAAGACGTTTTCAATATCTGTCCGGAGACCTTGTTATCATCTATCCTCCCTCCTCTAGCCTCTATAAACACATCTGTCTTCTCCTTCCACACCCCTCCCTCCTCCCCCTCTCCTGTTCCCACCCAGGGCCTGATGCCAGTCAGTGTTTGGGTTACAAAAAAAGCAATTTGTTTTAACATGTGGCTCAACAATCTATAGGGTATACTAGGCTGGAATGAGATGGAGAGAGATGGGAATGTGCTTTATGGAATGTTAACAGGAGGGAATCTACTTGAAAGAAGACTCATGGAATGACAGGGAGAAAATGGCATACCATCGTATGGGAAGCATATCAGTCAGCCAAAAAAGGGCAAGTTAGAGGGGTATGCTATAGAAACCAGAAGGAGACGCAACTTATTCTCTCAAACTTTTTCTCTACTTTTTGCTCAGTCCAAATGTAATACATCTCTCTCTGTGTCAGTTTGAGACATATGGTTAACAAAAGGATTCAAATCAGACTGTAAATCCTATCTACTTCCTGATATTTTGAGGAAGTGAGAAAGGAGAACAGCTGGGTGACTGAGCACATGAAGTGTAGTATAAGTGGATCTGAGCTAGACGGTGAGACTGAAAGTGTCGTGATGCAGCCGCTCTGCCTCAGCTCACATGAATCATCAAAATCCCTCCACTTCCTCTGGGTGAATCTGTGCCACATCATCCAATCACGCAGAGATAGACATCTAAGTCCTGCTGGACCATGTTGAAAGCTCTATTGGATACACATGAAACCCATATCTTAGGTTGTGTATGGAAGCAGGGCACGCAAACAGTAACATGGCATGCTATTTTGGCACAGTCTTAGGATGTAAAAACCCTAATCATGCGTAGAAATCAGACACTCTTCAGTTCCAGGTGGAGAAGAAGAATATAAAAGAAGAGGTGTCTGAGCCCTCAGTCAACAGCACATTAGAAGCAGCTACAGTAAGCTTTCCACAAATTCAGGAAGCTTCCTCTGAAAGCTGGAAAGTAGGTCAACAGTCACTTGTTGAAGTTCTCCTCATATTAATGGTTTATTGTCTGCTTTGGGAGAGGAAACATTCATCATCTCTCAAGGGAAAGATGTTAGAGTGGCTAAGTATTTACAGAGATAGTTTGTCAGCTAAAAGTGCCTCGATATGATGATGACTTTTACAAGTTGTTCAGAAAGGACTGTAGTTTAATGCAAAACTCAGTACACATGTTATGTGGCACCGTTCCCTACTGCTCCCCGGGCGCCGTTCATAATGGCAACCCACTGCTCCTAACACTAGGATGGGTCAAATGCAGAGAAACCATTTTGTTACATAGTAAGTAGGCCTACTGTGTAATGACAATAAAAGTAAAAAAATATACATTGGGGCAAAAAAGTATTTAGTCAGCCACCAATTGTGCAATTTCTCCCACTTAAAAGGATGAGAGAGGCCTGTAATTTTCATCCTAGGTATACCTCAACTATGAGAGACAAAATGAGAAAAACAAAATCCAGAAAATCACATTGTCGGATTTTTAAAGAATTTATTTGCAAATTATGGTGGAAAATAAGTATTTGGTCAATAACAAAAGTTCATCTCAATACTTTGTTATATACCCTTTGTTGGCAATGACAGAGGTCAAACGTTTTCTGTAAGTCTTCACAAGGTTTTCACACACTGTTGCTGGTATTTTGGCCCATTCCTCCATGCAGATCTCCTCTAGAGCAGTGATGTTTTGAGGCTGTCGCTGGGCAACAGGGACTTTCAACTCCCTCCAAAGATTTTCTATGGGGTTGAGATCTGGAGACTGGCTAGGCCACTCCAGGACCTTGAAATGCTTCTTACGAAGCCACTCCTTTGTTGCCCGGACAGTGTGTTTGGGATCATTGTCATGCTGAAAGACCCAGCCACGTTTCATCTTCAATGCCCTTTGCTGATGGAAGGAGGTTGTCACTCAAAATCTCACGATACATGGCCCCATTCATTCTTTCCTTTACATGGATCAGTCGTCCTGGTCCCTTTGCAGAAAAACAGCCCCAAAGCATGATGTTTCCACCCCCATGTTTCACAGTAGGTATGGTGTTCTTTGGATGCAACTCAGCATTCTTTCTCCTCCAAACACGTCTAGTTGAGTTTTTACCAAAAAGTTCTATTTTGGTTTCATCTGACCATATGACATTCTCCCAATCCTCTTCTGGATCATCTAAATGCTCTCTAGCAAACTTCAGACGGGCCTGGACATGTAGTGGCTTAAGCAGGGGGACACGTCTGGCACTGCAGGATTTGAGTCCCTGGCGGCGTAGTGTGTTACTGATGTTAGCCTTTGTTACTTTGGTCCCAGCTCTCTGCAGGTCATTGACTAGGTCCCCCCGTGTGGTTCTGGGATCTTTGCTCACCGTTCTTGTGATCATTTTGACCCCACGGGGTGAGATCTTGCTTGGAGCCCCGGATCGAGGGAGATTATCAGTGGTCTTGTATGTCTTCCATTTTCTAATAATTGCTCCCACAGTTGATTTCTTCACACCAAGCTGCTTACCTATTGCAGATTCAGTCTTCCCAGCCTGGTGCAGGTCTACAATTGTGTTTCTGGTGTCCTTTGACAGCTCTTTGGTCTTGGCCATAGTGGAGTTTGGAGTGCGACTGTTTGAGGTTGTGGACAGGTGTTCAAACAGGTGCCATTAATACAGTCAACAAGTGGAGGACAGAGGAGGCTCTTAAAGAAGAAGTTACAGTTCTGTGAGAGACAGAAATCTTGTTTGTTTGTAGGTGACCAAATACTTATTTTACTGAGGAATTTACCAATTCATTCATTAAAAATCCTACAATGTGATTTCTTGGATTCTTTCCCCCCATTCTGTCTCTCATAGTTGAAGTGTACCTAGGATGAAAATTACAGGCGTCTCTCGTCTTTTTAAGTGGGAGAACTTGCACAATTGGTGGCTGACTAAATACTTTTTTGCCCCACTGTATACAGTATATATATTAGGGATGTCAGTCGATTAAAATATTTAATCGCGATTAATCACATGATTAATCGCACATGTTTTATCTGTTCTAAATAAGAGGGATATTTTTCACGTTTTTAATACTCTTATCAACATATGAGTGGACAAATATGCTTTATGCAAATGTTTGTTTATTATCATTTGAACAATGAAAAATACTCATGAATATTAAACATAACAACCTCTGAACATTACAAATATTCGCCTCAATTCAACCTGGAACCTCTCTCATACAATACAATAAAGTAAGTGTGTGTGTGTGTGTGTGTGTGTGTGTGTGTGTGTGTGTGTGTGTGTGTGTGTGTGTGTGTGTGTGTGTGTGTGTGTGTGTGTGTGTGTGTGTGTGTGTGTGTGTGTGTGTGTGTGTGTGTGTAGACACCGTGATGGGTCGTTGGAGCTATGTGCAACTCAAGGCATATGCTCGAACGGGAGCTGCCTGGAAGCTGCAATCATCTTGCGCGCCCTATCCGTGCTGAGTGTGCTGACTTTTCGTACAATATCCCACTATCTGGCTACCTGCATAAAGTCAAGTGCTCGGCACAGATGTCAGCGAAATGCCTCTCCTCTGTTTTCATTGAAACAGCTCCTTATATCCGTTAGCGCAGCTAGCTAGCACCAGATGCTAACAACAACAATACACGTAAGGTGCTCGCGCCACACATACACAGACCCTCCCGGTCCTCCCGATGGCCAGTCGGTGCCTGCCGATGAGCGTGGAAGTGTGGTCTGCCGCAAGCGGGCGGCAGGAGCGGGGCTGTCAGCATCAGCTTTTAGATGGTATTTTAAACTCGATGCACTCTGAAACTACGGGGCGGCCGAGGACAACAAATACACATGCGTTAATCGCGTTGAAATAATTAGTGGCGTTATTTTTTTTTTATTAACGCGTTAACTTGACAGCCCTAATATATATATATATATATATATATATATATATATATATATATATACATATATATGAACCCTGAACCATAATGTGTGCCCTTTAACACACATCAGCGCTTAACGCTAACTTTTAAAAGTGGTTGCCAGGCTGGCAACCAGGCATCAGCTTTTGGTTGCCAAGACTGAAAATACGGTTGCCATTTTTAGACACCTTATATTTTAAATAATTAAGATACTATACAGTTATACATCAACTTAATAATGAACATGTGACACAAAAGAATGTTCAAATGCTTTACAATAAGTAATTAACGCAATTATTTGAAACTTAAGTGGTAGTAAACTGGTCCACCCTCAATTGCTGGTATACAAAATACCAGTGGTGCAGCTGTTGTCATGTTCTTCACAGATCCCTCACAAATGAATTGAGCAAGTCACTAGTTTCGTCATCCGCTATCTCCCTTTCAAATGTGGGTTTTCTAGACCTTTGTACTGATCCCCACCATAGATCCATTGGCCCTTCAGCATTGAAGTCTTGGATTGGCCAGACTAATACCTTTCTCATGTTAAATAAATGAAAACCATTCACAGTTAAGAATTAGATATTAATTATGAATGCTGTAAATTACCTTTAATATGTCTAACTATATTTAAAATGTGTAACCTTTTTATAGAAGTGATTATATTTTTACGGCAATATTTTGCTATGGTAAAGTTTCTTTTTGCACTTTTATTTTGGTAGTAATAAGATCGGGACTCTTATTTTGAAGGACCTTTTACCGGAAGTTAATGCAAAACGGAGCAGAATCATGAGCAGAATGTACATATATATTTCGCTTCCCAAGACTTTACACATTTACTTTTCGTTCGGGTTCACTTTGCGCTTTAATAGTTGAATCACTTTGTTATGGGCTCAGAACAGTCTCATAATTCACACATGCACAAAGAAGGATTCACACTTGTATTTCATGATCCGCAAATTTGTGCGTGTTTTTCAATGCACACACAATGTGTTCCATTTCATATACATGTAAATAAAATCCAAATACAGAAAAAAGTTTTACATATGTATTTTTGATCCTCACATATTTGTTTTCTGTTTAAAACCGCTGCACCTGCAAACACAAACCGCTTTCTGTGCACGGATCGCTGTGCATTTGTGTGTTTTTTTTGTATGGGTGCACCGAATGGGAAATTCTTGGCCGAAACCGATACCAAAAATAGGAAACAGTTGGCCGAAAACAGTTGGCCGAAAACCGAATGCCGAAAGGCCGAAAATGATTAATAGAAATATATATATATATATATATATATATATAGAAATATATATATATAGAAATATATATAAACAATGTATACATTTTTTACCAATGTTGTTCAGCTACCTGATTATGGAAAAAGACATGATTATGGCAAAACTTAACTTAAATAATAATCACTATTATGGGTCCATAAAACATTTATTCAGCACTTTTGAATGTATACAGTACATTAATTCCAAGTCAAGTGCATTTTCTTTTCTCTGTAGGATAACTACAACAAAGTGCATTCAGAACAAAGCCAAGGTGCTTTAAAACAGCATAAACATCTAGGCCAGTAGGCCTACAACAAAATAGTGTAAATAAAGACTGTAACAGCCAGGCCTTCAACAACAACAAATGCACCTATAAGTTTGGTAACCTAACGTGTTGTTGTGATGACGTAATCAAAACGCGGCGACAAGCACGGCGCGCGACCATGCTCGCGGCTGTCTCACAGCCAACATGTCTGCCGCTAGGAGATATTTAAAAATATCAGAGAGAGAGGCGCGGATTGCGATTTGTAAAACGTGTTCAGCTGACATTTCTCGAGGGGGTGTAACTGCAAAGACTTTCACCGGGATTACTCCACCACTTGAAATCAAAACACCCGGACAAATATGCGGAGAATGATCAACGTAACCCTGTTCTCTGACATTCGGTGATATTTTTTTGGTGCTAAAACCCTTTCGGCCGAAAGGGCCTTTTTAACCATTTTCTGCCGATAATTTTCGGTGGCCGAATATTCGGTTCATCCCTAGTTTTTTGAGACTCCCCTGACGGTCAGCCGATTCGTACTTGTAATTTTTTCTATCTATAGCCAATCAGATGTCTCCTCAATTCTAAGCCAATCACATGAGCGCGCCCCCACAGGATAGATTTCTTGCGTTCATGACGTAGCGCTTCATGTACGCATTTTGCGCAGTCCGGAGCTGACAGGTCCATGGAGCCTGCCTGCAGGCGTTAATCTCAGGACACCGCCACTCTCGGTACATTGCCACTTTCGGAACAGGAAATGCAAGCAAATACAAGCCTTTATATTATTAAGGTACAGCGCCGCTTTCCGAACCATTGATGAATGCTTGTGTGTACACATAAACGGCAGGCAAAACCGTTTTAAATGTGTGTTTTCTGTATGGCGAATACAGCTGCTTTATTTATGTCTATATGAAGTTGTTGTGAGTGTTAAGGGAGCAGCTACAGGTTAGCTTAGCCTAATCGATCAGTGCACTACGAAGCCAGTGCTAGACAGTGAACTGTCAACGGGGGGGAGCCCCGCCGGTCATTATCGGCCGATATTCACTCTAAATAGTTTGATCCGTGCTCTCTATAAAGGCCGATCAGGAGAGCTGGATCTGATCGATATGGACATAAACGTGAGTGAAGTATAACCGGACGCGAGAGAGAGATCAGATCAGCTGCTGAGTCTGACGGAGACACGCAGCTCTGCATAATCACCTGATGCTCCGCCCACTGTTTAGCGAGGTGACCGGACAGCACAAAATGCGTATATGAAGTGTCATGAACGCAAGAAATCTACCCTTGTGGGGGCGCGCTCATGTGATTGGCTTAGAATTGAGGAGACATCTGATTGGCTATAGATGAGAGAAATTACAACTACGAATCGGGTGAGCGTCAGGGGAGTCTCAAAAAACACACACACGAATGCACAGCGATCCGTGCACAGAAAGCGGTTTGTGTTTGCAGGTTCAGAGGATTTAAACCGTAAACAAATATGTGAGGATCAAAAATACATATGTAAATCTTTTTTCTGTATTTGGATTTTATTTACATGTATATGAAACGGAACACATTTGTGTGTGCATTGAAAAACACAAGTTTGGATCCGGAAATACAAGTGTGAATCCTTTTGCGGATCATGAAATACAAGTTTGAATCCTTCTGTGTGCATCTGTGTATTATGAGACAGTTCTGATCCCATACTTTGAACATTCGTTTGAGATGTTGACGGGTTGGCCGAACTTTTTACCCCACAGCCAAACAACTTAATTTGCTAGGCCGTTTTTTTTAAACAAACACACGGCGCACCGCGCATGCGAGTAAACGTGCATCACTTTCTGGCTCCCTAATCACACCAATGCACGTGTAACTTAAGTCTCAGGTTCCGACTGGTCACAACAATAATTAAATATCACTCTTAATACAACAAATAATGACCATTTATCTATTTTGGGGTGCACATTTTGCTGTCCTTATTTCTTTATGTTAAAAACTGGTTGCCACTGATGGCAACCAAAGGCCAAGAAGTGGTTGAGCCCTGCACATACACTGTTTAAGCTATGCTAAAAGTGTGACTCTAGGGAGGACAGACTGAAACATCTCATCAGCTAGAAATTCATGGTCCCCAGTGGGCACAGCCTACTGACCCTAATGATTCCCTGAGCTTTCATATAAAACCATCATCAGGTCATAATTTGACTCCGCCCAACGCTTTTGGTAAGACCCACGGCCGCCTCAGTTGTGCTTTGTGTAAGGTGCTACTTTGCCAATGTTTGCATCCTCCAAGTTGGTGACCGTGGTAAAAATGATACCAGCTAAACATCGCAATTAAGCATCTTAGCATGCTGATGTTAGCATTTAGCTCAAAGCATCACTGGGTATAAGTACAGCCTCACAGAGCCGTTAGCATAACTTAATTATGGATACAACCTCTCAATGTGTGAGTGTTTATATGGGTGTGAATGTGAAAGCATGTTGAGGGGAGCATGCTGTCACACACGTCCATTTAAATACTTTAAATATATCTAAAGTAATTCTACTGATACCTCAATTGAATTCTAACAGCCTATACGAGGTATCTCTGTTTTACATAGGGTTGCAAAGGGGCGGAACATTTCCATGGGAAGTTAAGCTGGGGAATTTGGGAAACATTCCATTTTGGAAACCTTCCATGGGAATAATGGGAATTAACTCAGAATTGAGGGTTTGTTTTGTCATAAGAAAACATCCATGCAAAATGATACAATTAACAAACATGACATTTCAACAGATTTATTTGTAAGTACAGAACAAGTTTGAATTATTTTATTGAACAATAATTTGTTTCATTGCAGAACAAAAACATGAATGTTGAGTTAAATATTACTCATCCCCCCAACCCCACTCATTCAAAAATGAACAAAAATGCACCCCCCATCCAAAAATCCCCACAATAAATCATCTGTTTATGTGATGGAGGAATGCACAGTGCCTGTAGGGGGTGTGGTCTCAATAGCAATGCCGTAAGCAGTGTGCTATGGCATGGATATTCAAGTGTACTTCAATGGCATCTGTTTGTTTTAGTCAAGATTATGCTCAAATATACTTTCCCCAACTATATTTAAGTTCCCTATGAAGAGCCAACCTTCAATTGAAAAATGTCCAGTTTATTCCCACAAATTATCGTTAATTCCCACGGAAGGTTTCCATCTTTGAAAATTCCCGGAGTTTTGCAACTGTAGTTGTACATACTAATAAAAAATACTTGAAATGTTCTCTTTCATTAGCAGCTATCTCTCGCCAGCACTCGCTCTGTGACATGTGTTCTATCACCACTTCCTCTCAGGCCCAGGAAGTGACACAATTGCTGACGGTTGAATCGCAGCCGCAGTGTTACTACAAATGCACTTACAGGCCCACATTGAACTTTATGATGTTAAATTCACAGACAAACAAGCTTCCATTAACCCTGTAAACTTTACTGGTGCATTATAAAACAGACAGCACTATCTCATCAGTTGACAGAAGGTGAAAATGTTTATTGAGACACATTCACTGTGTGTGGGCCCAATGCATGCACCTTTTTTGTCAATATTATTTTTCTTATCAAAACAAATCTCTGCCATCTGCTATCGGCGGACAAAAATCCCACTTTAAAAAAAGAAAGTTTCCTCTAATCCCCTCTGGGATCATGGTGTACAGCAAAGAGGATTCTGTGGCACCAATACTGTAAATATTTACTTAAAGAGGTCAAATTACACTTAATTGCACTTGAAATGAAGGACTGCGTTCATGAGAGCCACGTAATGGAAGTTTCCACAAGCTGAAAGAAAACCTGAATGTAAAAGGCAGATTCACTGAGAGAAACTAAAAGTCACAAAACAACTGATAACAGGAAGAGACATCAGGGTCATCAGGATTAACACAGCCGCCAGACTTTCTTTTTTTGTTTTGAGCGTAGCTTGATTCACTTGTGAATGTCACACCATCAACAAGCTCAGAGAGCACATGGTGCTAATTAGACCGACAACATGAGGCGTCTTTACGATCACTCATCTCCTTTGTTCCAGTTTAACATCGCCCTCCATATGTTAAGTTGCACAGTTCAAATAAAGACACTTCCAACTAAAATATTGCTTAAACAGGTTTAAGGATGAAGTTACTACACCAACCAGCTAATTCCACACTTGGTATGAGATACATCTGCAGGCCCCTCTAATTCTCCTTAACACTAAAAGGCTTCAGGTTGATGGATTATGGGTTTACTCGGATAGATTTAACATGAAGGTAGTAATATGAGGCCTTAACACACTTGGGTTATTATTCACCACTGTATAAATACAGCATGCATGTAGGGGCCAGGATGAGAGGGGCCAAAGGGGATAAGGTGACTAGGAGGGAACATCATGTGATGTGTAGACTTGCTGGGCAATATGGGAAAACAATTTAATATAATACAAGTTCTGTTTCAGCTGATACTCATAATATACATCAAAGCACTATTTCTGTCGAGCTCAACAACTGCCTTGAAAGAAGCCCTGTCTTTGGTTTTCCCTTTCCTGTATGTTATTTAGGTTTTGTGCATGTAAATAGTCTGCAAAGGCTCAAATCCCAGTGTTTCCTCCGGAGGGACTTCCGTAACAAAATGGCATCATTATGCAACACTAGCACGACTATTGGCTTGCTCCAACACATGGCACATGATAGAGATGACCCGCTCTTTAGCCTAAGCGGTTGGTCAATCTCAACAGAGCTCGACAGCTAACCAATCAGAGCAGACTGGGCTCTGGTTTCAAATTCAGACAGAGGGTGAAAAGAGGTGTCATTTAACTCATTCCAAGGAAAGCAACACAATACTGGTAAGCACCAACTGTATATTCTGCATTTGTGATGTTAGATAAAGTTAATTGGTGCAGTTTCCTGTCTAAGTTGGCACAGGTTTTAAACAGAGCTAACAATATACACTCACTGGCCACTTTATTAGGTACACTCATTCAACTGCTCTTTAAGGCAACTATCAAATAGTAGTAGTAGATAAGTAGTCATCAGCAGCGAACCGCTTCAACACATGTATTTCGGTGTATTTACGGCATTCATTTTGTTATTCTACAGTATTGTTGTTTTATAGTTATTTGTTAATGTAACCCAATTTGTGTTCTTTGAAATTGAAAAGGATATTGCATTGTGTTAGTTACTTTCGTTGCAGTTGTATATGTCTTAAGTGTAATTTGGCTTGTATTCCTATTTTGTATGGACATGCTTTTATTTTGAAGGAGAGTTAGCGCTGTTGACAGGAAGTTGTTGTTGCTATGGAAAGAACGTGACGGAGATTAACGGAGAAAAGTAATATCTACATATAAAGACGGAGAAAGTAAAGGATAACGTTTATGGTTAAGTGTTAGCACCCCCCAAAGAGGCATTACATTACATTGCATTTAGCTGACGCTTTTATCCAAAGCGACTTACAATAAGTGCGTTCGACCAACGGTGTACAAACTTGAAGAAAACAGAATCATATAAGTACATCAGGTTTCATAGAGCTAAAACATTTCAAGTGCTACTCAACTGGCTTTAGATAAGCCAGTCCTTTATTAGTATACAAGTGCTTTGTTAATAGTTCTATCGCTCGAAGTGGAGTCGAAAGAGATGAGTTTTCAGTCTGCGCCGGAAGATGTGTAAGCTTTCTGCTGTCCTGATTTCAATGGGGAGCTCATTCCACCATTTTGGAGGCACAAGCTCTTACGTTGATATTGAAGATTTCAATCAATTCAATTTGAAAAAAAAACGGGGAAAAAACAAACAAAACGAATATCCGAATAACGAAATTGAAACCCGAATAGTACTCCAACGAAAGAATATTCGGATATAGCCCTACTCTGAACACACAACACGTGGAACCCTGAAGCAGATGGGCTACAGCAGCAGAAGACCACACAGGGGGCCAATCCTGTCAGCTCGGAACAGGAAACTGAGGCTACAATTTGCACGGGCTCACCAAACTTTGACAATAGAAGGTTGAAAAAATGTTGCCTGGTCTGATGAGTCTTGGCTTATGCTGCGATGTTTGGACAGTAGGGTCAGAATTTGGCGTAAATATCATAGCCTTGTATTTACGGTTCAGGCTGGTGTAATGGTGTGGGCGATATTTTCTTGGCATCCTTCAGGCTCCTTAGTACCAATTGAGCATTGTTTAAAAGCCACAGCCTACCTGAGTAACTGTTTCTGATCATGTCCATCTCTTTATGACCAAAGTGTACCCATCTTATGATGGCTACTTCCAGCAGGATAATGCGCCATGTCCCAAAGCTCAAATCATCTCCAACTGATTTGAGCTTTCTGTTGAGGCCAATCAGGCCTTTACAAAGCCAAATAATTGGCAAGTTTAAAAAGAAAGATGGCAGCCAGAAGGATTATCGATGTACAAGAAATAACATGTAAAAGAGATGAACAAGTAGTCTTTTTAGAATAAATAGCCAGCAGGTGCAGCATGTGGTGAGCGGCACCCTCCAAAGAGCTGTGGGCATTGTGGGGGCAATTATAATAAAGGCTATATATACAGTGGGGCAAAAAAGTATTTAGTCAGCCACCAATTGTGCAAGTTCTCCCACTTAAAAAGATGAGAGAGGCCTGTAACTTTCATCCTAGGTATACTTCAACTATGAGAGACAAAATGAGAAGAAAAAAAAAAATCCCGAAAATCACATTGTCTGATTTAAAAAATATATATTTGCAACATTATGGTGGAAAATAAGTATTTGGTCAATAACAAAAGTTCATCTCAATACTTTGTTATATACCCTTTGTTGGCAATGACAGAGGTCAAACGTTTTCTGTAAGTCTTCACAAGGTTTTCACACACTGTTGCTGGTATTTTGGCCCATTCCTCCATGCAGATCTCCTCTAGAGCAGTGATGTTTTGGGGCTGTTGCTCGGCAACACGGACTTTCAACTCCCTCCAAAGATTTTCTATGGGGTTGAGATCTGGAGACTGGCTAGGCCACTCCAGGACCTTGAAATGCTTCTTACGAAGCCACTCCTTCGTTGCCCGGGCGGTGTGTTTGGGATCATTGTCATGCTGAAAGACCCAGCCACGTTTCATCTTCAATGTCCTTGCTGATGGAAGGACGTTGTCACTCAAAATCTCACGATACATGGCCCCATTCATTCTTTCCTTTACACTGATCAGTCGTCCTGGTCCCTTTGCAGACAAACAGCCACAAAGCATGATGTTTCCACCCCCATGTTTCACAGTAGGTATGGTGTTCTTTGGATGCAACTCAGCATTCTTTCTCCTCCAAACACGTCTAGTTGAGTTTTTACCAAAAAGTTCTATTTTGGTTTCATCTGACCATATGACATTCTCCCAATCCTCTTCTGGATCATCTAAATGCTCTCTAGCAAACTTCAGACGGGCCTGGACATGTACTGGCTTAAGCAGGGGGACACGTCTGGCACTGCAGGATTTGAGTCCCTGGCGGCGTAGTGTGTTACTGATGGTACCCTTTGTTACTTTGGTCCCAGCTCTCTGCAGGTCATTGACTAGGTCCCCCCATGTGGTTCTGGGATTTTTGCTCACCGTTCTTGTGATCATTTTGACCCCACGGGGTGAGATCTTGCGTGGAGCCCCAGATCAAGGGAGATTATCAGTGGTCTTGTATGTCTTCCATTTTCTAATAATTGCTCCCACAGTTGATTTCTTCACACGAAGCTGCTTACCTATTGCAGATTCAGGTCTACAATTGTGTTTCTGGTGTCCTTTGACAGCTCTTTGGTCTTGGCCATAGTGGAGTTTGGAGTGTGACTGTTTGAGGTTGTGGACAGGTGTCTTTTATACTGATAACGAGTTCGAACAGGTGCCATTAATACAGTTAACAAGTGGACGACAGAGGAGGCTCTTAAAGAAGAAGTTACAGGTCTGTGAGAGCCAGAAATCTTGTTTGTTTTTAGGTGACCAAATACTTATTTTACAGAGGAATTTGCAAATAATTTTTTTTAAATCAGACAATGAGATTTTCTGGATTTTCTTTCTCATTTTGTCTCTCATAGTTGAGGTATACCTAGGATGAAAATTACAGGCCTCTCTCATCTTTTTAAGTGGGAGAACTTGCACAATTGGTGGCTGACTAAATACTTTTTTGCCCCACTGTATGTGTGTTTGTTTCACAACAGCAGCATTGATAGAAAAGTCAGATGGTCGTCAGCAGCTTGCACGCTACATAAAGTTGCACTTTCAGGATTATACATTGTTCTTTGTTTGGTGGTGAAAAAGCATGTTTGTGGGTAAATACATTTGTTCAATGACGATGATTACAATGTATGTGCCTAAAGATTGTAAAATTGTTAATTTGTGCACTGACTGTATGTAGGACAAAGAAAGAGTGGATTCTGCTTTTGTTACCGAGAAAGTAGAGCATCCGTGATAACTGGCAAAAACAATCTTCAAACACCTGTCATCCATCTGAGGCGGTTTATTTATTTATGTGTCATTCCGCTCAGGTTTAATGATTGTGTGACAAGAGTTTTGCCGGAACAATCTAGACCTCAAACATTGGCATGGCATGTAGAGGCGAAATTGTGATAAAATGCCGTGGGCATTTCAACGTGATCAGACATTTCACTATGGTCTCCTATGGCTGGGAAAGAGAGAGAAGCGTGTTTCCCACCCTCGAGGATGTGAAGCCACGAAGCTTTGCCCAGCAAGTGGAGTGGAAAAGTTTGAGTGGGTGAATGTAGAGTAAACATCAACACCAACAGAGGATGTGTGTGGTTCAGGAATTATGATTAGACCAAGAGTACGAATCCTGGTTCTGACCAGTGACAACACATATTAGCTCAGTATCAGCCATAATGCAAACAAAACATGACCCTAACCCTAACAGCCATGATATATCATTAAATCTTTAGACAAGGATAAATAAATGCAGGTTGGTTAAAGATTGACATGTTTTACTTCTTCATTCAAATGGTGCTATTTATGTTGTTCTCGTAAAAAATGATAATCTTTTTGATGATATGGATTAGGATAGAAAATGGTTTCCTGTGTCACCACTTTGAAATTAGCACTGTAAGCACAAGTGTGGATTTCGCTTTCTTTGTAAATGCTGACAAGGTCACCCCACCTTTGACAATTGCACACACTGCGCACCGCCCTTTCACACTGAGGTAAGATTCTTGGCATCGTAACATTTAGCCTCGAACGTCACACAGCTGCTGAGTCAATGCAGCCACATAAAAGGAGTACTCAGAGGATATAGAAACTGGGTTTTCATGTCTATTTTGGTTGAAATTATGATGTATTTAATAAGAGAGGACGACTGAAAATAGAACATGTCAGAGGATTTTCCCTTCAGAATGTCACACTGGCTTGAGGGAGGATTTTTGGGGGAAATGTAACAATTAAGAAGTGATGGGAGTATGTTACTGGAATTACTGCAAACCTTTTATTTGCCAACATGCAAGAGGACGTTTAAAATATGTTAACAGGGACAAAGGAGATAATGTTCCCCTTTTCCGAAACAGAAATATCCCAAAGTCCAATGTTTCTGGGCCCAAGTTTGGATAGAAGGGCAGTGATTATAGGGTCGAATTTCTCTTGCCCATTAGCTAAAACCATGTCAAAACCCTGCAGCATCGAGCACAGCAACAAACTACACCCACTTTAAATACACGCATGATCAATATCTGTTGAGATCTCAACCTGTCATTAACTGGGTGATATGTGAGATGAAACTGATACTGCCTGCATTTCAACATAAATCAAGTCAAAGAGAACTCTTCAAGTCGAAGGCAACAACTTCAAATGTATTTTTTGCTGTTTCCTATAATAGAGTAATCAGGAAAACCGTCATATATTTAAATGTGTGAATTTGTATGTCGGAACCAGTCAATGTTTGGTTAGATTAATAATCAATCATAAAGAAAAGTTGTCGAAATTATTTCCGTTAGAAGGCTCAAATTAATTGTCTTGTTGTTTCAGCCCTACAATCCAATATGACTGCTGCCATTGCAAGTTACTGTACATATAAATCCTCCATCACCTTGGGGACATATGCTTTTTTTGTTTAAGTCCTCAACACTGTGGACCTCAACAAAGCAAACCATATCATAATAGAAGTATTACATAATTTTAGATGTACTTGGCCAGTGATTCTCGTGGACACATGGACATTGACTGGTTCACCGCAATTTCTAAATTGCACTAGCAATGTTGATTCTGCACAGGTAATTTATGCTATCAAAGAAACGGTCCATTATTGTCAAAAGGCTACAAGGGTTAGCCATGTTGCTAACCTTTGTGCACTCCTGCAGGCTGTAACTGCTACAGAATACTGAAACCTTGTTTCATGTTGCACTGTTGGAGGAGCCTGGGACTGAGGTTTCTCATTGCCATGTGTACACTGTGCACGGGACAATAAAGCCTTGAATCTTGGTTTGGACTAAACATCATTCAATGGTCTATGTGTGCAGCAATCTCTCACATAAAGGAACTAGAACAAAGATTTTAATTAATTTCTGAATAAAACCAACTCAAATTCCTCAATAAATAAACAGTTAACACAGAAACAAAATCTGACATGACTTACCTTATGAGTTTATAATAGTCTATTGGACTAAAAGTCCAATGTTTTCCTGAGGGCCAAACCCCTGGGTGTTGGCCCAGGAAGTCAGACAATAGAATCACAACAATAATATAGACTGTGCTTCCTCTCCGGTATTAAACAGTAGGCTTAATTACGACATTTAACTTTGAAGACAAGTGAACTCGAAACATGAGCACACTTCTCCTAGAAAGCCTGTGTCTATACTTTTCCCTTTAGTGCTTTTCATCAATCTGTTTAGTTTTGCTCTGAGTTGCAGACTTCAAATCAAAAATATTTCTGAATAAAACTTGTTGATTATCTTGAGTAATGGGGTAATGATTTTTGGAAATTGCAATTGAGTTTTTCAAGTTTGTCCTTTTTTGAAGTTGGCGCACAACAGGCCAAACACCATGTAGTTCCATTATATTTTAATAAGAGAAGACATCTTTACAGACAATATTTCTACCACTGAGCAACTCACAACTGAACTGAGTCAATATTGATTAATAGCAGGTAAAAGGGGAAAACAATGCATCCTGGATTTTGGGGTGAATTGTTTATTTGAATGATGGTTGCACAAAAACAATTAAATTAGCTGAATCAGATCAGAGGATGCTGCAGAGATTTGGCTTTTGTCATATTTGACCTTCACAGGTGACTGCATATCATTGTTTTATAGACTGGAACAGTCCCAGCAGTATCACAAGTAACATAACGCCAACCACAGAGTTAAGCTTATTACATTACAACGGTTTTCTCCACTCCATCCAAAATGAAGGCGACATTACTGGAAGGAAACGTACATCTCTTATCCTCTATAATCTGGGTGTTGGTTAAACACACTATGGAAATGCGTTTTAAATGTGCAGTGTTAAAGGAAATAGACTTGTGACACATTATCATAGTTTGTGGTTGTGACTGACAACACGTCATACTCAAGATATTTCCATGAATTGTGATCATGAGGTGTTGTCGTGTTTCACATTTTTCAGACAGACACTATACTCTATTCATCACACTAACTCATCACTATAGCAGATAAGACTTTATACAGGAGCATTGACAGAAAACGATCTGGATGGAATTAGAAATATGAACACCTAATGAATAACTTGTCATGGTTTAGGTGTATTTCATTATTCAAAGTCAAGACACATACATTTTGTGATTATTCTAGTTAAGGACTACCTGCTGGTTCCTTATGCCATGATTTACTTGACTGTACTGCAGTCAGATTTAAACAGGGTAGGAAGTGAGAAATGAAAGAGATAACACAGAGCTAAACAAGACATTTGGCGTTGGCTTCGACTTAGATACACGGTAATTAAGGAAGCCCTGTGCTTTGTTGACATCCTGTGAATTGGTCCTCTCAAGTGTGGCTCCAACATGCTTTTCATGTGGCTCTCATGTCTACTGTAAAGCAGACAAGCCTGAACAGCTCACAAGCTAAGCTATAAGAGTAACATACACTCAGCTGTAGGGGGTTCTAACATGTGTTGCTTATGGGTTGTTGGCTACATGCAGCTTGTGTGAATGACAACATTGTTCCATGTGTGGTGGAAGCTGATTTATTGATGTGGTTTTTAACTGTTAGATCATGTGATGAGTGCGTGAGACAATCAAGGTGAAGTTATGGGTGTAATGATGATTGTCAATGTTTTACTATATGAAGCTGTGAACATTATACCCCACAATATCACCAAATAATGGATACTGGTTTCTCCTCTGTGCAGTAGAGATGTTAAGATTCACCGATTCGCATCGGTGCACCGGCATAAACGTTCAAGATGCGAGTGCACCGGTTGAAAGAGTGCACATCGGCTACAGTTTGGGTTGAACTCGCGATGCATCGATTGCGTAGCGTCTTTGCATCGGTAAAAAACCGATTCATTCATATAAAATCCCCTTATCTTGTCAACGTTCAGCAGAGACGACCTTTGATATTTGCTTCGCCACTACGGAGAACGAGAGTCTCAGTTATCAACACAAACGGAAGTTGAGGAGAAAGAGAAACACAGCGCAGCGAAAAATACCTACAAATCAAACGTTTGACAACACTTCGGATTGTTCAAGAAAGACGGTGTAATAGTCATTTATGCTATATAGTTGACCGCAGGTCATGGAGAGTAATAAGGTATCCGTAGACCTTTGTATGAGGTATCTTTATTACTTAACAGGTCTACAGCCATGATACATAGATCCGTCCTAGATGCGGACTTGCATACACACAGTATCACTCCGAAGCCGCACCCCATCAGTAACGTCCTGATGGTATATGTGCGCGGCACTATTACTACAGACGGTCAACTTGAAAAATCACTCGCAAATTGTTAACGATGCCGAGCCGCTTTAAAGTACACAAGTAGTACGAGGAACTTAGCGACGCACATAAAGAGGCGACATGGGGTCTGCGGCTGAAAAGAGAAACCTGAAAGTGAGACATATGAGTTAAATCACTCAGTGAGGTGTTCTGTCAGAGAGAGGTGTTTAGCTTACAGCAGCCTGTGACGGCCAATAATAATTTAAATGTCTTCCTTACTGTAAGCAGTTATGAAATACCTGTTTGTGAAAGGTTATTTGTTTTCTTTATTGTTCAGATAGAAACCAATGCTTTCTGCTCACTGGTGTGTTAGCCTCTGAGTGTTAAGCACATCAGGCTGGCAGCTGTATGGGCATTGCTCTATGGTAGCTGTTATTTGCACATTGTTAATCATGAGCAATGCATCCTTACATTGTTTAACTGTGAGGTGTTATACAATTGTACTGTACTCTGGAGAGCTTTTAAAGGTACAAAAATAAACGGCATGACGGGATGTGCAGTACCAAATATGTAAAGAACTTTTTTGTTAATGTATGATTTGCTGCATATAAGGAATAAAACAAAAATCCTCTGTCGTACCATATTGAAGTATCATTATTTTTGCATCGTGTTGAATCGCATCGTATCGCCCCGAATCGCATAATGTTGAATCAAATCGTATCGAACTGTATCGCAACAGGGGTGAATCGTATCGTATCGCATCGCCTGGTGTTTCAAAGGTATCGTTAATGTATCGTATCGTGGTAACGTATCGAGATGCGCATCGCATCGGCCTCAGTGATGGAGATGCACATCCCTACTGTGCAGTATTCTCTTCCTCCTTCCCTACTCCATACTATCCACAACGCTATCAATCCTCCATCTCCCTCTTTCTCCCTGTTGCTCCTACTCCTAGGTGTCTGCAGTCCCCTGGGAGGGGGGGGGCAATCTGCCTTTCGATGTATATAAGGGGTTGGGAACAAAGGGAGAGGAGAGGTAAGAAGAGAGAGGAGGGTTAACGCACAGGAATGCAGGGGGTCGCTGGGAGGGGGGCTATCAAAACATCACACCGTTCACAGAGAGCTCATTCTTCATTTCACTTCAGAATCAGAAACGGGTTTATTGCCAGGTAGGTTCACACATACGAGGAATTTGACTTGATGTCATGGTGCATACATAAAATATAAAACAAAGAATCTCCATATAAAACAAAGAAACTCCATATAAAAAAAATCTAATATAAAACAAAACATCTTTAAGGACACTGTAATAAAATATAGTTAAATAGCAATCAAATAAAGCAGTAATTTACAGCAAAATTGAATGCAAAGAGTTATAGAATATAAAATATGAAATAAGAATATGTGCAGTAAGCAGTATTTGAACATTGTGTGCATTAATGTAATGCACATGCTGTTCCACACAGTAGTTTAACACAAACAGGTGTAGTGGTAATGCTTTGTGTGGCCACATTATTGTTAGAACACTTATTTAAAGCCTGAATTCTACATTAAAAGTGCATTCAGTACCACCGCACTATTAGCCACTTACTTCATCACTGTCAGTAGGTAGCTGTGTGATTCTTATATGTTCATATAGCAACTTATTCTAGTGAAAACGATACTTCAGCCGAATAATCTTTCCATACTGTTACTGTGGTTATTTGGGTCAGGAAGCGGAGTGTATGTGGGGTCATACCTGGCTTGGTGATGGTCTGAAAGTAAAGCACTAGAACGAAGAGCGAGCCGAGGCACGTCGCAAGGAGCAGGCGTCCTCCTCTGGGCATCCTCATCCTGAAGCCGGGCTCTGCTAGCGGAGCCCCCGACCCCTCGTCGCTGCCACGAAACGTTTCATACGAGACCACCCGGCGGAGGATGCGAGACTCCCCGAGGAATAAGTACCTTATTCATCAATTATGGGCGACGAAAAAAGACAGGAGTCCATCCAGGGGTAACGTTAGCTGGACCAATTGAACGACCCAGCAATTAGCTTTTCATTGAAACGTGAGTGGGACGTAAATCCAGAACCGCCCGCTATGGTCTTTTTTTTTGGTAACGCTAACTTAATAATGATGACCAATTAAGCAAGGTCACCTAGGATAAATCATGTCGTGATGGTACGTTCGTATCACAATCCCCAAAGCAAAAGTAAAAGGTATGGAGACAAATGTTGCTGCTCCTTAGCCCAAGTCGTTGGTGGTGACAAGAGTTTGTCGAAACTACACAAACTTTTTCTTCGCCAAACATGGACGGGGCACCGTGCCATGACGTCACGCCCCCTCCTCTCTCGAGCCCTCTCCCCGATTGCATGCTGCCTTCGAGGAGTGTCGGAAATGTTACAGGTGGTCTGAGAAAGTAGTATATTTCATTTGTTTTATTCTCAGCTGTCCGTTGTTGTTATTGTCGTTGATGTATAACATGTGTGCAAGATGGAAAAATAAAGGTTATTTTCAACAATAAAAATGTACCAGGCCTCTACTGTAACTATACTGGTAAGTCTTACAGTTATTGAAATCAGAATGTTTGACACACGAGGAGCACATGAAGGCAACATTGCAGTCGCTCAGACAGATGTCAACATGAATTTGAGTACAACATGTCCTATCATGCAATAACTGACTGCTAAATTACGCTGCCTGGTAGTAAGTCATTTTATAAAATAAATAGATGAAAAAGCATGTCAAATAAACTGCAGCCACATTAAACTCTCAGACAGAAATCAGCATTTAACAAAATAGGCAGAAAATAAACAAAGAAAACTCACACAGTTAAACGTATCCTACCTGCTGGTAACTCAAATCTGTCGTTTTATGTTTTGATGCAAACATGAAAGCTACAGGAAACAGTGTTGTACTTCTGTTGTGTCACTGTTAGTAACTTAATTTGGCATCAGTACTGACCCAGCTTCTTTTTGATTTGTGTGACATCATGCATTATAAGATAATAAGCCTACTCACAAAAACGACATACCTGGGCATACTTCAATGTATGAATCAATCTATACTGTTTATTTAATAATCATATTACATTATGCAAAGTACATTTAAATTCATTTGTAAATGTTATATGTAAAGTAACATATGCCAGACTAAACTGCGTTTTGGCCTTTTTTTCTTTCTTCTAGATTCTTAAACACCACCTTTTAGACATTATAAAATTCTACTCTACCAGACTTACAGATAAATTGCATTTTCCCCCCAGAATCTCCTTCTGAAGAGCACATTTCTCCACATGGCCGCTCTCAGAGAAGTTAATGCAGCATTGAAGTTTCAATGCAAAACATTCAATCACATCTCATTGTGACAGCCGACAGGGGTAGGTTTTTGATGAATAATTGCACATTACCATTGAAAGAGGAAGACAAATATTTCAAAAATAATAGATCACTGAAAGCACAATTAAGAAAGAAATAGTCCAATAATGTAAAACCTATAAGAGCATTGGATTTTGTAGATTGTCTATCCGTTGCTTATCCATCTATAAACTGTCCAAACATTCTTTGTAACGCCATATGCTCAGGGCATTACATCATGTCATGGTTTTATTTACGGCATGCAGCATATGTCTAACAGAAACAGAACTAGCATGTTTCACATAAAGAATAGCAACACCAGAAACATAAACATCGTTAGTGCTTTGAACCTTGCACGCTTAAATGCTGAATGTATTAACTATTAAATGCAAATTTCACAACAGCTGTATGTATATTAAATGCGCATTTGGTAAATAATGATGAGAAATATGCAGTAACACCCACATAGCAATTATAGGAGATGGAAATTTCCCAAATCTAAACAGTGTCAGCTTGTGGTCAATGAAGATAATTGATTTTAATTTAAAGCTTCCCTGTTGAGGTATTTTCATTAGACATAATGAGGGACCAATGAGCAAAGCCATGACAGTGTGATGTGCTTCCTTCCAAAATGGTCCAAGCTGTGTAGTGCTGATTAAGGATTGAACTGAATCAAAGTCTGAATACACGGCAGGAACTTAGCCACAGAGTGCAGTTATATCTACAAATGCTGTTATTACACACATGCCCATCATTATCCCTCACCTTGCACCGCCTCCTGGATTTCTTGCAGACACTTAGACGTGAGAATGAGAGAGGCTTGGTTCAGGATGACTTGGCAAATGAGGTGGTTGCTTGGGCCAATGTTAGCTCTTACCACACAACTCTCACCAGCAGATGTTTACTGACCACCCACGGGGTCCTGAAATACTCCTTACTTGCGTCTAACAGATCGCCATAGAGGTGGAGTATCATCATTAGTCCAAGGAAAAGTACTGGGGGCAATGACTGCTGATTGGATGTAACATTTGTTTTGCCTTAGCTACATGTCTTTTGGCTTTAGAAGGGAATAAATCCTGGGTGTATTTTCACTTTGGTGTTATAATCTCTGGCATGAGAATGTTTTGTAGTCAGCAAAATATTTGTTTCTATAGGTTTCACCATGTTGTCAGTTTCCTGGATTCTATCGATGCTAACTGTGTTGTTAGCATTTTTATCCTGCCTGTGCTCGCAGAGATCTAATAACATTTGATTGTATTTATTATTGGTTAAGTAAGTTATGAACTTCCTGAGATGCAAGAACATTTTTAGACTTGATCTGGCATAAAGTCGAATCATATCATGTTGAATGTTTGAACCACTGCTGACTACACACTGGTTGGGAATGATGTGAACTCAACTCATGTCTTTAAAATGATTAGTATTTTTTAGTAGTTTTGGCTTTCCCTTAAAAAGCAACACAAATATGGACAAAGATATCGAGCTAGACCTGGGAATTGATTAGCATATTCTTAGCATAACGAGGGAGTCTGGGCAAAATAAAACGCTGATTTCTACGTTTTTTAGGGTGTTGCTAGGCAGACTTTCAACTGCAAAAAGAGCCATGATACTACAGCGTTTTCTCCAATCTTTATGCTAAGAAACTTGATGAACCATTGCTGTGAAAAAGAACAATTAATGTGAATCATTTCGAATGATAACAAGAGTGCATTGATGTTGGCAGGCTATTAGGATTCAGGCTAGCAAGATCTATTTTTGGTTTTCAAAGGAAGACAAGACAAAAAAACAAAACCTTTTACAACAACTACTGTTGTGTACGCTACCATAATGGTCCCAAAAACTGCCTGTAATCTGCCACTCTTCTGCAACATACCCTTTTAGAGGATAGTAATCTGCAAAACATATGAGAACATGTTAAAAACTATAATGGCTGTCCAGAAAAGGCACAAAGCGTTCTCGGCTTGCAATTATTGTGCACAAATGTACAAAGATGCTAGTGGTTACTCTTTTTTTTCAGTATTGATGTGAAAAATATATATCCATCTGAAAATATTTGGTTTTGACAAGCCCTGACTGAAAGTACATTCATCCAGGCTGGAATCACAGTCCTTAGAATATATTTCTTTTAGGCCTGATGGAGTTTCATGAAAGTAAACGTATGCCGTTTTCCTTCTAACATGTGCTTTTAAGACCTGCAGTTAGCGGTTAGCTTCATTACCATCCTTTGATCTCATGGTTTTCTGTTTGTGGTGCTGGGATGGGCTGAGACTGGAGACATCCCCTGTAAAACTGAAACACAATAATAGGGTGCAAAAATATGCTGACATAAAGAGATATTTCCTTAAAAATGACCTCAACTCAGTTTTTAAAGGGTTGCACCAACTGTTTAACATCAGATTATAGACAACCATGTCAAACAAATGAACCAGGTCATATTGGCAACAAAAACGAACAATTTGTCATGATACAGTGCACCATCTGCTGACCATACTTCTCCAGGTACATCCATGCTTTTAAAGTTCACAAAGAAAGTCCAAATCAGGTTTTTCTATGACCTTTAATCACATCTCCAGTGTCTCGTATGTTATATAAACAGCAACTGAAAATGACCCTCCCTCAATTAATCCTTCAACCCCCGGACCTAAAGTGAGAACAAGAAAAAAGTCCCACAAAAACCTCATGGCTTGCTTTTACTTTAATTTTCGCTGCATAATGAGTATGCGCCTGTAAAAAGCATGGAACCCACTCATCAAGGCAACATCAATGCAACCATAAGATGCCAATAGGCGCTTTCACACCGCAGTACTTTTCCCACAAAGGTTCATGAGAACTTAGTTCATCAGAACTCTTTAGTTCTGATGAACTAAGTACAGATCGCGTTCACACCGGAATAAATCCCTGGGGGTGGATTAGGCAAATGAAGCCGCTGACGTCACTTCTTCTTCTTCTGCTTTGGGTTTACTGGCAGGCCGCAAACAACTTCACGGCGTATACTGCCGCCCAAAATCCCCGGCCGGAAGTCCCCGGAGTTGGGGACTGGCTTCAGTAGAATCTGCTAGCTTTCCGAGTAAATCGCCAGAACGCCGACACCTCCTCATCTCCACCGCTCATGTTTTATTTTGTGTTGCCATAAATTAGTCTCTCTGCGTTTCTGCGCTGGGCTAATGCTAATGCTAAACATGTTACATGTAAGGGAGCTCTGCTGCACATGTATGACCCGGTGTCGGTACCAGATGTGTTCGGGGTACCATATGTGTTCGGGGGCCGTTTCTTACCAGTGACGTCACGACGTACGACGTCACGACGCAATGACGTCACGCATTGTGATTGGCTGTACGGTAATTTACCCACGCTGTCTAGAGTATAGAGCTCCTGCGGTCACGTGACTTTTGGTTATCAGCCACCATTTTGGCAGTAAACATGACGACCGGCGCCAGCGTTTTCCTACCGTGCGAGTATACATCTCATTTTAATTCAAGTGAAATTCGGCTTTATAGTACAAAATTAGAAAGATTAAATATAAGCGACCCATATAATGCACCCGGTGTGCTTTTCAAGAGCATAACCTCCTGCTCTGAAGACGATGTACCCGACTTGCGCTACGCGGACATCCACAGCTATCTTGTAAGCTTTCCATCAGTGTACTCAGGAGACTCCCTCAGAGCTTACAAAATCTTGGAGGCTTACAAATGGTGTCAGTCCGGCTTCGTAAACAACATTCAACTGTGGAGTCTTACATCCAAAAACTTCGGCATCATCACTGCAAGGGTAAGTATTAAATTATTCCAGTTTGATAGGCAGTGTCACGTTAGCATTGTTTGTTTATTAGCTTGTCTAGCTACGGCAGTGTCACGTTAGCATGTTTGTTTATTAGCTTGGATAGCTACTGCAGTGCGTCTGAAACTAGTTTGTATTTTTGAACGTACTCAACCAAAGTGGCTGGCGTTTTTAACCTTTATTTATCTATTTTTGAATTTCATATATAGGTTAATCACTCCCAAAGGCTTAATGAAAGTCAACTAAAGCCATGGGTGGTGGTCAGGAACGACGGTGTTGTGCTGGGAGCCCACTGCAACTGCACAGCGGGACTCGGGGAGAGCTGCTCTCCCCGAGTCCCGAGGAATATTTTCAACACGGGTTTGTTTACCACTAGCTTGCTACAAGCTAACTGGCTAGGCTGCACCAGAGCCACACTTGTTGAGTTAAAAAGGGACATCACAGAGTCCGTTAGCTATAATAACTGGGTGCTAGATTCTACTTCGGTAAAAATTAAACTGACCAGAAACTTTTTGTAGCATTGTACTGTATTCCTTCACCCACCTGATATGAAGTGATCACTGCATAAGCGAAAGCAAACGGCCGGGGGGTCCCATCTTTCAGTCTTGTTCAGACGGCTCCTGGCTCTTTTAATCGCTGCGATCCACTTTTCCCTCCTCTCCGCGTCTTTTGGAATGCGATAATAAGATACACCTTTCTTCTTCCCACGCCTATTTGTGCAACCTGGTGCACAGCAGTTATCCACCATCCTCGACAGTCTTCCAGTGCCTGCCAATGAATTTACTGACGCGATTACTGCCAAAATGGCTGCCCCCTTCGTTTCTCGTCACGTGACCAGCGTGACATCATCCGCAGGAGCTCTATAGAGGGGTTTTTTGATCAGAACATTACATTGCATTTAGCTGACGCTTAAGTGCATTCGACCAACAAGATAAAAACTTGAAGAAATACAATAAAACTTGAAGAAAAACAAAGACGAATGAGGAGAAGAATAAGATAAATCACGCTGTCTAGAGTATAGAGGGGTTTTTTGGTCATTACATTACATTGCATTTAGCTGACGCTTTTATCCAAAGCAACTTACAATAAGTGCATTCGACCAACAAGATAAAAACTTGAAGAAATACAAAGACGAATGAGGAGAAGAATAAGAGAAATCAAAGGTAAGAAGTATATAACGTAATATGGTAGGTAATATGTAATATGTTCAGTGCCGTTGGTACGTTATTTCAAACAGTAACAACGGACTATTTTTCTTAGCGGATGCATGTCAATTTAAATCAATACATAGCCTACAACTATTTCACATGTACAATATTTTCTTAGCCCTAATACTTAATACTACTTATTTCGTTTTGATTGTTATATTTGATTATAAGGGATAATATAAGGGATAATGTGCAGCAATCACAATTGAGTCCACAATCGAATCCATAAAGACAAAGTAAATCTGTTTACAGTTGTTTCATATGGATGTTGAGAGGTATCCATATACCTCTTCATTTTGCTCTCAAAGTGCACCAGATTGATGCATTTAACTTCAATATTTAAAAAAAATCACTCCAAAGGGAGTGCTTGTTCTTCCTTCTGTCTGTCTGTATCTGTGTATTCTCATGTTCCGATTAGCCCAGCCAAATTGTTCTTCTTTTGTGTCTATATCGACGCCGGGATCTTGAGTCGAGGCTGATCCTCTTGCTGTGGTCCCGCATCCTGGATCCTCTATCCTGAGTTCTGGATTAAGTCTTGGACTTCGGGTCGTGGCTGAACCTGTCTCTGCGGTCCTGCCTGGGTCCCGTCGTGCTGCCTCCCTGAAGGCTCCCACAGGATTGTTGACATCCTCGTGGATTCATCTTCTTATTATAGACACATGCATTTCCTAACATTCGGTCTACCTATGTTGTAAAATGTATTATCTCTTCGATTTACACACGGCATCTATTGCACGTCTGTCCGTCCTGGAAGAGGGATCCCTCCTCTGTTGCTCTCCCCGAGGTTTCTCCCATTTTTCCCTTTAAACTGTGGGTTTTCTCTGGAAGTTTTTCCTTGTATGATGTGAGGGTCTAAGGCAGGGGTGGGGAACCTTTTTCCTCTCAAGGGCCATTTCAATTTTTACAACATCCTTCGAGGGCCGTACAAACTCAACGTCTGCTTAAAAAACTCAAATCATAGCCCATTCATTTCGCGTTTCTTTCATGCTGTGCAAAGAAAAAGCAACCTCTTTATCCAGATATTTGACCATGACCCGCGCATTCATGCACCGTGGCATGACCACCAAAACAGAAAGATATGGACACAAGATGTGTGCAAATGTATTTAGTTTCATATCCATGCGGACATGATTTAAGTGTGTGTGTGTGGGGGGGGGGGGGGGGGGGATCTAACCTCAACTAGGGGGGTTTGGGGGCATGGACCACCAGGAAGATTTTTTTTAAATGTTGAGGTTAAAAGCATCAATCTGGTGCACTTTGAGAGCAACATGAAGAGATCTATGGATACATCTCTCAACATCCATATGAAACAGAACAGTAAGCAGATTTTTTTCTTTATGGATATTTTACAAATCACTTCCCTTTTAAACTGTATTCTTGTTTATTAATAACAACTTTGTTTTACTGTCATATTAGTATTGTATACCTGTTTACTCTATTCTCTTATTTTTCTATAACTATAATGATCATATAAAGATGTGCCTTTACCTCACTGGTTGGAGAAAAAGCTTCTTATATTCGTTAGCATAGCTAGCTAACCAGATGCTAATAACAACAACGTTATTGACTGTATGATCAGTATGACAGATGAACAGATCGCCACTGGGCTTTCAACTAAAGACACAGCCACGCAAAAACTGCGGCATGTGTACAGCTCCTTATGGGTATTGCAATTTGTGAAGTCCCGGCCCGGAGCCGCGTTCTGGTGCTCTCCGTTAGAACTACACTCCTGTCAGACGAGACATATACCACGTGATGACATGTTAGGCTCGTCTTGTGTTCAAGGACCCTGACCTTGGCCAGGAAAAACAAGCTTGTTTAATTATTTTGCGGTCTAGATTTCTTGAATTTCTTTCTTTTTTGCGTGTGTTTATAAATTACCTCGAGGGCCGTACCAAATGGTCTCGCGGGCCGTATACGGTCCGGAGGCCGGAGGTTCCCCACCTCTGGTCTAAGGAAAGAGGGTGTCGTTTTCTTCTCATACTGATATTCTGAACAAACTGCTATTGTATTAGCTGTAAAATGTCTTTACTGTAGGGTATTTTTATTATTTGCACAGTACTTTGGCTTGACCAAAAATCGTTTATAAATGTGCTATATAAATAAAACTTGATTTGATTGATTTGATTTGAAAGGGTGTGCGCCAAGGTTCCGTATTAGGACCAATAATTTCACCATATATGTAAATAATCTCTAATAATTTTTCAAATGCTGCTTTCCATTTTTATGCAGATGATACTGTTATTTATTGTTCATCCTCTTCTATAGAGCAAAGTCTTGATTTCCCCCAGTCTGCCTTTGATGTTATTCCATCCCATTTATCTCAACTCAAGTTAGTATTAAATGCAGACAACTCCAAACTCATGATATTCTCAAATGGCAAAAAGTTCTTAAACTGCTTTTCTCCCCAACATTTTTACTGTTCAAGGGACTGACATTGAAATTGAAAGGGTCACCACATACACATATCTAGGTTTTATTATTGATCAGAACTTATCTTTCAAGTCACACACTGATAATGTTGTTTTAAAATTAGGTTTCTCCTTTCAGACAAGGAAACATTTGATCTCTGCAACGTTTTTACCAGTATTGGATTCTGGTGATCTGCTTTACATGAATGCCTCTGACCAGTGCCTAAAGAGTTTGGATACTGTGTACCATTGTGCATTATGTTTTATTACATATATATATATATATATATATATATATATATTGTGAGTTTGGAATAAATATGCCCTTTATGAAAATTATTAGTTGGTTACTGTTAGTAAAAAAACAGTAAGGTTATCATTGGATGTTTGTTACACTTGGATACGTTTTCTGTAATACTTCTAACATTATTATTCTCCAGTTTATGCATTTGGGTGACTTGCAGTTAATGCTCGACATTCAATTCAAAACCTTTATTTATCCAGGTAAAATCCCATTGAGATCAATGATCTATTTTTCAAGGGAGACCTGCAGCAGTAGGTTCCACATGAAGGCATAAAAACATAAACAACAGAACAACAAAAGGACATCATACAGCAAAGATTACAGGGATTACAATTTACATATCTATCCACATGTACAGGTACCAACAGCATCTGATAGTGGAGCATCCAACCGAGCTTTAAAAACATGTAGCTGTACCAGCTTGGTAATTTTCCATTCTTTTTGCAGACTGTTCCAAGTTAGTGGAGCTGTACATCTAAAAGCTTTCTTCCCTAAGACAGTCCTAGCACTTGGCAAATTTAATAAAACGACAGCATGAGATCTCAGGCAATAAGTACTTTCAATTTGCCGAGAGATCAGGGAGCAGATATAAGATGGTACTTTATCCAACATGGCTTTGTAAATGAAAATGTACCAGTGACTGAGCCTCCGTACAGTAAGTGATGGCAAAACTGTCTTGGTTTACAGTGTACAGTGATGCGTAAGTGCTTTACAGTTTGTCACAAATCTCAGTGCACTGTGATAGTAAAACCTTATTGTGGTTTAATTATATATCCAAAGCAGTCAGAAGTCAGAAAATCATTAGTGATGTTTAACCACTCAGAAGACAGCCCATCAAAAATAAACACATTGAGACCTTTCAGAGAGGTAGTTAATCTTCTACATATAATAACGGACAAAGTAAAGAATGAAGTGTAGGCTATGTTTAAATGTTCGGAATTTGACCGTGTATGATGGTCCTCTTGAGTTGCCGTACAGCCAATGGCGTACAGCCATTGCTCCGTTTTTCACAAACATTTTCACACGCTAGGATTATGGGAATACTTCAATTCGGTTCGTCATGATCTCTAGATGTGATTTGCCCCCAGCACCCCTGGGTAAATTACCGTAGAGCCAATCACAATGCGTACAATGCATGACGTCATTGGTAAGAGACGCACCCCGAACACATCGTGTGGCCCGTACACATCGTGTACCGACACCGGGGTTGCGTTCCAATAGTCCATTTAGCTTAGGAACCTTCCTAACCAAGTGAAATGACCAGGAAGTACGTCAGTGGCAGCCATGTTAAGTGCCGTTCCAATTCTCCAAATGAAAGGAAAGGAGGTTTCAAACTTCCTTTATAACCTCCTTTAGCTTAGGAACCACTGGACGGTTATGGCTAGAAAGGATCCGTCTAATGTAAATATGACGTCACGTTCTCGTTCTAACTCTCGTTGTAATCGGAGCGGCTCGGAAGCGCAGTCACGTGGCTGAATTTTTACGTTTGGGATGGCGAGAAACTAAACTATATTAAGTATGTAAATACTTGTTAGCGGTCTTGCTGTTGAAAGAAGAATGACAACACTGTAGATCAGCAACACTATGGTTTATTTTGTATTCACAGGCAAGTCAACGTTGTTGCAGTAAAAGTCCCAAGATAGCTCCTGGTGCAATAAAATGTATGTTGCATGTTACTGCTGTAGATGTGTTTACCTCTTTTATATCCCGTTGGGTAGTTTAATCTGCAGCAATGCATCATATTCTATAATATCATCATATATGTGCAGCTTTGTCTCTGTCGTATCTTTCAAATGAAAGTGAAACAGCTGTTTTCAGCTTTGTGATGATGCATTTTCCAGCTGATCCAAGAGGCTTTTTAAATACCTTACTTGGCTTAGGAGGGAGGGGAATTTTCTCAACACATAAAGGAACACTTTATCCTTCAGTTTATCACAAACTTTACATCAACACATTTGGAGATCCTAATTTGAATCCAGTCTGTAATTTGATATTAAGGTTTTAATAATGAAATGAGGTCATGAATCGAGTTCAAGGTTAAGATCATCTTTATTATCCTATGTACAAAAATTAACATACAACATTAATATAACAGTAACGAATAAAACAAAATAACATTATGCAACTCTGATCTTCTTGCTGATACTTTTCAAAGTTACTTTTACATTTGCTCTACTTCTCCTGCTACTGTTTGCTCTGCTTTCAACTTCTCTTTCAACTCTGCTCTTTACTCTGCTTTCCCTGTTTCCTCTGTTCTCCTCTCCTCATCTTCTCCTCAGACTATCCTTCTTTTGCTGTATCCTCTCCTCTCCTGTTCTCCTCTCCTCATACTCTCCTCCTTTTGCTGTCTCCTCTCCTCTGTTCTCCTCATCTCCTCTCCTCCTTAGACTCTCCTCCTTTTGCTGTTAGATATTTAGACTGTAATGACAGCTTATGATATACTTTTTATAACTACATCAATCACATGCAATGGATTAAAAACGTTGTTTTACTTACCACCTCTTTACAGCTCCATTCATCTCCAAGCTTCCAACATTCACCCGGCGGTGGTGCCTTGGATGAAAACTACTTTTGATATGATACAATACAACAACAATAGTTAACACCTATCCACAGCAATAAGCACAATGAGAAGACTAATGGTCTCTTTTATACCAATTTCTATTGGAGTGAAATGAACTGTGCCATGTCACATAGGATTGGAATGGATGATTGGCTGTGTTTTGTGAATATAGAGGAGATGGCAAAAGTAAATATACTTTGTTCTTACCTAAAGCATCTATCCTCCTCTTCGTACCCCGGCCTGCTCCTCCCGCATTAGACTTTGGGGACTTAGCTCTTAAAATCTTGTTCAAGCTGTCCACTCTGTAGTTGGATCTCATGACATCAGCTTTATGACCCACCCAGCCTGAAAAAGGGTGTCTACAATGGCTGGTACTGAGAGGTGTTATGGTCCTCTTCTGCCTTTTGTGTTTGGGGGGCGTGAAGGTGAGAGGAAGACTACTGTCATGTGGGGTGTGTTGCTTTACGTCCTCCAAAAGATCATTTAGTCTTGATATCACTGTACACATGAACGTCTCATCCTGTAGGTGGTATGTGTGCTCAGTAATTTCGCGCAATAAGGTCCCACACTGCTGTCGTTTCCTATCTCTTGAGGACTTTGAGTGGTTACCACTGCTCTGATTACAACGAGAGTTAGAAGGACGTCTCTTCGCGATCTTCCCGCTTCCCGCCCACCCCGACCCTTTCCGATTACAGCCGAGCCGCTCCGATTACAACGAGAGTTAGAACGAGAACGTGACGTCATATTTACATTAGACGGATCCTTTCTAGCCATAACCCCACTGGACCTCCCTTGACGAAAGGAGAGGAGAAAATGCTGCCCCACAATGCATTGCAGCCGCAGCATTTGCCGTCACTCAACAGTCGGCCGTTCACGGAAACAACCGATTATGACCGAGAAATTATATCATGAAAGTTAAGGTGCTTATTAAGCATTTTAAAACGTATGTGGTAAGTTGCCAAAGTGCTTTGTTCTGAACGTTCATCAGTATGATAATCAAAAAGAGAAATATCAACGTTAGTTTTTACTGAAATGATCTAATAAAGTCAACATTTCAGTCTTTACTGAGCTGTGTGGAGTTTGTTCAACTTTTAAAAGATGTTTGAATGGTGATATACACAGTGATAGATGTTAAGTACTAACGTTTATAATAAGTACATTTGTATTGATTTTAAGATCTTTCCATACAATCACACGTATTGGGATCATTTGTATTAATGTGTACCGGAGGGAGAGGGTGACGAGCATAAGTTTCACTTTACTTTTTTATTTAAATTCCAACTTTGGTCATGAAGAATATGTTTCTCTGTTGTCCACATTCATAAAGCATAAAACAACAGCATCAGAGCACGGTGCAGAGTCTCTAGATGAGTTTACAGTAGTCCCTCGTTCTTATTAAACATCCATGTTGTAGTCTGCTGAATAGAACACTGTAGTTTCCATAGTTTCCCCACAGCAGCAGACGCACACAATGACGTCCGCTGGCGCATCATAAACATGTCGGATAGTGAAAGTGCATTCGGATTCTCTAAATTACCGCAGTCTCTTCTCCTAAGTCCTTTTGAATTCTCCTATCCACTATCCCTTAACCCCGTGACGTTTCACTCAGAGGTCAAGGAATAGGAGATAGGGTTAGAATTTAGGAGTTGATTTTTGGATTATCGGAACGCAACCCGATTTTAAAACAACCAGAGCCTTTGTTGTATGTCATCTGCATGCCTTTACTTAAATCGGTCTAATTAGGGTAAAATCCTACCAAACACCTCTACAACCATGTCAGTAAAGCAGGTCTATGTTTAAAAGTAACATGATCATCCATGATCGGGTTTTTAATTACAAGTGCAGCATGTTGGCTATTCACATGATGACACTTCCACTTTGTGAAGGACTCTTCCTAAGAGCTGGCCTTATGTACTAAGAGCATTCTCAAGCTAATTAGTTTCCAATCATTTTTAATGTAGACATTTTTTTTTAATCAATGTACAGCAGTTCAATAGAGAGAGATTTTTCTTGCAGTGTAAACTGTTCGATTTGTTCCTAACCGAGCTGTGCATCTGCCAACATCGAGTAGTATCAATGTCATAACAGTTCTCTCATTTTCTAAAATTTGAAATATTTAAAAAATGCATCTTTACCATATCCTGACCTTAGTACAGACAGTCAACAGTTCATTTAAGATTACTATTGTGAAAAAGCTGTGAAGAGCAGTGATTAGGTCCACATGAGCAAGGGTTAAAATTCATCATTCAGCTACATGACATGCTTTTCCTGCTCTTTATGCCCCTATTTTCCCTATGTGTGGATGTTCCTTTTCAAAAGCGACATACTAAACGAAACCAACTGCTCCCTTTTGGTGTTTTGTCGCAGTGGCAAAAAATGGTCATTTATGATTGAAGACCTAAAATCAGTCCTAGTTTTATTCATCTCTATTAACGCACTTTGTTTCTTCTTCCACGCAATGATTCCAAATGGCTTTGCAAGCAGTGATTGTCACCAGCACGGTTTCCCAACCCAATATATCGCCCAAAAATGTGAATGAATGGTTGTTTACGTACTCTACCACTGTGATTATTAGGAGTTGGTTCATCAGGATAGGCAGTATGTCTTCAGTCTCTACGACTCTTCAGTCCAGAAACCATTGCCATTTGTCAACGCTTCCCGGCCACATGTTGAAACAAGTTCACTGCAGCAAACAGAGAAAAACAGAAAGCGTTCAGAAAGCGAAAGTATCTAAGTTGATCTGGTCCCATCTGGCTGATACCTGATCCGATGAAGTCAGTATCAATTCGATTCACTTCTCAGATTACTGGATATGTACAGTATAACTCAGAGGCCTACATATGTGAAACCATGTCCTAGCACTTTATAAAATAGTACCAAAAGTTAGAGAACAATCTGAAAAATAAACATCCTTTGGCAGAACAGAATTTTTTTTCCTTTTCCTTTTTAATCGGGGCCCTGACTCCCAGGTTAGGAATCATTGCGTGAGCTATATGACTGCTGTGACATCTGATCTCTGATTTCCCCCTTCTGTGTTCAATCTGATGAAGCTCTTTAGGGGATTATTAGTCTGTGAAAACGTTTTTATTAAGCCATTACTTGCACCATGGAAAGCTTGAATCACTGTGTGTGTGCACTCGCTAATTTCCTTTCTGCTATTATGGCAGTAATAGCACATGTTAAATGCTGCGAAAGAAGATATTAAACAAACAGTAGCCTGGACACTGTTGCTAAGGGACCTTCATTAACTTTGGTTTATAACTTCAGATAAATGCCAAAATAAATCTGACGGGCAATACATGTCTTTACAGGGTGTTGCACTTTTAAAAGATGCCAAAACACCTTCAAGTGTGTCTCAGTTGGAGACGACCCCTTCACAAACCATGAACTCATCTGATGTTTTGTTGATGACGGTGGAAAGTACCGTTCTTCACATGGCACACCAGAAGCTCCCTAAAGGTGTTTTTGTTTTCATGGTGATCAAACCATTAAGTGATTATTTGTGGCCCCTGCAGACAGGGGCAAACGTACATTTCTAGACTGCAATCACTACTGAGGTTGCTTAGTGAAAACTAAGACTGGTCATGAGGTTTATTTTCCTTTGAAGAATCTGAGAATATGCATGTTTCCATGAGCTGTTTGGCATTGGGATTTTGGTTTAGTATATGACAGTCTGACTGCCTATTTAATGTGAACATGTGTAAAACTATATGTGTGAAGGTGGCAGAGGCAAATGTCCCTTATTAAATGCAGGAAGTGACTCATGAAGGTTTATTGGAGCTAATAAAGCATGACAGCCTTAACTGTCCAATTTGTCATTTTAAATGTCCACTTGTTCCTTTTAAGTCTACATTTTACGATAAAAAAACAAGCTTGTTTCCTTGAAAGAAAGAAATTATAAAATATTTGTGGTGATGTAGCAGGTTGGAAATGCTAGATTTTAAGTTTAAACAGACACCCCCCCCCCCTATTTTTTTGTTAATAATATAATCTTCCTAAAATGTATACAATACACTGTAACGTCAGTAGATGGCGCGCTGGCGCTGCGGTGGATCCATTAGGGAGGAACTCAGCTCATGCGCATGTCAGAAATAAACGTGCTGTGATCTGAGCAAGACGCTAACTTTGGTCCTCTCTCTAAAATCCACAGGTACTGCAAAACTAACGTTTCTGTCTTTAGCTTGCATCGAGATATAATGTAAATGCACTGTCAATGGTTTAGTAATGTTTCACGGGATTTGTGATATGTGTGTAAGTGTAGCCAGTGTCCTTTTGTAGCTAATTGTTCTGGTTAGCATCGCCATGCTAAGTAGCTGTTTTCATAAAAAACAGTTTTACACAGTAGTTTTGGACGTGTAAGTAACTGACATTCAACACTGTGGCATAAGCAAATGTATTTTAAATGTTGTTAAGAGTATTAGCCAGCCAGCAGTGAGTAGATGGTGATGAGGAAAATAGCATAGTCTAGCTAGTTTCACAGTTCCGGCCATTCAGTAATATGGCATGGTCACGCCATATTTGTCACGTGCTGCTGTTAAGTGAGTGTGTGTTTTGAGTTATATTATTTTGGTACCTATTCCAACCCAGTCTCACGGCATTTCGTGTTCACCAACACGATTTTTAATCTATTGATTCGTTTTCACCAACACGATTTCCCCCTTTTTTTCGTGTTGCACAGCACGATTTTAAAAGCAATGTAATTCTATTGGTAGTCTTTCCCCTTTTTTTTCGTGTTGCACAGCACGATTTTAAAAGCAATGTATTTCTGTTGGTAGTCTCACGGCATTACGTGTTATTGGAAGACCGGAAGCTGTGTGGTTCATAAAAACATGTTCTTACTCAATATCAAGCCACGATTATTGCTTTTATTTAAAATCGTATAATTTCGGACTTTTGTTGCTGTCTGTGAGGGAAATAAATGGGGCTCATTTTTCCTTTTAATTTGTTATTATTTTCAAAATAACACACTGTTATTTAGTCAACAATAACACACACTTATCCTTGTTTTTATTTATTTGTTTAATCGCGGCTTTTTTGCCGTCCTTCAGGAACTGAATTTTAAAATAAAAATAACCGGAAACAGACGTAGGCCTATAAGGGACATTTCGAGCATCATTGAGTTTAGGATGGCCGAAGACACTTCACTACCCATAATCCCCAATTAAAATGAACCGATTAAACATCTCTCTGACACAGTTTAAACGCATTTCAAGTGGAAGAATTGTTAGTGTCTCCTCTTCGTGTCTCGGGAAGCTGGAAGCTGTATTATTTTCAAAAAATAAAAATATATATTTTTTGTACTTTACACAACATTGAGTCAAACTTATCCTTGTTTTAATCCTTGTTTTATTTATGTTAAATTGTTGTTGTCGGTTAATTTTCCATTTTATTTATTTGGTTTAAGATATCATTATTTTTTATTTATTATTATCATGTTAGATGTTTAAACTTTTCTGCATTTTATAAGGCAATATATACTTTTTTGTTTTTGTCCGTAGGCTACTTAGGTTATTAAAGAGTTACGGCCCATCTACACTACAGGCATGAAAAAATCTTGAAGCTGGGCGTGTCTGAAGCTTGGCGATTTTTTGCGAGCAACCAATCACATGAATCTCCCGCCCCCGACATACAAAGCAATAGCAATGTTAAAACGAAGTAAACTGGATATAAACTCTCCAAACAGGCGAAAAAACTATCAGTTTCACCCACTGTCTCTGCCACCTCCCTCCATGCCTGGTTCCTCCGGTTTGTATCCCGGTAAATAGTTCCGGTCGTAAAGAACCGGCTGATTTGCTACCGTAATATCTCGTTTGGAATATGAGGAAATGAACTGCGGTCTGGCTCTCCCAGCTTGCACGCGGTTGGATTGGCTGAGCTTGCACTGGCGGGATTTGCATAAACGGAATTTGATTGGCTGATGCCAAGCATCGAGCCTCAAAAGTTGAACATTGTTCAACTTTTGATGCCGATAGATGCTCGTGATGCTTGCAAAGCCATGCCATGCTCCCCACAATGCAGTTCGGCGAAGATTAAAAATCTTCTACGTCACCCCATTCAAGTGAATGGGCGAAGCGTTGAAAGCATTTTTTGATGCCTGTAGTGTAGACGTACCGTTATCGTGTCAAAATATAGGAAATGTATTAATATTTTATTGTATAATCGGTACCGGAAATTACATCATTCAGAGCACCACCTATTGGCCAAAGACGCTGCCACCGGCATTGCGATCCATCCTCTGACAAAGTAAGTTGGGTCACTAAAGTCTGATACATGTTTTGCTTAGATTTAATAATTGGGGCTTTTTTTTAAGCCTTTACTCGCATGGTTCATCATACATACTGAACTGTTCTAAGTCTGAGAAATGCTTTCGCCATAATCAGCAAAGCAACATTAATGTGAAATTATTCTTGCGGGCGGCTAGCTAGCTAGCTCACGTTCAACATAAGCTTAAACTAGTTTAGCTACATTTATATCAGCTCATAAGTGGTGTGTGAAAAATATTTGTCTTAATTACGGCTACATACGTCGGTGTTAAAGTGTGAGTTATACGTTATCTTAATCGCTTTTGTTTTACACATGACAGTACTAACACTGGCCGACATTTTAATATATGTTTGGGGGGAGGGGCATAGTCCACGTCCATGTGCTTGTTACGCGTATGAAACAGGAAACACGTAAATGAACTCAGTCTGTCTAAAGTAGTTAAACCGTCACAATGTGCATTTAAAAAAACTAGTTTCACTACATAATTCACTTTTTCTGTTCTCTCCTGCAGCTCCTGTACCCACACCACAAACCCATACACTGATCTACACCATCATAAAACCAACGGCACTTTTAAGAGCCAAACTCAACCTATCTCTCTGTCTATCTACCTACCTTTCTTATAGTTATTGTCTATCTTTTTCTATCATTCATTATCTATTTCTTCATCTATCCATCTCAATCTTACAATCTGTCTCTATCTCTGTTTGTCTCATACAGCAGCTGTTGCATATCTGTTGTGTCTGTCTGGCTGGCTGGCTGGCTGTGTTGCAATGGCAACAAAACACAACCCAGACCCCAATAATCCCACATCCAAAGAAGGGAAACGCATGGCTCTTGAGCTGAAGCATGAACACATCCTAGCTGAAGCTAAGGTTGGGGTTTTAACCCATATGACCTCATTCATTTCCCACTTGAATTCGGCACTATCTGTTATCCAAAAAATGCTGAACAGGCCAAGAGTAACTGGATTTTGGATCAATGTATACACAAGTTATTGAGCCGTTTCCGCTCTACATCCTGAACTCCTCCCTTCGATGCAATGCACTTCCGTTTTGGCGGACTGGGTTTGTTTTGCTAGCTAGCTCCGTTGTGCCGACAAATCACTGATATCGCAGAGACAAAGAGGATATAACAATTACAACATGAAGAAAAGTGGTTCGGGAACTACGTGTGTGGTAGTTGGTTGCAATCACTCGAGAAAGCACCTGAACGAGTGGTTAGATAGAGAGTGCTACGACCACAAACCAGCACCCAGCACCCAGCCATGTTGTTCATTAAATACAGATAAACACAACAAATACTGCATGCATTGTATTTTTTAATATTATATATGAATATTTTCATAGTGATGTAATTGTGTGGGCTGCTTTTATATTTTAATTTGTAATACCTGTTAGGATTAAACATGTGATCTTTCTTGTTGAAGCCATTTCTTTAGTTTCCTCTCAACAATTAATTAATTCAGTGTTATTTATGTACAGTATGAGCTTAATATGAATGATGAACTGTGTTAAAAGAAATTGTAGCACTCTAAGGAACATATGAAATGCAATAATGCAATAACAGTGCAATAATGAAATTAAATTACATCAAACTTTATTTTCACTCAAACAGTACAGGCACATATGATATATTGCACAGCATAAAGAGATCATGTAAATTGTGCATTATGTAAACAACAGACAACTGTTGGCTCCTGTGGGCATGACCTAAATAAGGCAGTTTATTTTGGTTTTATGCTGGGCCACGTCGTCATGTTATCCTCCCAGTTTTGCACTGAATTCGGGTGGGGGAGAGTAACGCCATCTCCAGTCAAAGAAGTAGAATCGTGTTCCCAAGCTAGCATCACTGTTAGCATCGAAATCGCTGTGTTTACACCAGTGCCCGTCTGACTGTTTACATCGGTTTACACCGACAGACGCTGTGCAAAAGAATTCCGGCGGAAATGAAGTGCATTTGTGTAGTGTCATGGCGCTACCCGTGTTTTGGCGCGTAAACTTGTCTATAGGGCCTTTGCAAAACGGTTCATCATTACAACATGGGGGGCAGAGGCTTACTAAATAAAGCTTGTTCAACTTGTTTTACTTCATTAGTTGTATATGGTTGGAAAAACTTGAAGCAAAAATGTTCTTCAAGTGAATTAATTTACTTTTATTTGTCCACTGTCATATGGTATCAGTTTATCAGCAACATCAACCTTACATGAGTTGTTACTTGGTCACAGAAAGCAGCTGAGGAGAGGAAACGGGCACGCTCTGTAGGAGACACTTTACAGTCCCCTAAAAGGGGCTGTGTAGGACGTGGCAAGCCGAGAGGGAGGCGTGGAGGGCGACGCCAAGGCTCAGCTACAGGTTGAAATCCCAATTATTTTACATTTTTATGAATTTACTAAGTAAATGGTTGGAAAATCGAAAAAAACACAGTAATTGCTTGTTGAGGGTCTACAATAATTCCAATATATAAACGCATAGTGACACTACAGTCGGAGACATTCCCACTGTGGTGTCATAAGAACTATGCTTTATTTAATTTTACAAGCTTTTAAACAATAGGTAGATAATACAAATCATCAGTTATCTGTTGTTAACCCTCTGTGTGATGTTTTACAGTCACATCCCCCCCGACTGAGGGCTTCCAGTCTTCCAGTGTGGAGGTTCTGCGTACTGAACCTTCAGCACAACACAAATTTGGTAAATCACAAAAATGGCTTTAAGTTTAAAACTAAAATCAATTTTTAAATAAATTGTGTTAGTGAGAGAAAATAACCTTATACACAACTGACAGTTCAGGACTCGAACGAGGAATGTAATTCAGTAAAGATATTGGCCAGTTCCATACTGAGCAAAGAAATGATCCTTGATTTTTAGTGTTCATCTTAAATATAGTCATTTACAGTTAAAGTTTCCCATTCTGTTCACAGAAAAGAATATGGAGAGACTCTCTGACATTCTTTCCTCATGTCCTCCTCCTGAGCCTCAAAAAAGCTCTGCCTCATCCTGGTCTTTTCGGCAGCAGAAAGCCTCAGAGCGCTGGAAAGAAGCGAGACCACACCACCTACAATGCCTTCTAGAAAAAGAGGCTGTTGGCCATCCCCTGTGTGGCCTCTGCCACGAGCCGGCTGTTATTAGGTGAGATAACATTTACCTTTATTTAAATTACTTTACCTAATTGTAATTTTTCAGTATTAATACTCAGTGCCCTTCTATTTCAGCTAACATGCATGACTTTTGGGATGTTAGAAAACTGGATACCTAGAGAAAACCCACATGAAAATGAAAGTAATTCTAGGATATTAGAATAATTTTGTATTTCCTCACAAGGTGTAGAGAGTGTCTCCCCGAGGAGTGGTTCTGTGGAGACTGTGATGTACTTCATCACAAGAACCAGCCACTCCACAACAGGGACAGTTTAATGAATGTTTTTTTAAACCAATTATTCCAACAACGTGTGTTGTTAGAGTGGAAGGTGGATATGACACCCATGACCAAGGTATGCTCTCTCAAACTTGCATTTTGATGTTCACATGTCTCTTCGGCCAGCATATAATGGTAATTAGTGCTTTTCTCTTTTTTTTGACAGCTTGCATATTGCCAACTGTGAAGGCACCCAACTGCTCCGGTAAAGGCACAAACTTCACTGTGGTACCAGGCAAACCAGTGATTTTAATTACCATCAATGGTAAACAAATATATATATATTTGGATTTCTATTGAATTGTTGTTATATGTTTACTGTTGGGCTGAGGCATTGTGCTTCCACTTGGAATAAAACCTTCATGTAATATCTGTTCATCTTTGACTATTTGTAGATGGAACTGTTGTAAAATGTGTCTTAATTATGTTTATTTACTTGTTCCAAGGGTGTTATGACTTGCATCTGCCACTATATGTCTGTCAAACTTGCCAGCAGCAGTGGACCCCCGACTTGAAAGTCTTCCTTAAGAGTGGATACTGGCCAGCTTCGGTCAGTATTTCCACACTTTACACCTTGGACCTCCTGAGCTCCTTTGAAGAGCTCAAGGTCATCTCTCCGGGATACTCCAGACAGGCCTTTGCAAAGCTGCTGGAGCATCGCACAAAGTGTGGAGGAAGAGTAAGTGTAAATATTCTTTACCATATTATACATTATAACATTTCCGTAAATAGACAAAATCACAGCAATATATGTAATTATCTTCCAATCTGGACCTGTCAACGGAGATGCACTGCAGCGCAGCTTTCTGGAGTTCTCCTATGCCTCGTATGAGGAAGACCAGCTCTGCTGTGGTGCTCCTTTCATCTGCCCTGCCTGCACGTCGGAGATGTTGGCTGTTTCTGCCGATGGAAACAGGAAGCTGTATCGCTTTCGACGAAGTGGAAGGTGCTGTTTTTACAATGTTTTTTTTATTTTTTATTACTGTTTATATTTCATGGATATATTTGCTAATCTTTTTTTCCTCAGTTCTGATGGCAGCGCCTTTTTTAATGGGCTCTTTGTAGCAGAAGACAGCGCGGTGGCTGCATTTGTCGACAAAATACAGAGATCACTGAAAAATGCAAGTTTTTATTCGTCATTTTACCTTATAGGTATATCACAAAGATAGCCATGTATATCCGACCCTGACTTTCTTCAAATTCAGCTACTTCTCCTTACCATCTACTCCAAAATCAGATAATTAGAACAAATGGTGTAGATCGTGATTCCATTGCTTTTAACTGATTTGTCATGATGTAATGTGTGTCTTAGACCCAGGGAAGAGGCACATGTGGGGACCCCCAGTGGACAGCAGCGAGGGAGACGTCAATGAGGGCTTCGAAGCTGGATGAAGAAGGGATGGAGGTGGCTGTATGTCGCCATGGGTTTCTTTTGAAGGCCTTAAATATGTACAGGGGGGAGATATTCGCCTACCCCGTGTATCTTCAAAAGGAACCCATGCCAGCCAAAGCCAAGTTCTTCGCCATGGATGTGGCTTGCAAGTACTGGCCGTACATGGAGAAAGCTGCAAGTGTCCTTCCTGCTCTCCAGGAGCTGACCACCATGAAGCCATTCCTCAGTGTAATGCATGCTCGAGCCCATGCTACCAAATGCGAGGTATGTGAAATATTTTTGTATCACGTACATTTATATTTTTTATATTTATAATACTGAAGTAGTAAATATCTAAGCTATACTGTTTAGTATAGTAGTATTTAGCCTCTTTGCACAACAATTCCAGCAACCTTTTACCATCAGATTATATGGAGTGGGAAGAACCAGGAGGGAGCAGGGATGACCGCTGGGGAAGAGGTGGTGCAGGTCAACAGCTACCTGTCCCGTTGTGCCCTGACAACAAAATACATGTCCAAAGCAGGTGAGTGGAAGGTTTTGCCCTATTATTGCATACTTTTATAGATGACACATCATAACTTCATTATTGCTTTCAAAAGCACGACTGGACATGCTCACAGTGCATGCAATGGGATGGAACAGGAAAAAAAGGTGACTCCCTTCATCAGGCACTTTCCACAAGATATGTGAAGGTGAGCCTCCTATTAAAGGTGTTGTTGTGTCCTTTGTCATTTGCACATGGCTTGTTGTTAATCATTGCAAGTTTTAATCTTGATAAATGTCCATCGTCTACTGTTTATCAGACTAGTAAGAGGCTCCTGGAAGAGACTGCAAGTCTTGAGGAACTCAAGACGGAGCTACATTGTGTCTCAGATGACATGGTTTCGACGTGGATTTCCGACGTGAAGGAATGGGCATCTGGTAAGCACGACGAGATAACACCAGCTACATATCATTGTCCATGACTGTTTGAATTTACAGATTTGATCCTAAAGAGCAGCCAATTTTAAGGCAATAAGGCTGATTTTTCATGCCATGTAATGGGACCCTCACTGGATTTCAGTAGACAGGGACATAATCTTCAAGCAATAGCAAGCCAACTATGTGTCCATGTTTATCTCTGATATGTTCCAGTTTCCATAGTTGTACCATCAATTTGTGTTAAAAGGTGTTAAATATGTTGCACAACTTTGTTTCTCAAAACCGTTACGTGTTGTGTAACAGTACATTTTACTGCCAATATTATTTCTACAGGAACATCAGAAACATCGGGTACTTCTGAAGACATCCTTCAAACAGCACTTCAGCAAAGCATTGAGGGGCTTTACCTAAGTGTGAGGCAGCGGAAGCAATCCCTTTACCGACAGAATGGTATAACAATATAATGTTTTAGGTTGCAGATTCAACCTACTGAATTATATATATTTTTTGCACTTGCAAATATAGTTTGTCACATATCCCTATCCCACTACTTCATGTCTTTTTCAGACAGCAGCAAGCTCCGCCATCGACTTCGAAGGAAGCTTGCAGACGACAAAAAGCGCCTTAATCAGGAGATACTGAAGTACAACCAGCTGGTACACGACTCTGCCAGAGGCATAGATGTTGCTGCGGTGGAGCATTCCCTCTCTGGAGGGAGCATCATGTCCGCGCTGTGGCCGTGGGAAGTTCATGGCATGGGTCAGTTTTCAGATATTTCATAATAATTAATTGGAAGTTCTGTTATATGAAGGTATACCTTGCTGAGTTATGCACATATCATGTAGAGTGTTAGAACGTTCATTTAGTTTAAGGGTATATCTTAAGTTTTCTTATTGTGTATACATTTGATTATTTTGAAAGTACATGTTTGGAGTTTTAAACATATTGTTATGCTATAATGAAAATGTGATTCATGTATATACATAACTGTGATTGGATTTTAGCAAACTTTACAGCCAAGAAAAAGATACTTGATCAAGTCATGCTTACACGGAGACTGCAAGAGGAGAAAGGCATCCTATTGTGGGAGATGGCGCAGCATTGCACATGGTTGCAGAACATGGCAGTTGCTCTAAAAAATTAGGTGGCTGAGGAAAGTAAGTTGAAAGCAAAACTTAACCTCCCTTGTAAAGTATGAGTTTTAAAGGAAAAAAAGTCAGCCCAAATCATTCTTGGTCACAGAAAGGATGGAGTATAATGGCCTTTGCCCATTCGTCCCGGCCATTTTACATAATGAAGTCCCTTGACAGTGACAATCATCTTTATATGTACATGGGAGAGAATATACTCCATTGAAGTGCTCTGGCCTCGTGAAGCAATCTTACTTTATAGTATGTCCATATAACAATATTTTGTGTATTTTCAGATGTAGACAAGGGGAATGGAGGACTTGGGTGCACCCTAAGAAGGAAGCATGCTGAGGTGTTGGAGAGGTTGCAGGTGGTACTGCAGCAGTACAAGACTGCTTTAGGTCCTGATGCTTGTTTCCTTCAACATGAAGAGGAAAGTCAAAGTGGCCTAAGCAGTCCAGACACCAGTGAAGATGAAGAAGGAAACATAATTTAGGTAATTTACTTATGAATTAATGTACAGTATCTTTGTTGATTTAGCCTCAACCTAGACATGTTGCTGTTACTTTTGTATTCATTAATGCTAAACATACATTGTGTATTCAAAAACCTCAAATTTGGTTTCTGATCTGCCCCTCTTTTTTTGTTTCTCTTTATTTCCCCAGATTGCTGCTGCTCTCAAGCACGAATATCCGCCAAGACTTGATGTGCTATCAGAAATGTAAATACTTTACTGACTTTATATTTAGAGATTGTATTCATACTCCTCAATGAAAGATCACCCTTGAAAATGTTGACCATATGACTTTTCCCTATGCCGCAGCATCAGGCCAAACATTTCACTTGTACACAACTTAAATTGTATTGAAGAAAATGCTCAGCGTCCCTGGAATGCATCCTGAGCAATGAACCATTCACTTTTGATCCTTTTTGAAACACTAGAATGTAAATTCCTAAATCTCCAAGTATATCTTGCTGGTTACCATACAACTTGGTGAGCACATCATTGTCCAAGAGCAGGAGGTCTTTCCCTTTTTTCCCAGAACGGGATGCCTATGCATTATTATTTTCGATCTCTTATAGGATTTACCTGTCATTAACTTTATATGACTGCACTTGTTACACCGCAGGCCAATAACAGCTTTCCTCTAATTCTTCATTTTTGTTTCTTTTGCGTTACTTGCTTTAATTGCTTTGTCAGTTATATTTCCTTTTTGGTCTCCAGCTATTAACCTGATTGATTGAAGTACTTCAACATGTACAATGCACAGTCTTTTAGGATGTATAATTAGGGACATTGAGATAAACAACAAATAGTTTATTTGGTGAATCACCTCATTGTTGTTCTCAAAACCAAATAATACATTGTTATAAATTGTTATATTTGGTTTACACATAGAATGTACATGTTTAATATACATAGTTAAATAATAAACAAATGTGTTGTATGATTTCTTAATACTGTATGTTATAACCGTTTGCATAACTTGATTTTATGTTCTGTTGTCCATGCTTTTCATGTTAGACTAACCCCAACGCTCTAGAGTCAAGACGTACACCCTTATGGTGGCCTTTTACTTGTATTGTGGTGAAACACATAAGTAAACCATTGCCAGAGAGGACCATTTTATTGTTTTAAAAACAATGTTATTGATGTGGTTGGTTGATGAATAAATATAAATTAAGCATACATCTGTGGTACTTTTTGTTGTTTACATCACACTGCATTATAATGCGTTTGGAAATAAATTCATTTAGAAGTAACAATATGGGTTAGCACTTAAATATTTTTGTAAAGAGATTATCCTCATCCGGAACACTGGTTGTTGGTTTAAGATAAGATAGAACTTTATTGATCCCAATTTGGGAAATCTTTGCGTTGCAGCAGCATTACAACACATGGCATTATACAATACAAATAAAAAGAAAAGAAATAAAGAAGAAAATATACATGTTGAATTTACAAATGAGCAATAACAAGATATGCAAGGTATTATATTTACATAACTATGTGACAGATGGAATATTAAATATTAAACTGAATATGTCAAATGTACAGTGAAGAGAGAAACTATTGAGCAGAGAGTTCTCTTCCAGCCAGAGGTGATTTGTTGTACAGCAACACGTTCTCACTCTCAACCTGTCACATGTTGACGGACGGTCAGGGCCCCTCCCCGTCACCGACTTGCATAGAGCTCCCTGAACGTTGGTAATAGACACGTTGGGATCGAGGCGAAATGCTCTCCGCAGATCCATTCTCACAGCGTTTATCAACCTTTTTCTTACTCAATATCAAGCCACACTTATTGTTTTAACTTTATTTTAATTGAATAATGTAGGACTTTTGTTGCCGTCAGTTATGGGGACAGTAGGGGCTCAGAATACTGAAATCTATTGTTTCATCGTTTTTTCCTTCTAATTTTGTATTCTTTTCGAAACCACAGACTGTTATTTACTCAACAACACATAAGTATCCTTGTGTGTATTTATTTGTTTGATTAATAAACACAAGTTGGAGTCCGTCAGGACCGAGGGTCGGAGCAGCTCATTTGCCTTAGAGAATTTTACACCCGGAAGTAAGTATTCTCTCCGCTTCGCTTGACAAACCCATCCATGGACAAAGGATATGGCTAGAAAGGATCCGTCTTGTGTAAAACTCTCGCGAGAGTTTGGCTGAATGTCACATGGCTGAATGTTTACGTTTGGCAGGCAGCCTTTCAGTTACGATCGTTAACATCAGTGGGCCACAGCAACTGATGATGAGAAGCTAAACTATCTATTAATTATGTCAATTACAGGGAGTGTGATTGTTGAAATAGGGTGTTAGCGATCTTGCTGGTGTTCAAAGAAGAATGACAACACTGTAGATCACCAACACTATGGTTTATTTTTTATTCACAGGCAAGTCAACGTTGTCGCAGTAAAAGTCCCAAGATAGCTCCTGGTGCAATAAAATGTTCCCTTGCAGTGTTTTACTATTATGTCTGATGTTTCTCTATTAATATTGCTGCTGCATTAATGTGTATGTTGCATCATGTTACTGCTGTAGATGTGTTTCCGAGCCGCTCCGATTACAACGAGAGTTACAACGAGAACGTGACGTCATATTTACACTAGACGGATCCTTTCTAGCCTTAACCATGGACAAACCCCGTGATAGTCCTCAAGCTCTGATTGGATGTTTGAGTGTGCGCCGAGGGTTACGCCGAGCGTCGAACAGCACTTTGAAAAGGGATGGAACCACGGCAGACTGTCCAAAACTGGATTTGAACGGGTCCACCCCCTCCCCCACCCCGTTCCCAGAACTACAAATGTAGTAACTGTGTAGTAACTACACACTATTGTGTGTTTCGAAACATGTTCTATGGCACGTCTCTGCTGGGAATTGTTAAAAGACGTTTTCATATTTCCCATAATAAGAAGTTGCAAGTATTAAACTGTGTACATCCCTGGAGGTTTAGGGGATAGGAAACACTCACATTTAAAACATATAATTAATACATGGGGGGAAATTGCTTGTGCCCATAATGGGCAGCATTAATATATATATTAATGCTGCCCATTATGGGCAGCATTAATAAATAATAAAATAAAAAATAATATATATATTATTATATAAATAATATATACATATATATATAATATAATATAAATAATAAAGCTCTTCTGACCTTAGCTGTCATGTGGGTATATATACCCACATGCCAGCTAAGGTCAGAAGAGCTTTATTTAACAGCTCGTCTTATGTCTGTGACCCCTCCTGTTGTAAATTGATAAGCCTGAAACATGCACTTGTCAAGGTTCAGAGGCAAATTTTACAAATATGGCAGTAGCCATCGATCATCTTAAGATTAGATATACTTTATTGATCCCAAGTTGGAAACATTTGCATTACATCAGCATGTGTAACAGTTGTAAATATGCAGTGGTGTTTATTTGTAAATCATTTAGTATAATCACACAAATTCTGTGTTTTATATTTAATAATTCTGTGTTCCTTATTTATTGAATGTTCAATACCTGACAAGGTCGGAGATGAACAACTTGGGTCGCAGGTTCCTCAACAGTGCATTACAAGACATCTATCAATATGTGTGTATACCTCCATCATTAAACTGTCATATTCTGCACATTTCTTATACTATCTACATACATCTTATAAGAGTATAATACATATGTATAATATCAGTTAAAATCTTTTTTTTCTCAAAGCTTTTTTCTTATTCAAAATAAGACTTTAACCTAAAGTATTCTTTAATGTTTAAATAAAGCCTTATTAGTTTGTCTGTCTGTGTCTCCTATTAATATCTAATAATAAAAAGAATACATTTCAATAACGTGCTTTAACCACTAGGTGTCCCTTTCTATCAGCTGTGCACCGTTATGGTGTAAATATACCAATATACCGATTGGATCAAATATAAAAGTCAGCCGAATTAGTATTGATACTGCAAGGAGTTGAACGTCCGTCAAAATGTGACCGGTTGGGAGTGAGAACGTGTTGTGTACAGAGTTATTGCAGTGGGCAGGAATGTTTTCCTGTATCGGTTCCTGTGACAGCGGAGCTGCAGCAGTCTGTTGGAGAAGGAGCTCCTGTCTGTCCAGTTGGGGGGGGGGGGTTATCTGTCTGTCCAGCTGCAGGTGGAGAGGATGGGTGGGGTTACCCATGATGGAAACATAATAATGTTTTTTTGGCTTACACGCCTTTCATCGTAGTGGACAATGTTGTCATATGCAATATGTTTGGATAGTTTCACCATTGAAATGCGTTTGATAACACTAGGTGCTCTAGTGCCAAAGTTGTGGCCCTAAAAAATATCAACTATTCATTTGTATGGCATCCAGAGCTTCCACATTTTAGGGAATATGTTTTTTGATTTAAAATATCATCAATGTCATAAGCAATGGTTGCATTAAAACCCTCCTATTGTATTCGTTTCCCCCCCTTACTTTGGTGTTCGCGGTCAAATTTGACCGGTCCTGTTTTAACTGCTATTACATTAACACAAAAACCATGAATCATCACCAAATTTCATTCATTTCATCAACATTGTATGTTGAGTTGCCACCTCAGCTCAAAAAATACAAAAACACAGAAGAATAGAAAGTTAACCCATTGAAATGATATGAGAGCAGTGCTACAAACTACAATTCCCATTAGATACGCGCCCAACAATCGTTACGAAGTACACAGAGATGACATATTTGTAGTTCTTCCGGCGTGTGTGCGTGGACTCGTTCGACTTGTCTTGCGTTGACGGCCGTATAGGCTCCATTCCCTTTCAGAAATCCGTCAATCGGGCGCGATCCGAAACCAAACCCTGTGTTAAAAAAAATATAAAATACAAATTTGCACTTTTGCCTCCTTAGCAACGGCAGTATCGTTTGGGTGGCGATCTGAGTTCGGGTACCGTATCTGTGACGTGACAAAGGGTCGCCGTGACAACGTGGTGATGAGATGTGGATAACTTTCCAGATAAAGACCATCCTGATACTCGAGTTGTGGTTTTCAATAAGTGAAAAAGAAAATTCAAAGTAATCACTACCATTTTAATATCTCAAGCATTTGTCCCCAAAAGCTTTCAAATGTAGTAGCAAAACCAGTGATCCAGATCAGGATCATTTTAATTAGGCCTATAATTAAATGATATAATAATACATTTTATTTTTAGAGCGCTTTTCTGAAACCCAAAGACGCTTTATATGCAAGCTTACCTCCAAAGCGTTATACTTCGGAAGTTAAACAAATTAGATAAGGCAGTGGATGGCAAAGTACCAGATTTCACACATGAATATGCTTAAAATAGGTTATGGTGTTCCTATCACTGACAATGAAATCATGTAGTATTTCAACTGTAATTTCCTAAAAAGTCAAATGCATTTTGGTGGAAGTTTTCATCTTATTTCTAATAGAAACATTAAATATGACTCAAATGGAGCATATAAACAAGAGAACAAACGTGCAAAAACAAAACTGGTGTTCAAATAACAGATTTTATTTTGATGCATTATCCCGGAGAATTCTTCAGCTGCCAGGAATGAGCCCACTCCTTGCCACTGAAAACAGAATGGAATAATGTTAGTTACAGTTACTGGTTTCGTCTTTCTGAAAAGCATAAACCATGTGTGAAGCAGACATCTTATAACTCAATTTATATAAGTAAATGTTTCATTTACCATTTAGAAAAAGTGAACATAGAAATGAAAACAAATGTTCTAACTAACAATAAAAACAAACAAAAACACATACATTAACAACAATGAAGTTAAACAATCGTTTGTTCCTACACTACTTCAGCTGCTTCAGAATAACAGCAGTGAAATATATAAGAGGACTGGTGGTAGATTTGGATGTTTTGCAAAAAATCCATTAAAAAAATGTCATCTGTGGAAGCCGTAGTACTGTAAAAAGCACGACCAATCATCTGAGCCGGCCCGGCTAAAGTAACTGGATGGCCTACCTGCCTGTCAGCCTTCCATCTTTGCACAAACTTATCTCGTGCCCTCATTGGTCATGTGCGCGTTCGTGTGTGTTGGAGGAGGGGCTCTATAAGGAAGTGGCAGATTTTCTCCGGTTGTGTATTTTCAAATTCTAGCGATCTCGAGCCGGTTTGTCAAACTTACATACCCTACCTTTTCCTAGTGTGTACATAAGCAAGAATGGAACACAACATGGAAGTGAAGGAAGTGCTCTGTTTATTTAAATGTGTAGTTAAATTAAAATAGTGTCCCTTGGCTGTGAAAGTTAAGATAAGAGTAGTTTTAAAATTGAAAGAAAAGAGAATATTAAATAATACCTTTGCAATAATATCTATATTTGAAGTTGATATCAAAGTGTATATTGGTTAATAAGATACCAACATCATTAAGAAATAAATGTATATAAAAACAACATTCAACTTGATCCTGGCCCAATATATTGGCAAACAGTCAGGGTCCGTCTGTGTCAGTTCTTTGGTGTCAGCTTGGTGTGTCCGGGCCTTAACATACAGTAAAAAGTGTACATACCAAGACAATGGCTTCTTCCTTGATGGAAGCAATGTTGTGGTTCTTCCTCCGCCCTGACACCCAACCCCCTCGCTTCTCATCAAACCTCTTGAGCTTCTTCTCAAGCCGCGGCTTTTTTGGCTGCTCCTCAAGGCGATGTCCACACATCTTCTGTGCACAAAATAAAATGTTCTGACAGAAGGGACATGTCTTTTTTGTAGACCCACCTGGCATGATTAACACGGGATTACAAACAAACAGACTGACAAACACAGGAAAGTAGAGAAGTACACAGCATAGATAGAAGGGTGAATAAAGAAATAGATGATAGATATAAGAGAGCTAGATAGGGAGATAGGGAGATAGGAAGATAGGTTGAGTTTGGCTCTTAAAAGTGCCGTTGGTTTTATGATGGAGTAGATCAGTGTATGGGTTTGTGGTGTGGGTACAGGAGCTGCAGGAGAGAACAGAAAAAGTGAATTATGTAGTGAAACTAGTTTTTTTAAATGCACATTTTGACGGTTTAACTACTTTAGACAGACTGAGTTCATTTATGTGTTTCCTGTTTCATACGCGTAACAAGCACATGGACGTGGACTATGCCCCTCTCCCCAAACATATATTAAAATGTCAGCCAGCGTTAGTACTGTCATGTGTAAAACAAAAGCGATTAAGATAACGTATAACTCACACTTTAACACCGACGTATGTAGCCGTAATTAAGACAAATATTTTTCACACACCACTTATGAGCTGATATAAATGTAGCTAAACTAGTTTAAGCTTATGTTGAACGTGAGCTAGCTAGCTAGCCGCCCGCAAGAATAATTTCACATTAATGTTGCTTTGCTGATTATGGCGAAAGCATTTCTCAGACTTAGAACAGTTCAGTATGTATGATGAACCATGCGAGTAAAGGCTTAAAAAAAAGCCCCAATTATTAAATCTAAGCAAAACATGTATCAGACTTTAGTGACCCAACTTACTTTGTCAGAGGATGGATCGCAATGCCGGTGGCAGCGTCTTTGGCCAATAGGTGGTGCTCTGAATCATGTAATTTCCTGTACCGATTATACAATAAAATATTAATACATTTCCTATATTTTGACACGATAACTCTTTAATAACCTAAGTAGCCTACGGACAAAAACAAAAAAGTATATATTGCCTTATAAAATGCAGAAAAGTTTAAACATCTAACATGATTAAAACAAGGATAAGTTTGACTCAATGTTGTGTAAAGTACCCGTTATGGTTAAAAAATATATTTTTTTATTTTTATTTTTTGAAAATAATACAGCTTCCAGCTTCCCGAGACACGAAGAGGAGACACGAACAATTCTTCCACTTGAAATGCGTTTAAACTGTGTGAGAGAGATGTTTAATCGGTTCATTTTAATTGGTTAATAATTGTTGTTTAATACTGGCAACTTCTAATTGTTGGGAGGGGGGCGGCGTTCGATCCAGTTTCGATTCCGTAACCTTGGCGCACTGCCACTCCAACATCCAATCCTGATTTGAAATGTAATCACGGGTACTGTAGTCCTAAACGATAGCTGGGGATTATGGGTAGTGTAGTGTCTTTGGCCATCCTAAACTCGATGATGCTCGAAATGTCCCTTATAGGCCTACGTCTGTTTCCGGTTATTTTTATTTTGAAATTCAGTTCCTGAAGGACGGCAAAAAAGCCCGAGATTATAGAATTAAACAAATAAATAAAAACAAGGATAATTGTGTGTTATTGGTGACTAAATAAAAGTGTGTTATTTTGAAAAGAATAACAAATTAGAAGGAAAAATGAGCCCCATTTATTTTCCTCACAGACAGCAACAAAAGTCCGAAATGATACGATTTTAAATAAAAGCAATAATCGTGGCTTGATATTGAGTAAGAACATGTTTTTATGAACCACACAGCTTCCGGTCTTCCTATAACACGTAATGCCGTGAGACTACCAACAGAAATACATTGCTTTTAAAATCGTGCTGTGCAACACGAAAAAAAAGGGGAAAGATTACCAATAGAAATACATTGCTTTTAAAATCGTGCTGTGCAACACGAAAAAAAGGGGAAAATCGTGTTGGTGAACACGAATCAATAGATTAAAAATCGTGTTGGTGAACACGAAATGCCGTGAGACTGGGTTGTCTATTCATATGCTAAGTCAAGCCAATTATTTTTTATGTGGAATATATGTTAAATCATTTTCATTCATATCCATGTATTTCTTAGTTAGGCAGAGTGTTTTATATTATTTATACTTTTTATACGTTTTGTCTGTAAGACGGTTTGATATTAATTTATCATGCATTTTAACTGAGAGCCTTGACATAAAGTGACTGAAATGTATGCCATTGATGTCAGAAATAAACGTGCTGTGATCTGAGCAAGACGCTAACTTTGGTCATCTCTCTAAAAATCCACAGGCACAGTTTATATGTTGGTTACCAGTGTTGGGCAAGTTACTTCCAAAATGTAATATATTACATATTACTTATTACTCTCTTTTGAAAGTAATAAGTTACATTACAATATTACTGTCTCTGAAATGTAATGAGTTACACTACTTTAGTTACTTTTTAGTTACTTTCACCAAAATAACCGCAAAAGAATAGCTAGGTATTTTAAATGCTAAAATGTAGTTTAGTGCAGCTCATTATGCATCCAGTGAAGGGCAATGAGGTATAGCATAACAACTGTGTAGGCCCTTAAGGCTACTAACAACTTGTATTACAGGGCTTAGTTGAATACTCGATTCTGATTGTAAATTCTTAACATGTGACACGTTGTTAATACAGCAGTACAGACCTCTGTCAAGGACTATAATGAAGGTTAACATATTGTAAATCAAGGAAAATATTATTTAAACCATGCTCATGGTTTGAAATGGCAAACATTGAAAGGCAAAAGTATTATTAAAACCATGTAGCCTACTACATCATCACCTTGGTCCCATCATATACGCTGGGAAGAGAATATTTACTGTGCTTGAAAACTGGTATCACATCATCATGTGAGGTTGACTTTGTGACCTGGAGAACATTTCAGCCTCAACATCAGCTCGTTGATAATAAGCTTGGGATATGAGATATTTTTGTAGCCATTCGTGGTGAAGGCATCTGTGCTATTGTATGCATTATTTTTGACCCAACATTTCTAAAGGCATGTCAGAATATGGTACTATTTTCACATGAATATTCTAGCCATTGTCTATTTTTATACCACAAGCTGCAAAATGACCGCCTTACCCCACTGTACAGGCGGGTAGTTGTTTAGATATACCTGGCACCTGCGGGCCGCAGAGGGGCGGCGTAGTTTCGGGCGACGAAGACTGCTGCTCCGGGGCTGGCGAGTCAGGCGGGAGTAAGCTAGTGTCCACAACGGAGGGTAACTGAGGTTACCTACTGTAACCCCAGCTTCTATGAGTAAATGGCGCAGCCCTCTAAGTCTATCGCTATTGGGTAATCCCCCTGCGCCCCCGCGCAGCACTGAAACACTTGTAGTCCACGCCCACCCGCAAGGTGGGCCCCACCCTCGGGCCTCCTTCCGGTATAAATAGGAAGGTGGCCCGGCAATCTGCTCCCATACAACATAACTTTTCTTCAGCTATTCGTAGAGCCAGTGGGGCCCCGCACTTAGAGGGCTGCGCCATTTACTCATAGAAGCTGGGGTTACAGTAGGTAACCTCAGTTCTATTTCGTATATAGCTTCGCCCTCTAAGGCTATCGCTATTGGGTTAAGGGCGAAGCATGATGTAGTCTGCGCCCCACTGGGTCCGCCCGGCACTAGAAGCACAGACATACCTGCTCAATAACACCCCCCTGCCTGATGTGCCATGCGTAATGGCTCATCACCGTACCTGGAACATAGCAAAACATGCCTATCTTCCCGACGGGGTGAAGGCTGGGAACAATACATACCGGCCGCTGTGAGAAAGTAGAGACGAAAGTCCCACCTCGTCCTGTGATCGTAGTGGGGGAACAGCAGCTCTCTGCGTGCAGACAGGCAGGAGAGCGCACAGCTGGATCCCTGACGTCACTCACTCTGACCAGGCACTCCGTACAAAGTGTGTTAGAGGAAAAAGGAACATCCCTCCTATAAGAGGGGAAATGGGCCGCTCTCCGCGTGCCAAAAGGCAGGAGAGAGGCGCACAGCTGGCTCCCTGACGTCACTCACCCCGACATGACACCCAGGAATGGGAGACATCCCTCAAATAAAAATGAATAAATGAACAGGGGGAAGACCAAGATGCAGCCGTGCAAATATCTTCCACTGACATTCCTCCGTGCAAAGCCGTGGAGGAGGAAATTCCTCTGGTGGAGTGCGCCTTGGTGTTCTCCGGGGGCTCCACCCCAGAGGAGACATATGCCTGTGACACAGCCTCACACAGCCAGTGTGACAGCCGTTGTGCAGACAGAGGTTGCCCGATCGAGCTCTCTCTATAGTGCACGAACAGGCGCTGAGAACGGCGCCAGGCCGCCGTGCGCGCCACATAGCAGGACAGCGCGTGCACCGGACAGAGGAGATTTAGAAAAATAGCGGGGGTAAAAACCGCGCAAGACACTGTTCCTGGGATGACAGGAGTGTTTCTTGTATCCCATGGAACTGCTGGGGGGAGAGGCTTCTCTGTGAAGTGCCGTAATGGTCTTCATGGTGACGAGCCACGCCATCGCCGCCGCTGCCCGTGAGGCAAAAGGGCTGCGAGGGAGTTTCCACACGCTGCCTTTCACTCCGTCTCTCCTCATGAGGCGCGTACACGCCCAGGGGATGAGAGGTGTGTGCATGCTGTCCACACGAGGCGTTATAACGGTGCTCGTGGTTATTATGACCGTGTGTAGGAGGCATATCTGGGACAGAGGAATGCCGCGAGTTCTGCAGTTTATAAACCAATAGGTTAAAACAGCAGGCTTCTGCAGCGAATGAACCACCTCTGGAGTGTCCCCCTGTTGGAAGAGACTCAGGGGGATCATCACGTGACCAGCTGACGCCAACGCCGAGCAGCTGCGTCACGGAGAGGGCTGTGTGGGTTGTGACACGCCGGAGGAGAGCTGTCAGTTCTTCCCCTCGCTGCAGCGAGAGTCGCGCTCTCATGCTGGCTGAGTTTAACTCCACTCCCAGATAACCGATTGTCTGAGAGGGAAGAGGACAGCTCTTCTTCCAATTTATTATGAAACCCAGGCTTTGACAGATGCGATACGAGATGTACCGTCTGTAAAGCGACCTCCTCCCTGGGGCGAGCCAGCAAATAGCAGGTCGTCCAGAGGAAAACCACACTCTCATCCCTCCTCTGTGTAGTGGCTCCAGCCTTCTCTACACAAATGCGAGGAGCCAGGAAATATCCGAACGGCAGACGATTGTCTGGTCTGATATTCCCTGAATGGAAAACGCAGGAATTTCCTGTGTTTCGGGATGATGGGTACGTGAAAGTATGCATCCTTCGGGTGGAAGTGAACCAGTCGTCCTGGTGAAAACATGTGGAATACTGACAGATCCAGGATGTCTCATTCCCCCAGTCTTTTTCGGGATTAGAAAAATAACGGGAGTGAAAACCCCTGATTTTCCTCCCTTTGAGGAACCCTGGAAATATCCTCTTTCAACAGGAGTTCCAGCAGCTCGGATTGGAGCGCAAGACATAGCTTCTGGGAGGACAGGAGTGTTTCCTGTATCCCATTGAACTGTGGGGGTGGGGGAGAGGCGAACTGCAGGACGTATCCTCTGCTGATCAGCCTGCTCATCCATCTGTCCATCAGACACACGCGCTGCCACTCTGAGAAACACTCTAAGAGCGGGCGCACATGCTCGAGATGTTCTGTGGTCGTCATGGCAACGAGCCACGCCAGGGAGTCTCCACACGCTGCGTTTCACTCCGGCTCTCATCATGAGGCGTGTACACGCTGGGCGTCCTTCCGCTTGCGGCCTCCTGTGGCCGGCGTGGACGCCGCGGCTGCTGCGGGCGTTGGTGCCGCTGTGGCAGCTCAGCCGACTGGAGCCAGCTGTACATGCTGGCGAATGCCGTCCACCTGTTCCGCGGCCGTCTTCATGAACTGGGGTCCTACTGGACGCTCCAATCAGTCCGGGCTGATTGGAGCGTCCAGTAGCACTTTTCTGGCCGTCTCCGTAACAGACGCCGCCGCGCTGTGGTGACGGAGAGGGGGAAAGCATGTTCGGCCGCCAAGCTGGAACCCTGCTCCGACTCTGTCTCCCCCGTCCGGGGGAGAGGAGGGAGGGGAGAACCGAACGGTGAACCGTGGAGAGAGGCGGGGCAGGAGTTGCTTCGGACTCCTGCCCGGCACTCTGCCCCAGGGACACGAGGCCCCGTCCGCGGGCTCGTAAGCCTGGACGGGCCAATCGTCCTCCTCGGCCACAGCAGCAAGAGTGTCCGCTCTCCGCTTCCTGTCGCCCGAGGGGAGACGAGCGCAGTGCATGCTACCTGCTGGTTTAGAGCCGCGTACGCGTGCTCTGACCCCCGGCAGGATTCGCATACTGCTTTTATCTCTGCATGTCATAACTCATTATGAACCCAGAGCCACATGAGGGACAACCACGGACGCAGTTGTTGCTCATGATGATTCTCAATTGCTGTGCTTCAGTAACTGTGCTGGTTTGCTGAAAAAAAGAGGGAGCAGATTGCCGGGCCACCTTCCTATTTATACCGGAAGGAGGCCCGAGGGTGGGGCCCACCTTGAGGGTGGGCGTGGACTACAAGTGTTTCAGTGCTGCGCAGGGGCGCAGGGGGATTACCCAATAGCGATAGCCTTAGAGGGCGAAGCCATATACGAAATAGAACGTGATGTCCGCATCTGACCTCTTGCTACTGTCTGCAGTAGATGCAGTGTTGCTGGCGTTTAGTGATGGTTGCTTTAACCATTTTCGTATAAATGATTATCCACAGATCAGATGTGTGTCACTGCTGTGGAAGCATCCTTCGGGCAGCAGAGCGGAAATGGTGGAAATCCAAACACCATGACGACCTCCTAACCTATCAGGCTCTCCTCTCCTCTTTCTCTGCTTCCATCTCTCAGGCAAAAAGCACTTTCTTTCAAGATAAGATCCAATCTTCCTATTCCAATCCCAAAAAACTATTTTCTATCTTCTCCACCCTCTTGGACCCCCCCAAAGCACCTCCCCCCTCCTCCCTTCTGTCAAGCGACTTTGTTAACCATTTTGAAAAAAAGGTTGATGATATTCGCTCTTCTTTTTCTGACTCACCTTTACTCACCGCTGGGTCACCAGACCCTCCCTTCACCCACACACTGACCTCCTTCACCTCTGGGTCACCAGACCCTCCCTTCACCCACACACTGACCTCCTTCTCCCCTCTCTCTCCAAGTGAGGTTCTTACCCTCGTTACCTCTGCCCGTCCTACCACCTGTTCTCTGGACCCTATCCCCTCAAACCTCCTTCAGACTATCGCTCCTGATATTCTACCATTTCTCACCCATTTCATCAACACTTCTCTAACTTCTGGTCACTTTCCAAACAGTCTCAAGGAGGCAAGAGTAAACCCTCTCCTAAAGAAACCCACTCTCAACCCGTCTGATGTTATTAACTACAGACCCGTCTCTCTCCTCCCGTTCCTGTCTAAAACACTTGAACGCGCTGTCTTTAAACAACTCTCCTCTTATCTCCATCAGAACAACCTTCTGGATCCGCACCAGTCTGGTTTCAAGGCAGGTCACTCAACAGAAACTGCTCTCCTTGCTGTCTCTGACAAACTGCACACTGCTAAAGCAGCCTCCCTCTCCTCTGTCATCATCCTTCTGGACCTGTCTGCTGCATTCGACACGGTGAACCATCGGATCCTCCTTCGCACTGTCCAAGAACTTGGAGTTTCAGGCACTGCACTTTCCCTCCTCACCTCATACCTCAACGACCGCACCTACAGGGTTACTTGGAGAGGGTCCGAGTCCGACCCTTGTCAATTAACTACAGGGGTCCCTCAGGGCTCGGTTCTTGGTCCCCTCCTCTTCTCCCTGTACACAAACTCGCTCGGGTCTGTCATTAGCCCGCATGGTTTTTCATACCACTGCTACGCTGACGACACCCAACTAATTCTGTCCTTTCCCCGCTCAGAGACCCAGGTCGTCGCACGCATCTCTGCTTGCCTAGCAGACATCTCTTGGTGGATGTCTGCTCATCACCTCAAGCTCAACCTTGACAAGACTGAACTGCTCTTCCTTCTGGGAAAAGATTGTCCCACTCTTGACCTAACAATCAACATCGGCACCTCTGTTGTTTCCCCGACTCAGACTGCAAGGAATCTGGGTGTGGTCCTAGATAACAAACTGTCCTTCACTGCAAACATCGCTGCTACAACCCGCTGCTGCAGATACACGCTTTACAACATCAGGAGGATACGTCCCCAGCTGACCCAGACATCAGCGCAGATTCTGGTCCAGGCTCTCGTCATCTCACGCCTAGACTACTGCAACTCCCTCCTGGCTGGTCTACCTGCATGTGCCATCCGACCTCTGCAGCTCATCCAGAATGCAGCGGCTCGTCTGGTCTTCAACCTTCCCAAATTCTCCCACACCACACCGCTCCTCCGCTCCCTTCACTGGCTTCCAGTAACTGCTAGAATCCACTTCAAGACACTGGTACTTGCGTACCATGCTGCGAATGGATCTGGCCCTTCCTACATCCAGGACATGGTTAAACCGTACACCCCAGCACGTGCACTCCGCTCTGCATCAGCCAAACAGCTCGCTGCACCCGCACTGCGAGGGGGACCCAAGTTCCCGTCAGCAAAAACACGTGGGTTTGCTATCCTGGCTCCAAAATGGTGGAATGAGCTCCCCATTGAAATCAGGACAGCAGATAGCTTACACATCTTCCGACGCAAACTGAAAACTCATCTCTTTAGACTCCACTTCGAGCGATAGAATTACTAACAAAGCACTTATATACTAATAAAGGGCTGGCTTTCTAAATGCCAGTTGAGTAGCACTTGAAATGTTTGGCTCTATGAAACCTGATGTACTTATATGATTCTGTTTTCTTAAAGGTTGTATCTTCCTGGTCGAATGCACTTATTGTAAGTCGCTTTGGATAAAAGCGTCAGCTAAATGCAATGTAATGTAATGTAATGTAATGGAAGCACTTTGGAACTGATGCACGCGCAGCGGAGCAGGTCACGCGCACCTGACACAATTTGTTGTTAGTATTTTTCGCTACCTTCTCTTTTTTGAATGGTTGCATAACGTTCAACTTCCCCGAAGATCTCGACGCGAACCCTGAAGGGTAAACACCAGGTTTACTAATCTACCCGCACAGTTTGTCCGGTGTCGGAATGTCTCGCTATGTTAGTACATTCTTAAAAAACAAAACACCATTTAATTTCGGGTTAAAATGTGTTGTAACTGCGTTACTGAGCATTGTAACGGGTAATATATTACCCACATTTCATTAGTAATGCGTTACATTACTTCGTTACAGCAAAAAGTAATATATTACTGTAACTCCGTTACTTTTGTAACGCGTTACACCCAACACTGTTGGTTACACAGTGCTCCTTAGCCTTAGCTGGTCCAGATTACCCCTTGGTCTGGTGCCGGTAACAATTGGGGACTCGTCCGGGAGGATCTAGCTTCGCTGCCTGGTGAAGTTGGTGCTGTGACGACGTGAACCCGTGTCCAACGCTTCAGGGAAGGCTTCAGGGAAGACTGCAATCCAGTGCGTCATCCAGAGAGCAGAGGCCACCTGTGTAACATCCAGTGCTTGAATTGGGCCGGTACTCACCGGTACGCAGTACCGGCACTTCTGATTTTTACCCATGTGGTACCGGCACTTCTTACTGAGTACCGGCAAGGTGCCGGTACTCAGTAAAATGCCGGTACTCAGCCGCCGGCAATATACGTATATATTGTAAACGCAATGCAGCGCAAATGTGGGGCTGACTCTGCCTCACAGAGGGTGACTGGCTGTCTACATGACGTGGCCTGCCGACATTGCCACTTTCATACAGATCATACTAATGCCGTCGATTGGTCTCTGTGTGTCATTCAAGCTCGGGAGGGTGTGTGTTGGTGTATGTGTGGCGCGAGCGAGCGAGAAAGCGCGCGCACCGGTTACGTGTATTGTTGTTAGCATCTGGTGCTAGCTAGCTGCGCTAACGGATATAAGGAGCTTTTTCAACAACAAGGTGGAGGGAGAGTCCTTTGCTGTCAGACTGAGAGGCTGATAACTACAGCTCTGGTGAGGTAAATTACTCTCTGAGTCTTTAGATAGTTAACTTAGTTTAAGTTATCTCAGTGGGTCTCAAACGGTTCGGTCACCATTTATGTAAACACATATTTCCATTTGAGGGGGTAGTGATTAGTAAAATATGCATGAATAATACAAACAAAATGTTAACTAGGTGAAAAAAGGTAAGATAAACTTGTTGAGAGCTAAAACTAGTCTTTGCTGTTGCCTCAAAGAGGAGCAGGGGGGAGAGGAGGGAGACAGGAGAGGCCGATTCAGGAGCCCAGACACACTCACAACTATAAATGAACCAAAAACAAATAAATAAACAAGTTTCAATGTTTTTTCATATTGGATATTGTATGTTATTGGTTATGGCCATGTACTTATGATTTTATGATTATTTAAATGTGTACATTTTTGTTTCATATGGGTGTAGTCTCTTTATTTCCCCCTCAAAATGCACCAGATTGATGCATTTAAGTCCAACATTTAAAAAAAAATCTTACCGGGGGAGCATGTCCCCGGACCCCCTTATAGGATTTGAGGCCCGGCCCCACTGTTCCCAAATAGATTTGCAATTTTTTTTAAATAGTAACCCATCTCCATGTTTCTTTTTGGGTAGTAGATTTAAACTAGAGGGCTATCACTTTGTGCAGCAACGCTATTGACAAATAAATCCAGCAAAATGGCACAAAAAACTGGTAGTGGCCTCAGGGACGAGGAGTCATTTACAGTTTTTCTCAATTGCTAAACCCACTATTTAGAATCAAAATTCATTTCTTCAAAACAAGAACATAGCCATCTAAACAGAAACACACTTGCCATAACTCTGAATATCTTTTGCGAAATGCACTTACATGACCAAAACTGAAAATACTGGTCACAAAAAAGAATAAGTCGATCTAAACAGAACAAATTGTCCTCTAATGAGACAAATGAGTTTTCATAACTGAAACTCCGGTCACCATAATAACCCATTCTACCATAACAATATACATTTCTTGCAAAGTGCTCTAAGGCACTCAAAACTAAAAATACCCCTTCCAAAACCAGATACCTTCTCCAAAAACAAACATTTGTCAGCTCATTAGAAGACTATTTGAACAGTCATTACTAAGTGGCACACTAAATACTGACTACAATCATCAATACACAAACCTCAAGCTATCGATATTGGAAACTGAATGGAAAACTGACAAGTTGGGAGAAACAAACTTACATATAGGAAAAACAGTGTGTTACTGTAACTATGTCATTGTTTTTATTTCTCATTTTCAGTAGTGCACCGTAACATAAACAAAAGATGAATAGCAATACACTGGAAAAAAAATAACATGGGTAAATGATGTAAATCAGCAGTAAAGCAGAGAATGAGATCTATATAGCTTTACTGATCTGCTCTTTGCCGTCTGTCTGGCCACATAGCCTCATCTACGTCACAGCGTATGTCTTCCCTTGCAAGGCAGCGTGGGAAATATCTCCTTGCGTGTCGACACCACCCTTGACAAACATCTTCTAATTACAATTACTATAGGAAATTCATTGATGTCAGCTGTGAGCAATTCATTTACATGGAAGTGAAGTACTCAATTCACCCCAATACAAAAAAAAACATTTCTCAATGTGCAAAAAGGAAAAGACCACAATTACTGACTGTAAAAATGTTGTATCAGCTATAGCTAATCCTCCCCATATGAACATCTCAAAGAGCTATGCAAGTCATATCAACACTATTATAGCTTTACCGGCACCATTTAAAAAAATATTTTAAGTACAGTCATGCAAATTCTATCATGTAAATGTTTTCAATGTAACATCATTACTGTAAGGTATACAGTACATTCCATGGAGTTACCTTTTTCAATGGGGTGATTGACTGATAACAAGTGTTAATATTTTGCACATCAAGTGTCAATTAGTGTAGCTATGGTCTAAGTTTATGAGGAAGTGTTATCCACTGTGAGAAGATTATTTTTGTTTTGTAGACATGAGTTACACAAAAGATTTTTGATCTTTGTGTAGAGAATTGTAACTTCAGTTAGAGAATTGTGTGATCTGTTTTGCAAAACACTGCTTAGCATCTGCATTTTGTGTGATATCAATGATAAATGGTATACTGTTGTAGAGAAATGGTTTTCTGTTTCGATGGCTGTGCTGTTGGTTTGATGAAAGGAATTTTGATTCTAAATAGTGGGTTTAGCGATTGAGAAAAACTGTAACCAGCCAGTAGGAGTCAAGCTTTACTTTCTTTTATATCCATAAAGAAAAAGTAAATCTGTTTACAGTTGTTTCATTATGGATGTTGAGAGGTATCCATATATCTCTTCTTTTTGCTCTCAAAGTGCACCAGATTGATGCATCTAACTTCAATATTTAAAAGGTCCACTCCCCACTTATAAAAATAGCACTTTACCACTGCACCCCCTCTAATCTCAGATGCACCCTGAGTCATTTTGTTTAAGTACAGTGAGCCTTTCTAAAATATACAGTAAAGAGACAAACCCACCAGCATTATAGGATATACTATGACTTTGTGCGAAATACTTGTTGCTGATTTAGAGTACTGGCACCTTTTTTATTCCAATTCAAGCACTGGTAACATCATCATGGCCACTGTTACCCCACGGCGAACGCTGTTGTTCGAGATCCAAAAGAGACTTTCTGGTTTGTGTGCAAGTCAGCTATTGGCAGTTGCAATTGCAATTAGTGACGGCAGTTAGACCAGCAACATTCTTGAGCTGAGTGAACCAGAACCGCATGACCTGATCATTGATCATATCAGAAGTGAGAAATTGAGAGTCCTGGAGGATGAAGGCATGGTTCAACTCCTACTCCTCATCGACGACATGCTGAGTGACCTTCTGGCCAAAGACACCAGAGCTAGCCAGGCTGCGTTCCTTGAGAGGGGAGATGTAACAACCCATCAGCAGGGAGGCTCCACTCCATCTCATCTCGACCCCGACCATCTAGATAGACATCCAACTACGTCAACCACAGACATTCCTACACAGCCATTGAATATGAACAGAGACATTCACACCCCGCCAGCACAGATGGGAAGAGATCCTGGTATGCCAGCCAGTAACCTCACCACTTCTGCATCGGCCAAGTCACCCACAACAGGTGTGGGGAGTGCTCCCCGTGGTAGGGTGAGTCTATCTTCTAGTATGGGAGATCAGGTACTGAGGTTAAATGATGTGGCAGCTCTGCTCCCCCGCAGAGAGTTTAAGTTACATGGTGGACACATTTCCGATGTTGGTTCTGACATGTCATACACACTCTAAAAACGAATTCAGGCGACCTTTCACCTCCACTTACAGTTTTTCTCAATCGCTAAACCCAGTTTTTAGAATCTAAATTCATTTCTTCAAAACAAGAACATAGCCATCTAAACAGAAACACACTTGCCATAACTCTGAATATCTTTTGCAAAATGCACTTACATGACCAAAACTGAAAATACTGGTCACAAAAAAGAATAAGTCGATCGAAACAGAACAAATTGTCCTCTAATGAGACAAATGTGTTTTCATAACTGAAACTCCGGTCACCATAATAACCCATTCTACCATAACAATATACATTTCTTGCAAAGTGCTCTAAGGCACTCAAAACTAAAAATACCCCTTCCAAAACCAGATACCTTCTCCAAAAACAAACATTTTTCAGCTCATTAGAAGACTATTTGAACAGTCATTACTAAGTGGCACACTAAATACTGACTACAATCATCAATACACAAACTTCAAGCTATCGATATTGGAAACTGAACGGAAAACTGACAAGTTGGGAGAAACAAACTTACATATAGGAAAAACAGTGTGTTACTGTAACTATGTCATTGTTTTTATGTCTCATTTTCAGTAGAGCACCGTAACAGAAACAAAAGATGAATAGCAATACACTGGGAAAAAAATGATGTAAATCAGCAGTAAAGCAGAGAATGAGATCTATATAGCTTTACTGATCTGCTCTTTGCCGTCTGTCTGCCCACATAGCCTCATCTACGTCACAGCGTATGTCTTCCCTTGCAACACCTCGACACCACCCTTGACAAACATCTTACTGAAGTGAGGGAGGTCTTTTATAGGATTCTCACTACAGTAATTACAATTACTATAGGAAATTCATTGATGTCAGCTGTGAGCAATTCATTTACATGGAAGTGAAGTACTCAATTCACCCCAATACAAAAAAAAACATTTCTCAATGTGCAAAAAGGAAAAGACCACAATTACTGACTGTAAAAATATTGTATCAGCTATAGCTAATCCTCCCCATATGAACATCTCAAAGAGCTATGCAAGTCATATCAACACTATTATAGCTTTACCGGCACCATTTAAAAAATATTTTAAGTACAGTCATGCAAATTCTATCATGTAAATGTTTTCAATGTAACATCATTACTGTAAGGTATACAGTACATTCCATGCAGTTACCTTTTTCAATGGGGTGATTGACTGATAACAAGTGTTAATATTTTGCACATCAAGTGTCAATTAGTGTAGCTATGGTCTAAGTTTATGAGGAAGTGTTATCCACTGTGAGAAGATTATTTTTGTTTTGTAGACATGAGTTAAACAAAAGATTTTTGATCTTTGTGTTGAGAATTGTAACTTCAGTTAGAGAATTGTGTGATCTGTTTTGCAAAACACTGCTTAGCATCTGCATTTTGTGTGATATCAATGATAAATGGTATACTGTTGTAGAGAAATGGTTTTCTGTTTCGATGGCTGTGCTGTTGGTTTGATGAAAGGAATTTTGATTCTAAATAGTGGGTTTAGCGATTGAGAAAAACTGTAATGAAATGCGTGGTTGCAAGATAAAAATGTGAGTTAATTGATTTAGATACACATTTTAAGTTGCAAACATTAATTTATAAGTTGTGTTGACGTAATAATGTTGGTAATGACATCAACTTAATATTGCGTGTAATTTGAACTCTGATTTCTGCGTTAATTGACCTAAAACAAAATTCAAGTTGTAGTAAGTAATGCAATTGGCTTGATAACTTAATTGTTCTACACCTTGAGTTAAGGATTTCAAGTCCACTCCCACTTAACATGCCTGGACAAGTTCCGACAGTTAAGACAAATAGAAATATACAAAGGACATTTTAAGGTGAGTGTCATATTTTGTGATTCAAATGCAGTAGATAGCCTTGTAGTTGCACTGTATAGGCAAATTGCTGTTTGACCAAAATTAGCAGCCTTTGAACTGTGAAGAGTTCTGTGAGAGGATATACAAAGTAGTAGAGGCTACTGTGAGAGTAAAAATACTTTGGTTACTATTGTGATATTTCTTTTTATTGAAAATGAATCTCGTTGAAGCAGATCATGGACATGCTTCTTGAGGTAGGATCGTTATTTAGAGTTGTCATTGAAATGCAAGTTGTTGGCAGTCACCCATTCAGAATATATTAATTTCGGTAATTTCTCTTTTTTTCATACAATACAATTACATACAATACAATTGAAGTACGCAGAGAACTATAGCCATCCGCTGCCTTGTCATGTGCCTTGGAGAAAAGGAAGAGGACCTTTTCAAGGAGTTTAGCGACGTAATTCAAAATCTTGAAAAAAAATAAAATCCAAGGAAAAAAGCACTGCTCTCTGTCAGTTACATTTTGAAGCATATTGCACTTTTGGCCACACCCCAATCAATAATATCTTAGCAACATTCAGCATGGATAGGTGTTGACAGCAATATGGGAAAAGGATTGTGTAAAATTTGAAAAGTGGCTTCTGCTCTTCACTTAACCAGTTCAAATATTGTATGGAACCTGCAAAAAAGATGAGAAGGTACACTAAAACTTGCACGGTTGTGATTGACCAAATCTGTCCACATGCATTTAAACACTAGGCAAAGTACTAAAAACCACCTCTGTGTTTCCTCAGGACCACATTCCCATGATGACACACACATGCAGACTCAATAGGTGAAAACAATACCAGCGTTGCTTTAGCAGCTGGTATCCACACAGCAGGTTTGAAAAAATCTTGAAAATCTTGCAGCTGGGCGTGTCTGAGAGCTTGGGGATTTTTTGCGAGCAACGCGACCAACAACCAATTACATGAATCTCCCGCCCCCGACATACAAAGCAAAAAACCCCGGGGATTTTATGCGAGCAATATATATATATATAAACTCCCCAAACAGGCGAAAACCTACCAGTTTCACCCACTGTCTCTGCCACCTCCCTCCATGCCTGGTTCCTCCGGTTTGTATCCTGGTAAATAGTTCTGGTCGTAAAGAACCGGGTGATTTGATACCGTAATTTCTCGTTTGGAATATGAGGAAATGAACTGCGGTCTGGCTCTCCCAGCTTGCACGCGGTTTGATTGGCTAGCGCTTGTACTGTCAGATTTGCATAAACGGGATTTGATTGGCTGACGCTTCCAGCTCAGCTTCAAAAGTTGAACATTGCTCAACTTTTGAATCCTGAAAATCCTGGAAATCTCCGCTTTGCTTCCCCACAATGCAGTTCGGCGAAAAGCGAGGCAAAGTGACATCACCCCGATTCAAAGTCAATGGGCAGAAGCGTTGGAAGCGTTGGAAGATTTTTTAAAGCTGCTGGACGTACCGTAAGAGTGACAGTTTGAAAAGTATGCAATTACCTAATTCATTATCTCTTATGCGCTAACCTATTATTTAATGTGGTTCAAAAGGACATGAATATCGCCTTCATCAGTGACCAGTCCACCCCAGGATCTGACCATACGATGGCAACCATCTTGGTCGAGGGAAACAAATGAATGAGCAAGCATTCTGCGTTAAATGTGTTCATACTGTTTGAAATAATGACTATCGGCAGCATAAACATCTTTGTTACATATTTTGTAAAATGTATGTGTGTGATCTGCAGATTGGTGGCCATTGAGAGTTTGTTACTGTAGTTTTACAAAAACTTTACAGATTTTACATATTTGGCACTGGTTTTAAATATGCAAAGGCCTCTAACTTTGTTGTGTCCCCATTTCCCATGGTAATATGGCTAATGTGTTTATTTATTATTTGTGGGACAATTTACATTTTTGTTATTTATCTTTTTTTTCAAGGTTTAAATGAAGCTCAGCACAAGTTCTTTCAGGAAGACTGGGTGTATACATTCACTCCGCAGCTGCATATAATCAGCTCATCACAGGCGTTCTCTTTAACCTATTACATTTCACCTCATTCTCCAGCAGCCAATCAACGTGCTGCAGCCAAACTATAAAATGGTTCTCCTCTCTCCTGCAGTCAGCTGTGATTTCAGGTGTTCATGCACCTTATCATATGGCATGTGTCAATAAATGTTCAAACTAAATGAATTCTCTCCTGATTGAAACATCATGTGTTGAAATAAACAACTGCAATTCAAAAATAAAAAGTGAATTGCCTAATATTTTTGTTGTGCAATTAATTTCTTTCTTTAAAGGCAAAAACATAAAAAAGCTAAGAAAAAAAACGATTGAATACAATATATTTGGAGCAACTTAATTTATAAATGGTTGTCAACTTAAAAACGTGTGTTCACTATGATGGTAATTAAGTACATACAACTTAAAATTTCTTTTAAATCATGCGGTAAAACAAGTTGGAACAACTTCATTTTTGGAGTAATCAGCTTAAAAACGTATATCCCGAATGAGGGTAATTAAGTACATACAACTTAAAATTCCTTTTAAATCATGTGGTAAAACTAGTCGGAACAACTTCATCTTTTGAGTAATCAACTTCAAAACATGTGTTTATGCTACCAATTATTAAGTAAGTGGTAATTAAAAACACCTGATTGTAGAGGAAAAACCTTCTCCCCTAACTCCAATAACTTTGTTGCTTTAAAACAATTTCATTAGAAGTTCTCTTAAGTCAATAAACATTGATGCAAACTGTTGCGTTGATTTTCTTTGTTGAGCCAAGGCATTTGTTTTTAGAGTGCAGCAGCCTCTGTAAGCAAATAGATGAAGGTTTGCAAGATGGTTTTACTGAGTCAGAGGTAATCCGCACTGTGATTAAGATCATAAAACCTGGTACATTCAGGGAGATGTTAAGTAACAAAAGTAATTTGTAAAGCGGTTTCTCCGCACACACATCAGGGATAAAAACAGTACTGAACTTTTTCACGAGTTAAGTAACACTAAACAGCAAGACAAAGAGAGCCCACAGCAGTTTTTGTACAAAATAATGGGTTTAAAGCAGCGTGTTCTATTTGAGTCACAACAGCCTGGTGCAGAGTTTAGCTATGATAAAAGGCTTGTTCAGGGTACTTTTCTCCACACACTTTACCAAGGGTTAAATGAGAAAAACAACCATGTTCGACATGATCTCAAACCACTTCTCACAGATTTGCAGGTTAGTGATGACTTTCTCTTAGATCAAATCACTAAGTCTACTTGTGAGGAGGTAGAAAGACTAAGACGCCTTGGCACAGTGGCTAAAACCAGACCAGTGACTGTAACGGCCCCTACACACGGCTGCGTGCGTTGTCGCTTGCCGGCGGGGGGGCTGAAACTCGACCAACAACCAATCACATGAATCTCCCGCCCCAGACACACAAGCACGCGGTTTGATTGGCTAGAGCTTGTACTGGCATATGATTCGATTGGCTGACGCCTCCGTCAAAAGTAGAACATTGCTCTACTTTTGCAGCGAGCACCATGAGAGAAGCTACGCTTTGCTCCCACAATGCAGTTTGGCGAATAGTGACGTCACCCCATTCAAAGTGAATGGGCAGAAGCGTTGAAGTGGCACGCCGCCGTGTGTAGGGGCCGGAAGCACAGCTCAGGTTGATAGTAGTGACTCAGCTAAGCAAGACTAAGTTGACATTGAGTTACAGGCTAACCGTGTTGCTATTGGAGAACTAACTGCACAGGTGTCCTCACTGACTAAACATATGGCTCAAATGGTGAAACCAACTGACAGTGCGACACCTGGGGACAGGGGCGGACCTAGCACATTTGGTGCCCTAGGCGAGCTTCACCACTGCGCCCCCCCCCCAAAAAATATCAAAACATCTTAACAGTTATACAGTAAAGTACTGCAGCTTTATTTATTACAAGCAAGAACAAGAGCTAAGAATAAATGTAAAGTGCACACTAAAGAATTAAAACAAATAAACAACTTAGCTAACAAACAATAATAATATCAATAACAAACAATAAAAGAATGTGCAAATTTGCTTTCAAAGAAAATTAAGAAGAAATGTAAAGTGCACACTAAAGAATTAAAACAAACAACTTAACTAACAAACAATAATAATAATAACAATAACAAACAATAAAATAACGTGCACATTTGCTTTAAAAGAAAATTATGTATTGTAAAATATGTTACACATGTCAAATAATCAAAATATAATATGCTAAATAAACAAACAAATACATAAAAATTACAAATTCACTTTGTCTCAAGAACTATTTACATTCCACTCCCTATCATCACACAAGGTTGGCCTACATATTAGCTCCTACTGGTTTCCATTTACAGTGCAATCCTTCTGGCCTTCCTCGCTGCAAAGTCATCAATCACATCATCATATGAAATCTGACCACCAACCTCATGGTTAATACTGATTACAGCCAGACCACTGAGGCGTTCTTGAGCCATGGTGGACCTCAGGTATGTTTTCAAGAGTTTTAATTTGGAAAAACTCCTCTCGGCTGAAGCTACTGTTACTGGTAGCGTTGCACTGATCCGCAGAGCAATACACAAGTTGGGATATATTTCGGTGAGCTGCTGTGTGTGTATGAATTTCAACAACTCAAGAGTTGTCATGCTCTTTGATGGCAAGTCAGGTACATTTTCCAACTCCTGAGCCAGCTCCTTCCCATCCAAATCAGATTGCCCTCCATGGCTTAAGGTGTGTGCAAGTGCCTCTGCTTGCTTCATCAGCTCTTGGTGTGGCAGGTCTGGGAAGTTGTACAGAATGCCAAACTTGTCTTGCACATGTTCAAGAGTGGTAAACCTCTCCTTTTGTGCTGACACTGCAGCATCTACCACCACGTTAAAGAACGTTACCTCCAGATTTTGCAAGGCATTCCTCAATGGCTCATCAGGAGACTCATATGAGAAGTGCCTCTTTGTTGATTTCAGCCGCTTTTGCACAAGGACTGCATCCACATTCATGTCTTCACACATGTCCTTGGCTGATGTTTGTGCAGCCACAAAGCCTGTGGCTCTGTAGGATTTGAGAGCTTTTTCAGTCTTTTTCAGTAGACTTACTGCTACATCCACTTGCATTGTTTGGGACTGCAGGACTTTGCTCACCTGCTGAATTTGACTTAACATGTCATACCAGACCACTGTGCACAGTGAAAAGCGGAATGACCCCACTTCTTCTGCCAGAGACTGGGCTTCAATCCTGATGATTGGGTCTTTGGCCTGGTTTCTCACCTCAAGCAGTGCCTATCTCACAGCTGCGGCTTCATATCGCAGAGGCTCCACAGCTTTCACTCTGCTCTCCCATCTGGTTTCTGACCACATTTTGAGTGAAAGGTTGACGTGTTTCTTGAGGATGGCCCATCTCTGTGTAGAGGCAGAAAACAGGCAGTATAGCTTCTGCACAATGCCAAAAAATGATATGGCATCTTTGGAGCTTTTGGCAGCATCAGCAATGACCAAATTGAGTGTATGTGCCCCACAAGGCACAAACAAAGCTCTTGGGTTCAACTGCAGTAGCCTGGCCTGTACTCCCTTGTTCTTCCCTCTCATATTTGCGCCGTTGTCATATGACTGTCCTCTGCAGTCATCAAAGGCAATCTGCAACTCCTCCAGCCTCTTCAAAATCAGGGCGGACAAACTTTCACCAGTGGACTCCTCTGCTACTAGGAATCCCATGAAGTGCTCTTTAATCTGGGGGTCTTCTTCCAGTGTCACAATTCTGATGACTACTGACAGCTGTTCAGTGTGGCTAACATCCGGGGTGCAATCTAAAATGAGGGAAAAGTACTTGCATTTCTTTATTTCTTGCACTATTGTTGATAGAATCTTTCCACTGATGCATTCAATCAACTCATTCTGAATGGTTTTGCCCAAGTAGCTGTGGTGGGATGTTTGACTTTTAATCTTGTGGATGTGGTCTTTCATCACTGGGTCAAACTGCGCCAAAAGCTCAACCTCTTTCAAAAAGTTTCCATTTGAAGGAGAGTGGAGTATTTCTGTCTTTCCTCTCAATGCCATATTTCGCCCTGCCAGAGACTGTACAATAGCAACCAGTCGTGTCAGCACTGCTCTCCACCGACTCTTCTCTGCCTCAAGGAGGGCCTGCTCTTGTTTGTCTATTGTTGTACCTTGTTTTAATCGAACTGCCAATTCTTTCCATGACGCCAAATTGTTCAGGTGTTCCGGACTATTTTCATGGCTGGTCAAAGCAGCACTTGCATTTTTCCAATCCGACAGTCCTGCATTTGTTAAATGAATTTGTTTTGGAGATAAAAGTTGACAACAAAAACAAAAAAGACTGTTCTTCTTTTTTGAATATGTCACCCAACTTCTTTTGATCCTTTCTCCATTTACTAAGGTCCTGCTGAAGTACTGGTGGTGGCAACTTCTCCCATCATCTCTCCTTGGGAAAATGAAATCAGGTGTTATCTGATATGGTCCTCTCCGAACAAACTCTGTCCTCATTGTGTCTGTGAGATGTGAAGGGCAGTCAGCAGGATTGGTTGGTAGTGGATCGTCTGTCTTTGCTGCATCTGGAGGGCATGTGAAGCACATTTTCTCACCTCATATTCACAATATCTTCACACACACACACACACACACACACACACACACAACCCCAATTCCAAAAAGGTTGGGACAGTGTGTAAAATGTAAATAAAAACAGAAAGCAATTATTTGAAAGCATGAGGACAATTAGGTTTATAGCTAAACATCTTTACATTCATCAGGCACACACCTGAGAAGAGTGTATGGGTGGAATCTGTGGTGCAATCAGGATGAGATGCAGCAGGCTGTTCTGACGTTCCTTGCAGTGGTTCTGGGCCTATACATATATAGAGAACACACAAGAGCAAATATATTGGCTGGATTAGAAATGGCACGACAGTCATTTTTACATTCAATTATTTATCATCACATCAGGAACATCTATTGACATATTGTACTCACCAGAACAAACAGACACAGTGGTCAGTGGCAGGGTGGAATCAGTGGTCATCTCATCAGGATGAGCAGCTTGCTGTTCTGACGTTCCTTCATGTGGTTCTAGGTCTATAAATATAGAAAGAACACACAAGAGCAAATATATTGACTGGATTTCACATTCAATTATTTATCATCAGGAACATCTATTGACACATTGCACTCACCTGAGGAAGCCGGCACAGCTGAGGTGCATGGCGGTTCCTTGTCAACTGATGCAGCAGATGGTCCCAGATATTTTAAAAGTGAATCTAAAATGATATAACAAAATGTGTATTATCAACATTGAATAATTTCCATTTGTTAAATGTAGCTATTATTTAGTTAGTAAGCATTAGGACAGCCTGACAGGTCTTATTCAACTAATCAAGAGCTATGCCTATCTTATTAGAACAGTTGAATCAGGTGTGTTAGTTCTGGGTTGGAACGAAAACATTCAACAGGGCTGGAGTTGAGAACCACTGAGCTAGTTAGCTAACGTTAGCGCACATTATGACAGGGTGGAATTTGGCAAATGTTTGACTCGGATAGTCAATGTGCTTTCTGAGGTAAACTTAACGTTAGCTAACGTTACCAACTAACTAACATTCCACCACACTGGCTAGCTCGCTACACCAAAACTAACATTGTTATTATTACTAATATTTCTATTTCATGACACAAAGAAAATAGCCTTATGACAGTTTCGACTGAATGGCAATAACAAACGCTGGCTAGCTAACGTTGGCTTGGCTAACTAGCAAGATTACATGATCCATTCGCTAATGTTGACAATACAATCAAAATTGCATACCTTTCACCTTGGCACGTTTCTCTTCTTCTTCTTTTCTTCTGTTTTTATACTGCGCCCCAGATGGCTTTTGCCTCTTCATAGTTCTCTAACGTTAGTCTTTCTTTCCTCAACGCTCAATTTTATAAACACTTGACCGATACCCATCAATGCACAGCGCTCTAGCATGTTCTGACTGTGAACACCTAAAGCCGAGGCTCTTAGACCGACCGACCGTTTTAGATTTTTGGCTAATTTTCCCTTATGTTAGAATTTTTTTTTTTATGTAAGAATAATGGTTGCAGATATAGAGGGGGGGCGCCAAAACTGCGCCAAGCAAAAAAAAAAAAAAAAAAAATTTTTTTTTTTGTTGCAATTTTTGGCACCCCCCTCTGGGTGGCGCTCTAGGCAACCGCCTATATTGCCTGTAGGAAGCTCCGCCCCTGCCTGGGGACCCCATCTCACCAGCAGCCCGTCCTCAGGCACCAACATCTGAGACCAGAGGCAGATGCAGTGAATGTGTACAACAGAGCAGGGCAAACTGCCCTCACTGCTTTATTTGTGGCCAAGCTGGACATCGCGCCATCGGTTGTCTGAAAAGAAAGATTTCGGGAAACGGGGCGTGGTCACTGGAGAGAGGCAGCCAGTAACTATGACAGCTGAGGAGCCTCCAGCACAAGCCAGCCACTTGAAATCAACCAGTACTGTAAAAGCACAGTGTCAACAACTACCAAGAAAGCGCATAGCACAACTAATTGGTCCCCTGTGCTATCAAGAAAGTCCCTCTTCAAATGCTGCTTGACTCAAGGGCTCAAGTGACAATGGTAGGGAGAGAATGGATGGAAACGGCACTTCCGAACCTCCAAATCCAGCCACTCCAAACCCTCCCTTGCTACCCCCCTCTGGAGATTTCTGTAGCGAATGGCACAGATGTTCCCTTTGATGGATGGGCCGAGGTTGAACTCCAGGTCCGTAGTGAGAATTATGGACATGTCACAATACAAGTGCCAGTATTAATCAGCAAAAACTGTCTTAACTGTCCTATTTTCGGCAGTAATGTCATAGCTGAGATGATCAACACAAATCAAGAACAGAAAGGTGAGGCTGATATTTCTGCTTTACTTAAAGATTCTTTAAGTATCAGTGACAGTGCAGTGGAAGCCCTAGTTTCTGCTCTGCAGATTTTGACCCCCGATGAGACCGCCCCCTGAGTGCAATGTGAGAACAGGGAAAAAAGGTATCACTATTCCAGCAGGACAGATCTGTGAGGTTAGGTGTAGAGTCAGGGAATGGCCAAGGGGCGGGACAATGCTCTTTCAACCCGATAGCGAGTAACTGTTCTGAGGGGTTAGAGCTGTTTCCAGCTTTAGTAGATGTTCCAAGTGGGTCCACTAAAATGGTAAAAAATCTTATTCAGAACCCCACTAAACATGATATCTACCTCACAAAGAGAACAGTTCTAGGCACATTGGAGGAAGTTCTTGAAGTGAAACCAGTTAACTGCTTTCCAGATGGTGGAGAGCCAAAGTCCCATGCCACTGTGAACACATACTGAACACATACTCAGCTAAGCTAAGCACAGACAAGCCGAGAGAAACAAGTGACAAACAGGAGACAAAGGAAATGGAAAAACTAAAATGGCACCCGCCTGTTGATGTCTCACACCTGCAAGAGGATGAACAAAAGATAGTGAGAGACATGTTGTATGAAGAGTCAGGTGTCTTTGCTAAGGATGATTCTGACATTGGTTGCATTCCAAACTTGGAGCTAAAAATCCACCTAAAAGACGAAACACCAGTCCAAGCAGCCTACAATTCAGTTGCTAAGCCTTTGTACAAAGAGGTGAAGGAATATGTCCAGAACTTGCTTGACCAAGGCTGGATCAAAAAGTTCATCTCACCCTACTCGTCTCCTGTGGTCTGCGTCAGAAAAAAAGACAAGAGTTTACGCCTGTGTGTTGACTTTCGGGGCTTGAACCGCAAAACTGTCCCTGATCGCCACCCTCTTCTACGCATCCAAGATCTGTTGGATAACCTGGGAGGCTATTCATGGTTCTCAATACTAGACCAAGGCAGTGCTTACCACCAGGGCTTTGTTGATGAGAGTTCTAGACACCTGACTGCCTTTAGCACGCCTTGGGGGCTGTACAAGTGTACCCGCCTCCCATTTGGCCTTACCAACGCCCCAGCGGCATTTCAAAGGTGCATGGAGGGAGTCCTTGGCGATCTAAGGGATGAGTGCTGCTCACCATACTTGGATGACGTGCTCTGCTTTTCTAAGACCTTTCATGACCACGTTGGCAACTTGAGTCGGGTGCTCAGCCGCCTTCGAGAACATGGAGTCAAGCTACGTCCAAACAAATGTGAGCTATTTCAAAGCCAGGTCAGGTATTTAGGGCGCCTAGTGACAAGGGAAGGTGTCCAGATAGACCCTAAAGACCTTGAGGCAGTTCAGCATTTAAAGAAAAGAGAGCCAAAGAATGTTGGAGAAGTTAGAGCGCTCCTTGGGTTTCTGGGCTATTATAGAACCTTCATACAGGACTTTTCTAGGATAGCCAGGCCACTGTTTCAACTAATAGAGGGCCCTAAAGAGTCTAGCCAGACATTCACCACAGCTAGAGCTAACAAGACCAAGCCCAAGCCCACAAATAATGGACAGCTTTCATCCAAAGCACCTGTCCAGTGGACATCAGAACACGGTGCTGTGGTGTCACGTCTTGTGGACATGCTAACCAGTCCAACCATTCTGGCCTACTTTGATTTGCCCTTCGTCCTTCACACCGACGACTCAAATGAAGGTCTGGGAGCCGCGCTCTATCAACAACAGGGAAACAAACTCTGTGTCATCGCTTATGGTTCAAGGACATTCTCGCCAGCTGAGAAAAACTACCATCTCCATTCTGGTAAGCTTGAGTTCCTTGCATTGAAGTGGGCAATCTGCGATAAATTTAGAGATTACCTCTATTATCTATTACCCATCTTCACCGTATACTAGGGGTGTAACGGTACACCTACCCGTACCGAAATTATTCAGTACGGGCCCTTCGGTTCGGTACACGTGTGTACCGAATGAATATAACGTTAAACGTAAAAAATTGAGAACGTGAACAGGTTTTTGGAAGTAATCTCAGGTGCTGCGTCGCAGCATTCAGAGTAATTTGCTCACATTGGGTTCAACGCGTCATAGAGCGAGCAAGTCATTTAATTGGACAAGAGGCATACTATGAAAGCTGGTCAGAGGGATGCGTTCAAATTTAGTCAGTCATTTGAGGAAATGGCGAAATGGCGAACGCAGATAAAGTTGAGCTCGAAAATCCTCCAGCATCATTTAAGTCTCCGGTTTGGGAACATTTTGGTTTCGCAGTTACGTACAAGGGTGACGGACAAAGACAGGTGGACCGAACCAAAGCTGTTTGTCGGCATTGTTCAACTAAAATTTGTTACGCGGCTGGCAATACATCAAACTTGCACACTCATTTGAAAAGGCGTCACTCGAACGTGAATATCACCAGTACAAAAAGAAAAAAGACTGAAGTGCAAACCCAACTCCCACTAGCATTTAAGCTTCCACCACTCGCAAAAAGTTTAGACCGAGCCAAAGCTATTACAAACGGCAAATATCCTTATGTTGCCATGTTAGCAAAGCGCTACCTGGCTGTATCTGCTACCTCTGTCCCTAGCGAGAGGGTGTTCTCCACAGCAGGAGACATTGTTAGTGCCAGCAGATCTGCCATTTCGGCAAGCAATGTGGACAAAGCAAAGTAAATATTTCTTTAAAAAAACATGAAAATACAATGAGAAGTACAGTTCAAATACAGATTATTTCAGTTCATGGAAATGCTGCACCTTAATGTTTATTTTATTATATTTTGTATTTATTTGAGTGAATATTCACAGTTTAATCATAATTAAAAACCCAAAACTAATAGTTTGTGTTTTGTGAGTACTATTACAGTAAAGTTCAAATACAGATTATTTCAGTTCATCGAAATGCTGCACCTTAATGTTTATTTTATTATATTTTGTATTTATTTGAGAGAATACATTATTCACAGTTTAATAATAATAAAAAAACAACAACAAATATTTTATGTTTTGTGATAATTTTTTCTGCTGTACCGAAAACGTACCGAACCGAATCGTGACCTAAAAACCGAGGTACGAACCGAACTGAAATGTTTATGAACCGTTACACCCCTACCGTATACATAGATAATAACCCCCTTACTTACTGAGCACGGCCAAGTTGAATGCAAGTGGGCATCGTTGGGTTGGCGAGCTAGTTGACTTTAATTTCCCTATCAAATATCGGCCAGGCAAGTCAAATGCAGATGCTGACACCCTGTCAAGGTATCCAGTGCAACTTCACAATCACCTGGAAGAGTACGCAGAAAAACTTCTCCCAGAGATTGTCTCTGCCATCTGGCAGGGGGATAAAGCCATGAGAGACAATGACGTGCCATGGGTGGCTGCGTTGCAGCTGCATCCGGGTACAGACGACACACTTCATGAAGGCATTCCAGTTATCACTCCAGAAAACATTCGAGCTGCTCAGAAGGAAGATGCTCCCATAGGTGAGGTGATGAACCTGAAAATTAGAGGATTGAATCCTAATGATAGAGACAAGAGACAAATGGGAGGAGAGACACGCAGACTCGTACATGAATGGAATAGACTCACACTTGACAAGGGAATATTGTACAGGCAGACAGGACAACGAAAACAGTTGGTCCTCCCCAGTCGGCTGAAGCCAACTGTGTTGAAACACCTGCATGATGATATGGGGCATGTCGGCACAAACAAAGTCATCCACTTGGCGAGAGAAAGCTTTTATTGGCCTTTTATGGAACGTGAAATAGAGGACTACGTCATTCGCCAGTGCCAGTGTGTTAAACAGAAGCGGCCAAGCATTCCAGAGAGAGCACCTATCGGTTCAATAACAACCAGTGCCCCATTTGAGATCCTCTCTGTTGATTATCTCCATCTTGAACAGAGTAAGGGTGGCTATGAGTAAATCCTAGTCCTAGTAGACCACTTTACTCGCTTTGCACAAGCCTACACGACCAAGAATAAGTCAGGCCAAACAGCAGCCGAGAAAATCTTCTATGACTTCATTCCACGCTTCGGTTACCCTGAAAAGCTCCATCATGATCAGGGCCGGGAGTTTGAGAACGGCCTTTTCCAGAGACTGCAGCAGCTGGCAGGAATCGCTCATTCTCGAACAACCCCCTTCCGCCCGCAAGGGAATCCTGTTGAGCGTCTGAATAGGACACTTCTGCAGATGCTCCGCACTCTACAAGAGGAAAAAAAGGCTGAATGGAAGGATCACTTACCCCACATAGTCCACTCGTACAATTGTACGAGACATGAGGGAACAGGCTATTCACCGTTCTTTCTCCTGTATGGAAGAGCCCCACTCTTGCCTGTTGATTTGCTCTTTGACTTGAAATCTGAACAAGAGCCACAGTCCAGAAAGGAATATGCACAGAAATGGGCTTCTCGCATGCAGGAAGCATACAAGATTGCCTCAGATAACAGTGGGAAGAGCTAAGCTAAAGGGAAGAAATACTATGGTCTGTCTGTTAAAGGCATGGTGCTGCTGCAGCCTGGAGATCAGAGAGGGGTGGCCCAGGCAAACTTTGTGCTTACTGGGAAAAGAGAATTCATCGTGTTTGAAAAGTTTGGCGATGGACCTGTGTACAGAGTTCAACCAGAAACAGGAGATCCAACCCTCTGTGTCCTGCATCGTAACTTTCTGCTACCTGTTAATGATTTGCCCTTGGAACAAGATGAGCAGAGTGAGCGTCCAACCAAGAAGCGACAAAAACAGAGCGAAAAGCAGGTAAATTACAGTGAGGCGGTGGAGCAGGAGTCTGAACATTCGGATGAGGAGGAAGAAAACACGTATTGCCTCAGGACCTCTGTTTATGGAAGGAGGAAAGTCAGACCCCTAATGGCTCAGCCTAAACCAAACAGTGAACTCAGCGTTTTTGCTCCAGATTTCTAGCCAAGGTGATAAGCAACCGAGACCGCTCAAATGCAGCAGCCACATGAAACTGACCCAGTTGCAGAGCCAGATTTAGTGCAGATGCCGGTGCAGGTTACTACTCCACCAGCCGAGGAACTACAGGAGGAACCAGCGATGGATGACATTTTGGAGGATGTAGGGTCAGAGGAACAGGTGGACAATAGTGAACCTGCAACAGGACCATCAGATGACGAAATGCTGCCTGTGAGAAAGACAACCCGAGCAATGAAACCTCGAGAAATGCTCACATATAACCACCTTGGAGGCCAGGAGTAAACTTGATGGTTTCCTGTGTTCCCTACCACATGCCATTTTACCCAGCTGATCCTGAAACCTGTTACTACCCTACACCAGTATGGACATGCTAGACCTGTGACAATGTCCACAGTACCTTAAGAGACTTTCGACTGTAACAGACTGTACTTTGACACACAGACTTTTCTCGACTCTGGACTGCTACATACGACTTGTGTTAGGTTGGTTCTAGATGTCCGGAGACATCTCTTGAAGCAGGGGAGAGTGTAGCAGGTTGGAAATGCTAGATGTTAAGTTTAAACAGACACCCCCCCTATTTTTTGTAAATAATATAATCTTCCTAAAATGTATACAATACACTGTAACATCAGTAGATGGCGCCCTGGCACTGCGGTGGATCCATTAGGGAGGAACTCAGCTCATGCGCATGTCAGAAATAAATGTGCTGTGATCTGAGCGAGACGCTAACTTTGGTCCTCTCTCTAAAAATCCACAGGTACTGCAAAACTAACGTTTCTGTCTTTAGCTTGCATCGAGATTAATGCTGTCAAAATTATCGCGTTAACGGCGGTAATTAATTTTTTGAATTAATTGCGTTAAAATATTTAACGCATTTAACGCATGTGCAGAATAGAGAACCGCAGTGACGCGTCGTAAAACCCGGAAGTAAGTTAGCATTTTTAGCACTTCCGGTTCCTTCCTCAAACAGTAATGCATTTTTTCCATAGGGTTTTGGAAAATAGCTTGAAATAAGATCTGTGGTTGACACAAATTTAAGAGGTAAATCACGTATTGTTCTACGACATTAAATACATCAGCAGTGACCCCACTGGGGATTTTTGAAGGGTTTACGTGTCTGAAAAACGATGGTTGTTAAAGAATGGCTGAATAGGACTACAGAAATTGTCGAGGCCGTTGTACGTCATTACGCCGAACACGTAAACACTCCCGCTAAGTTTGTTTTCCCCTGTGTTCTGCTTGAAAGCAAGTACCTGCCTATCTTTAGTATCTGTATATCTATATCTGACCATTAGAATCTGTATTTTTGAAATTGTCGTTTTTAACATGGTAGTTTTACAAATGATAGAATAATTAGTTACCAGTGTTTTCCAATTTTACTCGGCAGTTCGTTTTGTTGGCTAACGTTAGCTAAAGCCAGTGGCGGGCCGTGCATTTCACACCTAGGCCTTCAGTGATGTCCTACACAGTCCTACCTGAATTATTCCACCTCTTAATACCATCATTATGACGCCATGGCTCTAGAAACTATACATTTAGACAGAAACGCAGTATAACCGGGCGTTGCATCACCTTAACATAGTCAAGTACAACAGAGTTATATTAATATTTCCGAAGCATTTATAATCAATATATCCGCATTTACAATTAAGAGTGTTAAACTACCAGCTTTAAGATCGCTTGGATACGGTCAAAACTTAAAAATAAAAGGGGCTTTTAAGGCATTAGTCTACAAAGTTTTATTAAGTCCACCAAACCAAGTTTGTTCACTAAACAGCGTATTGTCGCACCCAAAGCAGTTTCATTTAAGAAACGTGACGATAAAGACACAAACTATTCACTGAAAATAAAAGAAAACAAACAAATAATTTGCATTTGTTCATGAGGATATATTTGCGACAGTGGTGAAAGTGTATTCCTAGCACTGAATGTCCACTTTGATAAAGGTTAAACCAAAACAATTCAACAAGTCTCCTTGAGTACTTTTACTGCACAGCTGAGCCAGTGCGCCACACACATCTCTATATCTCTTGCAGAAGCATCAAACATTTATTTTTTATATATTTGTCATTTTAATTACATATATATTAATTCGTTAATATTGATTTAATATTAACGACATAAAATGACAAAAATATATTAAAATAAAATAAAAAATAAAATGCTTTGTACTCACCAAAACAACTGATTACTTGAATACAAAATCCATCCTCCTTTCTTTCCTCAAGAAGACTTCAATGACTCTGTTGTACAGTTTATCTGTGCGTTTCAGTTCCACCAATAAGTCATTTTCTATAGACATGAAGGCTAATGATGAAAGCCTAGTCTGTCCAGTAGAATGTCTGGCATAAGTTTTAATTCGCTTTAAGGCCGAGAATGACCGCTCGACAGAAGCAGTGGACACAGGGATAGTCACTGCCACACATGCCAATGTGTAAAGCTGCCCCATGCTCTCACTCAGATTTTTCTGCTTAAGGAAATCAAGGAGATCAATGGGACTTTTCCCTTCAAAATCAGTCATGGCATACATTACAGTCAGTTCTGTTTTTAGCCGGGACAGATCGAACAGTGTTCCGTGACTCTGTGTTAATTTGGCTAAGGCTGTATGCGGGATTTTTTTCCGGTAGGTCTGAAAGTGCTGGGGGTCCAGGAGGGAGAGAAACATTAATTTTTCGTGGTCTTGAAACCTACTCCGTATCTGGCAAAGAATGTTGTCCAGAATATTGCTGTGGAGTTGTTGGTAGTATGCGCGAAGGTCTCCTTGTGCTGTACGTGGGCCTCTGCGTGCGCTCGGACCACTTGAGATGCGCGCTGTGTCCTCGTAGATCTGACGAAACTGGCACCTCTCTCGCTCACTTGTGTCACAAAACTCGTTCACCCTTGTCAGACAGAATTGTACATCCAATGTTTGTTTCTGTAGTATTCCAAAGAGCACATCTGAATGCTTAAAAATCCCATTGAATGTTTCAAGCAAAAAACAAAACTCAAAATCATCCAGACGTGCATTAAATCCATCAGCGCTAAGCATAGTATCCCCATCATACTCCTCATGATGTTCCAGTATGTGGTCAAACACCTCCTTTAGGGAAACTCTCTTCTCAAAGACTGCATTGACCAATCTCGATGTATATTGCCACCGCGTTGGTGCAACATTAGGAAGACGACGCTTGCAAATGTCATCCAGCAGTTGCGTGCGCTTAGGGGATCTGGAGAAAAATGCTGCAAGGCCATTGAGGCTGGCAAAAAAGACCTTGCATTCTTTAAGCTTTGAGGCCCCTTGAGTCAGTACTAAATTTAGTCGATGTGCATAGCAGTGAATGAATAAGGCCATAGGTGCCCTCTCCTTAACTTTAGCCTGCACCCCGTTTAGTCCAGATGCCATGACCGCTGCGCCATCATAACACTGTGCCACAACTTTATCCAGACTACATTCATATTCCTCCATGAAACGGAAAATAAGAGCGGCAATGTCATCAGCTCGCTTGCCGCTTGTAACATCTTCAAATCTGACAAACCGCTCCTTGACACCTGTGTCCGTCACATAACGCAGGACAAGTGCCAGTTGTGCTACATTACCCACGTCTGTCGTTTCGTCCACCATAACAGCGACAAAGGGTGCTTTTTTAATCTCCATTTTGATCTCTTCTCCCATCACTTCAGCAATAGCATAAATCAGGTCGTTTTGTATTTTGCCTGACGTCCCAGTAAACACTTTGTTTGTGGACAGGTGGTAATGCAAGTCTGTGTTGTTCTCAGCAAGCAAAGAAAGAAGCTCCACGTAGTTTCCTCTGTTTCTGGACTCGGCGCGTTCATCGTGTCCCCTAAATGAAAGTTCCTGTTTACCCAAAAACAGGACACAATCAATCAGTCTTTTCAATATTTCCCTATTTTTGTTCACCCTTTCGTTGTGGAGCTCCGTTTCCCGGCGCACTTGTTCGTTGAGCTGTAGATCCACTCGGGTGTCCCCAAAGGTTTTCAAAAGCACCATTGCTTGTAAGTGCCCAGCCGTGCTTTGGTGTCTCGTTGCTGCCTTGGTTAGACAACTCAAGTTTGCAAATCCAGTGTGGCTCCAAACACCAAATCGATCAGTTGCAAATAGCAGGCATTCCCAGCAGTACAATTTGCAGTGCCTCTCGGAGGCTGTGAGCCAGGGGTACCGCTCGTAGTTAGTGATTTGAAAGTGGCGGACAAACCCTTTCCCCCGCTGTGATAGGCTCGCTAGCGTCGGGGTTGGCCGTTCTCTTCTCACGATGTCTAGCTTTTCTTGAAAAGTTCGTCTTGAAAATGGCGTTGTAATTATATCTGCGACCAAATCGATCTCTTCTCCTCCTTCAGCCATTGTGGGTTAAAAAAAAACAGCTTGTATAAATCTACACAAATTAGCTCGTTCAAATTCAAGTTCAGTTTGCTAGCTCTACATAGCTCTGCCTCTCAATAGTGCGTATCCAATCAAAAGACGTGCACGTGCTAATGTCATCGTACGCCTGCTAGCTGGCCCGTTGTCGCCAACTCAAAATCTGATTGGTTAACGCCACGGTTTTGTTTCCGTTCACTTTAATCTACAGGCGCCCGCACTGTTGATTCTGAAGGCCTAAGGGCAGATTTCTTGGACCCTGGCAACACATTATGGCTGAAATATGATTGGATAAAAGCTCTAACATAAAGGCCAACCCTCCAAATCTCGTTCTGAGGCTGGAAGCAGCGCAACCAAGAGGAAAGCTATGAAATGAAGAGAATAGACTACAGGGAATAATTTAATACATATTTGTGGAAAAAATATATCAAAATTTAATTTATATTCTGATGATGTTTAGGCCAGCAGAGAAGGCCTTGCTGGCCCTGACGGCCCACCACTGGCTAAAGCTAGCGCTACTAGTTAGCTACGCAATGGTTTGTTGCTTTGCTCCGGGTTGCAGCCACAGGTCTTCGCATGAAACGTGCTTGTTCTATCGTTTCCCAGCCAATTTTTTCCAAAGGAGAGTCTGGATTCGTGCCATGAGGTAAGCTGATGTTACATTTTTGTCCATGTCACGGTGAAATGTAAATAATGGTTAGTGACTGTATCGCCGTTATAGAGATGGCGCTGCTGAAAAGACCGCAACATAAGTAAAGATAATGAATACATCCTATTAAAACCTGTGTGGCTTATATGATAAGTCTTATTAGTACAAGCAGCATCACGTTTCACCATGTAACTAAAGATTGTAGTCAGGGAAATCAGTTTGACATATTGAACTAATAACAAATCACCTCTGGCTGGCAGAGAACTCTCTGCTCCATAGCTTCTCTTGGACGTAAATGTACATTTTACATTTATATTCAATTTAATATTCCATCCCTCACATACTTTTGTATATATAATAACTTATATTTTGTTTTTCTTGTTATGCTGCTGCAACACAAACATTTCCCAAATTGGGATCAATACAGTAATATCTTATCTTAATTAATTAAGAAATATAACTATTATAATTAGTGTAGCAGCTGACACCTATTTTCAATATGGATTAATCTACCATTTATTTCTTTAGTTACATTTTCATCTATAAAAATGTCAAAATAGTGAAAATGTTCACGAGACTTATCAAAGTGCAAGGTTATATCTGTAGATGTTTTGTTTTAGCCTATGTACTGTATGTCTTAATGCTCTTACAGTATATGTGACGGTGTGACTTCCATGAAACTATATTTTATATCTTCCCAACAGACGAGCTGACAGGAAACCTAACACTCTAACAACCACAACATTGTAAATTAAAAACAATTCACAATTTTTTTATTTCTTCTTCCTTGCAGTGAGGTGAAGCTGACCTTGCACTTGGTGCCAGTAAGGATGTTCCTCACGCAGGCTGAATGTTTCTCCTTCCTTACTGACAAAGAAGCCCTTGATTTGCAATGCTTCACTAATTGTCATTTCCCTGGCTCCGTAGGGACACTTTACCTCCAGCACAGTGGAAGACCCTACCAGACCATCCGGAGATGCCCCCAACAATCCTGATAGGGAGAGCCACAAATCTGACTCATGGACCTGCATCTGAGTTGCAGTGGTGAATGCCCTGACGCCCTCACATTCATTCATAGTCCCCCACTGTACAGACAAAACACCATCAAGGGCCTGTTGTTGCCCTAGCACCCTGGCAATAAAGGAAGCAGTCACACACTTTGACCTCAGGACAGCTCCAAAGTTGCTGGCAGTCAACCTTCCTTTCCTGAACAAATGCCAGTTTGGGTTGGTTCGCTGACCAGTGGTAGCCACCTGAATTGCCCTCTGTTGCTCTTCAGACAATGCCATGCTTGCCACAATTGCCTCAGGTCCCTGATGCCCAACAGATTTGATAATTTCAGGAACAGTAAGTGTTTCCAAGCTGTAGTGTTCCTCTTCTGGCTCGGGGGAGAGAAGCCAAGAAATTCCTGAGAACCTGCCCCCGAGTCTGTCCCTCAGCCAGTCACGATCTTCGGAGGTGGGCTCTCTTGTCAGCGGGTTAAATTAGTTATTGGTTTCAACAGTCACATTAAAACAGTTACTAAATCAGCTTACTATCACCTAAAGAACATATCTAGGATTAAAAGACTAATGTCACAGCAGGATTTGGAAAAACGTGTCCATGCTTTTATCTTCAGTAGACTGGACTACTGCAATGGTGTCTTCACAGGTCTCACTAAAAAATCTATTAGAAAGCTGCAGCTGATTCAGAACACCGCTGCTCGAGTCCTTACCAACACTAAGAAAGTGGATCACATCGCTCCAGTTCTGAAGTCTTTACACTAGCTTCCTTTGTGTCAAAGAATAGATTTCAAAAATACTGCTGCTGTTTATAAAGCACTGGATGGTTTAGGACCAAAATGCATTTCTGACCTCCTGCTAAATGATGAACCATCCAGATCTCTCAGGTCTTCAGGGACTGGTCAGCTTTCTGTCCCCAGAGTCAGAACTAAACATGGTAAAGCAGCGTACAGTTATTATGCTCCAAATATCTGGAACAAACTCCCAGAAACCTGCAGGTCCGCTGCAACTTACTACTTTTAAATCCAGGCTGAAGACTTTTATTTTTGTCGCTGCTTTTAATTGAACTATTCATATCTTAGACTGCACTGTAACTTTTATCCATGTATTTTTTCTTTTAATGTTTATTTTATTAGCTTTTCTTTTTAATGACTGATTTTAAATGCCATTTTCTTAATGTCTTTCATTTTTTGTAAAGCACTTTGAATTGCCTTGTGTTGAAAAGTGCTATATAAATAAACTTGCCTTGCCTTGCCTAATAAAGATTTCATGTGACACATACAATTGATTTGTTGATGGGAATTAATGTGAATAAATTAACTTGAGGTTAACGGTACTCTTGCTATCACTACTCACCGACACTATAAACCTTGTCCCTCATGCTAGCCCTGACAACACCGATAAGCACACCTTCATCTAGGCTGCACTGTAACGTGTCCTGACTTGTAGTGGTTCTCTCCTCTATCTACATTCTTCTTGTCATCTTTGTAAAACGATATCAGACTGGTAATTGACACAGCCATGACTTCTAGTTAAATTCAGTGTGGCTAAAATGAAAAGCTTTGTTAAAATATGCAAGCACGCGAAAGTCAAATTCAGCTTTATTGTCAAAGATTCTACATGTGTTATACATCCAGAAATATCGAAATATCGTTTCCCAAAGTGTGACATGTATACATAAAACAAAAAGGGCCTAGATAACCGGGGTATACAGTTTAAAATGTTAATATATTTAAAGTGTTCAAAGTGCAGTTTCAGTGCAAGTCAGTTGAAACAAAATTGGCGTGACGTTGAAGTCGTGCGACCCTGCTGCTGTACTGGCTTGTAGTTCGTTTATAGCATAACGTTAGCATTTCGCTTTTGGCGACTAGATTTATGATTCAAAAATTATAAAAGTAGGGTTGACATGTGGAGATTATCCGGCTGAACAAAACGTGATCCCTCTCTTAAATGTGTGTCAACCACAAAACTTATTTCGAGCTATTTTCCAAAATCCTATTGAGAATTTGCATTGGTTTTTCGCGAAGGAACCGGAAGAAGTTTACTTCCGGGTTTTACGACGCGTCACTGCGGTTCTCTATGGTCCGCCCCATACATCCCACCAGTGGCAGCACCAGGGTATGGCTGGGGTAGGCTACACCCATACCAAGAAATGGCTTAGCCCCACCATGAAAAATGATGTTAAAGTAAGCAAAATAAAGTCCGCCAACTCGCGCCGAGAATTGCACAGACAGCAGTTAGTAAGATTGATTTCAGTAGCCACTTGTCTGGAAATACCGAAGACCAGAAACGGTTTTGAAAACTTTTGTCACGTAGTGATCGTCTTCTCAATAGAACATCTTTGATAATGTCTTCTGGCCAATCAGAATCAAGATAACGGCGTGGTGTTGTTGCAGGAAGTCCCGACGGAGAATACTTTTTGCTGTAGTACAGGTTATGTGCTTAATCTGAAATGCGTACCTTCACTTGTGTCACAAAGCGCATTTGCGTACCGACGTACTTGTGAAGCTTTTCAAGAAGGCGGTTAGATCAACGGACGACATAGTCGGTCTCCGTGTGCACAGACAGGGCTGCTGTTAATGTCGGTCTGTACAACGGAATTGTGCCAAAACTACGCCAATCGGCTGCGGAGGGAGACTCCCCCCTTCACTGGAGAACTGCGCCAAAACAGCTGATCACAGCCCCCCCGTCGATTTTCCTGAAGTAGTCCCCCGTTGATAGAAATCAACACGTAATGAATTAAGACCCCATGGTTTGATGATTGATAGGTGTGTGGGCTGTCTTTCATTTTGACACTCGGAACATTTTTATAATAAACATACGTTAAATGGATATATCCGCCTTCTTTCATTTATCTTTCCATTCCCACAACAATATACATAAAGAAATGGCATATTTTGGACATACTGTAGTTCGAATGGTGATTAATCATGATTAATTAATTTTTAAGCTGTGATTAATCTGATAAAAAAATGTAATCGTTTGACAGCCCTAATCGAGATATAATGTAATTGCACTGTCAATGGTTTAGTAATGTTTCATGTGATTTGTGATATGTGTGTAAGTGTAGCCAGTGTCCTTTTGTAGCTAATTGTTCTGGGTAGCATCGCCATGCTAAGTAGCTGTTTTCATAAAACACAGTTTTACGCAGTAGTTTTGGACGTGTAAGTAACTGAGATTCAACACTGTGGCATAAGCAAATGTATTTTAAATGTTGTTAAGAATATTAGCCAGCCAGCAGTGAGTAAATAGTGATGAGGAAAATACCATAGTCAAGCTAGTTTCACAGTTCCGGCCATTCAGTAACATGGCGTGGTCAGTCACGCCATATTGTCACGTGCTGCTGTTAAAGCCCCTGTCACACTGTCCCGGAATTGACACACGATAAAGGAAATGTTCAAATTCAGCTCTGATCGTAGCAACATCGGGCCATTCGTGAGGGCATCTTAAGCCATCGTATGACCGCCGGTGGAGTTTCTCAGGCTCCGGCAGCAACTTCGTGAGCAGCAACTTCGTAAGGCACTCGTGAGGGCATCTTGTCAAATCGTGTCATCTTCGTGTTATCATCGGTGCCATCGGGTATTCACACTCACTCTGATCGGGGCGAATGCCCGATGGCACAGATGATAACAAGATGCCCTAACGATGGCCTTACGAAGGGCAAAATTGACACACGAATTCAACACGAAAATTAACCTTTGCAAGGTCCTTCGGCAATTTTTTGGCATGCCAAACATTTTGCCACCGCTCACGAAGTTGCTGACGGAGCCTGAGAAACTCCACCGGCGGTCATACGAAGGCTTAAGATGCTCTGACGAATGGCCCGATGTTGCTACGATCAGAGCCGAATTTGAACATTTCCTTTATCGTATGTCCATCTGGTTGTTAATTGCACAACAAAAAAATCATGTAAACATATTATGTAAATAACCCAATTTGTGTTCTGTGAAACTGAAAAGAATATAATATATTATTTTGAAGGCAAGTTGACAGGAAGTTGTTGTTGCTATGGAAACAACATGACGGAGAAAACTTAATATCTTCTACATATAAAGACGGAGAAAGTAAAGAACAAAGTCGGAAAATATCAGTACAATATGTTACGCCCAGACCTAGGGGAACCTAGGCGCAGCATAAAATGCACTCTCCCCACTTTTCCCACTCCCAAGAACACGGACGCCAAAACAAAGAAAGCGTTTGGTAAATATATTTACCCCAAATTATTACACACCGGAGTAGCAAAACCACAAAACAAAGAAAGCTTTTAACACAAAATCTTACCTATCAAATGAGAAAAATAAACGTACAAAAATCTTACCTACCCTAATGCAAAGAAAACAGGAGAAAACGAATTATCCAGAAGGAAAAAAGAAAGGGTTTTGCACTCCTAAGCGAAATAAATAAAGCGTGTGTAACAAAGACAGGTTTAGTAGCTTTTCTCACAACACAGGAGAAAGGACCGGCATACGGTATAACTAAGCAATCAGTGTAACAGGACAGACATCGCAGCGCAGATGTGTGTTGGGAGTAGGAGAAGTCTAGTCGGAGGGAGGCCGAGGAACTGCACGGCTGCAGTTAAATATCCTCTCTTCTTCAGGTGGACCAATCAGCAGGTTGAAGGTAGCTAATCAGCTTAACGGGCACCACCTGTTGCTCACACACACACACACACACACACACACACACACACACACACACACACACACACACACACACACACACACACACACACACACACACACACACACACACACACATGACCTAACGACCCAGGGTCGTAACAAGTATCATAGTACTTTAACATAATTGTTTGTGTTACTTTCGTTGCAGTTGTATGTCTTAAATGTAATGTAAATGTTGCCTTTGTGTGTGGTTCGAAGCCATCTTTGTGCGAAATTCACAATTCAATATTCATGTGTCCATCGGGTGTACATTTCGGGACAGTGTGACAGGGGCTTAAGTGAGTGTGTTTTGATTTATATTATTTTGGTACCTATTCATATGCTAAGTTAAGCTAATTATTGTTTATGTGGAATATATGTTAAATCATTTCAATTCATATGCATGTATTTCTTAGTTAGGCAGAATGTTTTACATTATTTATACTTTATAGTCTGTAAGACGGTGTGATATTAATTTATCATGCATTTTAACTGAGAGCCTTGACATAATGTGACTGAAATGTATGCCATTGATGTCATAAATAAACGTGCTTTGATCTGAGCAAGACGCTAACTTTGGTCCTCTCTCTAAAAATCCACAGACACAGCTTATATGTTGGTTACACAGTGCTCCTTAGCCTGTGAAACTCTTGCTGCTGGTCCAGATTACCCCTATGCCTGGTGCCGGTAACAATGACATGACACGTATTGTCATACTGATATTCTGTACAAACTGTGAAGTCCACTGAGACAAATGTAACATTTGTGATATTGGGCTATATAAATAAACATTGATTGATTGACATGATATTTGTTGACAAAATCACACTGTTGGAGATTTGGAGGATGTTTAAAACCAACCTCGTCTCCGCGTGTCGTTTGGTAAGCTGGGTAAATTCGTACAAAGGAAGGGATTAAGAAACACCAGAATGCAAGTTAAACAATAATCTTGTTTTAATGATACAAGGTAACAATACAAATACAAAGGAAGTACTTCCTGCTCTTTCTCCTGTCTTACTCTCTGGTCAGCCTGAAGAAAAAGAGATCGAACCCCAGGAAAACAGTGTTTCATACTAAAAACACAGGAGGAGGTGTGTGCGTGCTTTCCCCCAGAGGTCATCTTATTGGGAGAGACCAACACATGGCCTGTCGCACCCAATCAGTGCGACACAGCAGAAGAAACCCGGAAACAAAAAGTCTCTTTCAGTTTGACGAAGACCAGACACCTTTTGGTGTCTGGTACGAACCTGCTCTAAACAACAAGTTTCCTTATCTTATTTCACATCTTGCAGCCAGCACACACACATCCCCTTTATGGCCCTTTGTCCCTGAGTCCATCTTCCCCCCCTCAGGTTACCACACACAAGTTAAAAGTATGTTTTAATATATAGTTGTTATAGTTGGCTAAATATACGTAATACATGTAAATCACTTTCATATCAATAATAACGAAGAACACATTACCTATGCTCTTAAGCAGTATTAGAGATGTTTTTCAAATAGTCAAACTTCACACAGGCCCAATATAGAGAACACACTCATTTGTCCTACACCCCTTCCCGCCATTTGAGCTATTGTTCACATCTTTACTTTAAATAAAAGGTTTCACATTGTATATTTCCAGCTTCCTTTACACATACTGTTATTATTAATACAAAGTAATTAACCACACACATCTATTGAAAACAAATAGATTTCCCTGATAATTGACATGCTGAAAATCTTAGGAAGAATGTCCCCTCCCGCAGCTCTCTCGTCCCTATCATAAAAGCTGCTTCCATTTCATATAGAGTAATAAAACATGTTTAAGCTAATTTCTCCACAATGTTTGTAGCCATTTAGTACCCGCACATGAAAGAATAAAAACAGAGGTATAGTTGAACAGTAATCATGCAGCACATATATTTACTGCAATGAAAACACACATATTTGCCCTAAGCATGTGTAACGCACCCTCTTCTTTTATGAGGGAAACATTCCAGAGTTTTGGAGCTATCCCCAAATTAGGATGTCTCCTGCTTGCATCCCTCTCTAAACACAAAGACTTCACCTCAATATATTGGGGAGGGAAAATATACTTTGTCCCTTCAAATTTAACACACATGAATATATATAAGGTGACATTAAAATGAATATACCAGATTTAACTTTCCTGCCATAACACGTTACTTTAATACTTCAAATAATTCAACTTAATCCTTCAACACATAAGTAGTTTCTTTAACAACCTTTACTTGTAATCCTTTACCAAAGGGAATCGTCCCATGTAAGTCTGCAGTCTTTTTTATAACCTTTTATAACTTTATAAATTCAAACTAATTTCCGATTGGAAAATCATGGCAATACTCGCTCCCTTCACTAAATGATAGGGAGCGCCACTCCTCAGCTAACCTATCACTTCCCTCCGTTCACAAGCCTAATCATCGCACCTGTTAATCCCTCTATATATGCTCTCCACTTTTCCATCAGCTGTCTTCCAGGTGTCAACGCGCAACCCTCCTCCACCCCTTCGCCTCCTGCTTCCAACTCAGGGCCAAGCTCAACCTTCTCCCTTCCAACCGGACCTAACCACTTATCACCACCACCAGTGTCTAGACCCGGGGGGGTTCATCGGAAACGGTTCTTCCCTTCCCGAATGACATCCTACAAAACCTGGGCCTAATCGCCAAACACCATTTCATTCACTTGTTATAAACTGTCATCATTATGTTTCATTTATATAATGTGACCCGATAATAAACATGTATTCCATACATCACGTCTCTCCTGATTGAACTAATTTAAAGAAGTCCAATCATTTGTCTGATTAGAAATGGTGTATTCCTTGTTGACCATATTTAACCAAATGCACCAATAATTGGCCTGCAACCTTTTGCAACTTTAGTGTCCTAACTCAGGTTTAACATTTTTTACGAGGACATCAGTCACACAGGTTCAGCATTCCGGTCACAGTAACCAGGGCACTGGGTCAAACACAACAGTCCAAACATTTAGTTTCCCACACGGACACAATGTGGCAAATAAGCGATTCATACAAAAAGCAACACAGCACATTTATTAGGGTTGGACAACACATCTGCAATACACACTGCAGTATTATTTGAGGGGAAATCGTAAAAAGTTGCAAAGAGTTTTGTGAACTGAAGTCCAGCACTGAAACAGTAGTTTGAAATGTGCACCAAGTTAGGTTTAGTACGATAAACCTGTCATTTACTGTAAATGTACCGTTGTTTCCTTCTACCAAAGTAACATCTGTTTATATGATTATATTTACCCTGCCTTTAATGTGGTAGTAGTTGGTATTTACGGTTGAGTAAATCCTGGGAGATAGATTGGTCTGACTTGGCTGGGTGCGCAGTGCTGACATTGGATGCCATCAGGGCCTGTCAACCATTTCCAGTGGTCTTGCCTATTGTGGGTCTGGAATTAACCCTGCATTACACATTTTACATGACTCAAAGCTTAGTAATGGATGACAGCAAATGTATGAATCAATCAACACAAGTTAATCAACCCCTTGACAGCTGTCTATTACGCGCTGTTATTCTTAAGCATTGCACACCGTTAATAAACCGTACATACAGTATCAGCCCGCTCTGTGCTGCTAGTACTCTTCTTCATCCCCCTAAAGCATTCAGTGTTGACTTGAAAAATATGGCATTTGAATTGGCATTTAGGTGCCGATAGATCCTGTTATCAAGAATATATATAGTGTATCAAGTTGATATGAAAAAGAGCAACAGGGCAAAACAAGTTTGAAAGGTTGTCTGTGAGGAAAATCTGACTGACGCAAATCCAGCACACACTCTCTCTAACATAAATCAATGTTGGCCTTAAAGTGTTATGGATGTTTTTATTGGTCTTTCAAAATGCCAAAATAGTATTTTTCAAGTCAAGACTGAATATCAACCACAATCTAAGGAATTACTTTCTTGGGATTGCTGTGAGCTGTACATACAAACCAACTCCTCCCTTGATTTGTAAGCTTCCCTAATTATTTATTCATTTGATTAGATTATTGCGGTGGATCTCTGGAGACAGCCAGATGATTTGTTGACTCATTACAACAATTAGAAAGACAACATAAATACACAATGGAAGTTTAAAGAGGCCCTATAATGCTTTTTGGGGGTGTTATATAGGAGTGTGTGCATGTCAATGGTCTGCATAGGCTAATATCCCAAAGTTCCCTCCATTGGACTCCTTTGTTAACTTCCATAGCATAAAGACATCACTATGTAACATTTGTTCTTTTATTTGCTAGGGCTCTAACACATGATTTGCTTAGGAGCGGGATATTCCGACACATCTCTATGCGACACAGAGCCAGCTAGCTAACCAATAGCTTGGTTTCACTTGACGTCACACCGCTGCGTTCCTTTGGCGCGAAATTCCATTGGAGGTCAGGAAGTAATTTTTATACAGAGGATCTAGCTGATGTTACCATTGTGAAAATGCCGGTGTGTTGTGTAGTTTACGGTTGTTCCAATCGATCCGGCCGAGAGAAAAACAAGAGGTTTTACCGAGTGCCGAAGGTTGTCGTCCATAAAGCTGAGCAATTTAAGAAGCTAACCGAAGAACGCCGGAAAAAATGGCTTTCAAACCTACATCTGCGGTCGGGAGGAGCAGAGTCGTCTAATGCACGCGTCTAATGCACGCGTCTGCAGCGACCACTTCATCAGAGGTATTAGCTAACTTGGTTTTTGTGGCTTTGTTTATGTATTATTGGGTTGTGGTTACATGCTTATGTACTTAGTAATACTGATCATGTTTAAGTTACCTGTAGTCTAATATGGACTTTGTTGGGACTTTTTAGGGTGCCCTAGCGCTTTGGGTGACGTTGAGTCGGTAGACTGGGCTCCCACTGTTAGCCTCGGTTACCACACAACAAGTAAGCCCAGATCAGAGGCATCTCTTGGACGAGAGCAGAGGATGGAGCTCAAGGAAGACCAACAAAGACAATCAGAATGTGCAGAGGCTTTGTTGGATCTCCTGCAGACAACCGAGAGCCCAGAACCGACGCAACCCCCGTCTGACAGCCCACAACCAGAGGACACCAGTGTTATATTAAATGACCAACAAGGTAAATTAACCACCAGCATTATTATTAAATATTACAAATGTAAAATCCATGCAAACTTTGAATTAGGTTTAGGTTTAGAAAATAGAGTACTAACTTGAGAATCTGCAATAATTGGAACAGAGAACTTGCATGTGTGTAAAAAGGTTGTCAAAAAGATAACATCAAAACAATTCACATTCATATTTGACTATTTTAAATAACTAATTATGTTTGCTACTGCTATATTGTATGCAGATGCAGGATGCCAGACTGATTTAACGATGGAGGACATCGAGAGGATGGAGGATGTTCTGAGACAGAACACAACAGAGCTGGGAGATCTTCGGACAAAGGCACTGGACACAAAGTTCAACCAGGAGTCCTTTGAGAACAACGAAGAGAAGACAAAGTTTTACACCGGGCTCCCCAACTTCTTAGTTTTACTTCAGGTTTTTCAACTGTGCGAGCCCTACATCACCTGTGGCCCTATGTCTGTGCTCTCCAAATTTGAACAGTTCATTTTAGTTTTGCTGAGGCTGAGACTAAATCTCCCTCTGAAAGATTTGGCTTTCAGGTTCAACATCTCTCTCTCCACTGCTTCTAGAATTTGGCATAAGTTAATTGACATACTTCATGAGAGTACAGAATTTATAATTGAGTGGCCAGAGCGACATGTACTTCAAGCTACAATGCCAATGGGATTCAGACAGGCATTTGGATGTAGAGTTGCTGTGATTGTTGACTGTTTTGAAGTTTTTATTGAGAGGCCCTCTAATTTACTAGCTAGAGCACAAACATGGTCCAACTACAAGCATCACCATACTGTTACATTTCTGATTGGTGTTGCTCCCCAAGGCTATGTCACTTACATATCTTGTGCCTGGGGAGGAAGAGTTAGTGATAAACAGATCACAATACAGAGTGGGCTCCTAAAAAACCTGTTACCTGGAGATATTGTCCTAGCAGACCATGGGTTCGATATTGGCGATAGTGTGGGATTTTACTGTGCTTCACTAAAGATGCCTGCATTCACCAGGGGGAAAAGTCAGCTGTCAGCATACGAGGTGGAAGAGAAAAGAAAAATAGCTAATGTGCCTATTCATGTCGAAAGAGTCATAGGATTAGTCAGAAGAAAATATCAGATTCTGCAAAGCAGGGCTGTGCCCATAGAACACATGCTAACAAAACCAGGTGAGGCACTAGCATTAATTGACAAGATTGGGGTTATTTGCTGTGCCTTGTCTAATCTGTCAGTGTCTGTCGTCCCATTGGAGTAAAGTCATGGAGCTGTAGTCTTGTAAATAAGAAACCATGTATTATTCAGTATCATTTAATCTTTTCAGTAAACATCTTTTTGTGTTCAAACATCTTGTGTTCAAGTCTTTTCAGTAAACATCTTTTTGTGTGTTGCAAATTGTGTAGCCCTAATCAATATACAACTTTCATCTACATTCAGGCTTAATTCATTCAACAATATTCTAGAGATGACAATTGGTCTGGTGACGCTCCCATGTATGGCCATTGAGGGTTATTGTAAATGTAAATAAGAAACCATGTATTATTCAGTCTTCTTAGTATCATTTAATCTGTTCAGTAAACATCTTTTTTACAATAGCAATATATCACACAGCCCTACTTCCTCTAGTGAGTGTGGTCAGTGAATATGAAGGTGCTGTAATGCAGGTTAAAGAGCTGCCACTGTGCAAATAATAATGCAACAAGGAGAGAACCACAACTTCCGCTCACATCAAAGTCTTCTGTCACCATGGGGCAGCCAATCAGATCCAAGGAGCAGATGAATGGTTCGGAGGTTTTTGGATCTATTCCGGCGATCACAGACTCGATGTAGTATGGCCCAAACCTGATGAGAGCATGACATATTTACCATTTATGCAGGTATTTGTGCCTACTTTAAGCAGCTTAAATGTGGACATGGGTATTTATTAAGTTCAGTGCACTCACCTCTTCTCGTACAACAGGTTGGACACCATGCTCCTGAAGGTCTTGGGCTTGATCTGGCGACCCTCCTTCAGCTCGTACAGGTTCAGTCTGAATTTAAGCCTCTGGGATCTACACACAAGGCAAAGACGTCCATCAATCCTCAGATATTTACATTGAATTCAGTCATCACAAATCTAACTTATTTCAAAGCTATGGATAGCAGAATTTCTAATAACGTTTTCTCCCCTATTCATTAGAATGCATAGTAATACTATTCAACTACAACACTTTTGTTGTTGGTATAAACATTATAGGTGTAGTATTGTACTTGACACTCCAGGCTTTCTCTAAATGAGAAGTCTTACTTAGTCTAGATCTGAGAGTTGTAGCTTTATAGAGTTGTAAATCAATCCTGTCATCATAGTACCCTGGTGTTCACAACTGTTTAGCCACTTTGAGAGAACAAGGTGGAGGTCTACACACTCACACTGTCTGAACATCAGTGGCCAGTCCTGCCAGCCCAATATACAGCTTATCTCCCATGGGGAAGATCTTCTGGATGTCTGTGGTGACCATCTGAGCCTGGATGCCAAACCTCCGGTCCGCTGCTATCGCCACACAGTTCTTCCCTCGCATGGCCATGACGGCCCCTCCGTTATAGGACATAATAGACTGGATGAAGAAGGAGAAACGTAAGAAGAGTTAAGTTAGTCAGAGCTTAAACCATTGATAGATCAAACAACTGATTAAAGAGACAAATCAAACTATTTAAACATAAAGCTCATTTTTAAGCACATTCATTGAAATAAAAATTAAGTTTAAGTTGAGGCCCTTCTATACAGCATAACATGTAAAGAATATCCTAAGAATATGTATTATTTGCAACATGCAAATAAGATACTGAATAATGTTGTCCTCAAAATAAATGACTGAAATCTATGTATTTCATTTAAGGACCAAAAACATGACTCAGGGTTATTTCCAACCACCCAAATGTGTAAACATGGAGCATAACGTTAATCTAAAATAAAAAAAAAAGCTTTAAGTACATACTATTACAGTCATGCATATTATGATTTCATTTTCCGACAAAGGGAATACTCTGAATGTTCAACAGAACCGACGTTTCTGCCGTTCCTCACTTCAATAAACATTAACAGAGATCAAATAAATACTCTTCCGCAAAATGGCCAATCATTTGGCATTTAACAGCGCTCTTAAACCAGGACGCTACTACGCTAGCATCTGCCAAATATGACCTCAACAATTTACAGGCTTACGTTCCTGCTGCAGACCGCTATGATGCAAGATTAAACTATTAACACTTTTCTCCTAAAATGCAGCTGACATCGAAGAAATAAATGCAGACACAATTTAAACTCTAACATGCTTGGTGAGGAAACTGACAAACACTAATATACCAAAGTAGTAGAATGTATTTCTGGTCATGACTCATGGGCAATCTGTTTTATGTTTTAAAATACTGCGAGCTGACAGGATAAGTATCAATGACTATTTAATGCCTGTAGAAAAAAACAAGGCCAATTCTGCAAAAGTCTGCATTGATTAAGAGAAAGAAAAGGACAACATTTACAAACTTTTCAGAACATAGGTCTGGCTCTAACAAATAAAGCTGGTTTAATTTCTTATTTTGTCCTTTCCGCCAAAAAATCCCAGTCAGTGGCTTTCATCAGTTATTTAATTCTATCACACCCAGGATGTGATTCTACGACTATGTCAACTAAACAGTCGTAAAAAAAAAAACACTTTATTAAACTCTAAACTTTAGCTAAGTATGTGATGGATTTGTTGGGGGTGATTCAAAATGTATTATGTCTTTGTGTGCAGTTGCAATTTAGAAGCATGTCACCCTGTGGTTTATGCATTTCTATTAATGGATGGTTTTGGTGTTAAATGGAATTTGTTGGTGAGAAAAAATAAATCGTTAAAGACTTGGATTGATTGTCTTCAAGGTTTTTTTTTAAATAATTTGACACAAGAGACTAGAACCTAAAGCAACATTTTGTGACTATTTACTTCAAATAAACAGCTTTAAAATCCTTTTGATGCAACAACGACTTGTAAGGGGGAGAATGATGTCAGTCCCAAATCTGCTTTCCCAAACTTTAGAGATAAAATCGTACAGAATTCCATCTCACGGAAGTTGAATTTTTTGAAATTGGATCATATTTTAGAGAGAAAATGTATTTTGGTTTTCCATCTGATATCTCAATCAATCAATCAATCAATCAATCAATCAATCAATCAATCAATCATTCAATGTATATTTATATAGCCCAATATCACAAATGTTACATTTGTCTCAGTGGACTTCACAGTTTGTACAGAATATCAGTATGACAATACGACACCCTCTGTCCTTAGACCCTCACATCGTACAAGGAAAAACTTCCAGAGAAAACCCACAGTTTAAAGGGAAAAATGGGAGAAACCTCAGGGAGAGCAACAGAAGAGGGATCCCTCTCTCAGGACGGACAGACGTGCAATAGATGCCATGTGTAACTCGAAAAGATAATACATTTACAACATAGGTAGACCAAATGTTTGGAAATGCATGTGTCTATAATAATCTCTGCCTGGACTCTCTAATTTTCCAGAGTTTCCTGATGGAGAGAAATCTATATTTATTGCTACAGTAAGGCTAATTGCTAACTGCTGCTATCTACGGCTGCTTTCAGCTAGAACACTGTTAGCTCAGTTAGCCATGCGGCCAGGACTAAAAGCAAACGGGAAATGGAACCGGGTTCAGGAGCTTCTATGGACATTATGGCAGAAGCGAAGAGATGGAAGTTGACAAAAGAAGCTAAGAAAGTAAAAGGAGAGAGTGACTGAGCAAGAGGCCCCCGGACATCAGTCAATCTTGGTCTTTGCAAAATAAAAGGCTGCAAGATAGCTGGTCTTGTTGCTGTAAGACTAGTAATTACTATTATCTGGTTTGCCATGTCTAGTGTTGTTGCACATGCTTGGTGTTTGGCTGTGTTAGCAAAGTACTTGTCTCCCTAATTCAGTAAGTTGTGTAATCATAACAAATGTGTAGCTGTCCATATTAACAACAGCTGTTTATAAGTGAATTGAGTGAACCCCAATTCCTGATGATGTTGCCTTAAGGAATGTTATGATGCCATGGTAAATATTAAAATGGACGAAAATCAATTGTGATCAATAGTTTACCCCATGTGCTGCTTCGCCTGGTAAAACAGAAGCACACACCAAAAGGCACAGATATCACATCGAGTAAATCTGTGCTACCCCACATAGCTTTGATTATCTCTTTTGCAGTAATTGCTGTTCTGCAGCAACAGTTAGGTGGTCTTCACAGGGGAGTGGCCTTAACACAGCCTGAGTACTTCCACATGCTGCATCTTAGCTAATGGTTTGGCACATAGCTTTAATGAGAACCCAAGCCTCAGCATGTCCTGCTACTTTCTATAATGCCACATCAATAGCAGGATGCAGGGCTTGTCATTAAATTGATCTAATGGAGTTTGGGGAGACTGTAATATGCAGAAACACCAGTGATTTCTACTGCATATGGTTTTTGTGCATCCAAAATGAAGTATTGCGCTGCAGCGAGGCATGGTGACTGGGCCATTATCTACCCTGACACAGCAAATTATTGTAGAGCTCGTACCTTTCCAAATGTTTGGGGAGGTCATGGCTGTGGAATGTTTCTGCAATTGGTCCATAAACTTCAGCTTCAGTTTCAATCCAGCTGGAAGGTAAGACTGCAAAGAGTATGTTGCAAATGGTAGCCTGACCACAGAGGAACCACTTTAAAGTTCCCGGAGAGTATACAACGTCACTCATGTGGAACTCAGGCCTCAGCCATCTGAGCTCAAGTCGAGGCATTTGAAACAGAAGGGTAGCGTAATTAAACATTCAAAATTAGAGAAGTGACCACAAAGGATGGGCTGATACAAACACACATTATTCCTTTTGGCTACTTTCTAAGCCCTCACATGAACAATTAGTTGAGAGGAGAATGTAGAATGAATGTAAGGTATTAGAAAAGCAGATGTGGCTACAGCTATTTCCAACAGAATAACTTTTTGGGGATTGTAGGCCGCACCCAGGCAATGGGAAATCAAATGTACATCTGAGAAGGGAAAGTTGAGTATCCGCATATCCAACCAATCAGAAGAAATATAGACATTCATTTGGAGTATGTTTCCGCCGACCTGATAAATGTCCAATTCTGCATTGTGGAATATTCACTGTCCTTATAGCTCTGTTTTGGTCTCCACCAACTGTTTTTTATTTACTATCACTTTGAACACAGACACAAAAACATTTACATAACATAAATAAGAGATATCAATTTGTACCTATGGTGATGATCAAGGTTACATTCTTCAAAAGCAACAGTTATTTTTTGCTTAGTTTGTGTTGAGAAAATGGCAATGGTGACAGTAGAAAAGATGAGCCGGGGTCAGCCTGGGGAGGTAGTTCTGATCCTACCCCACTGTGAAAATACCCCTGCGCTGACATACAAAATGTTGGAGGGATTACAACTCCTACTGTATATGGCATCAACGTATTTCAAGATTCCCCAGGAGTTCAAAAAAAATGCATCCAGGCTGTTCTTCTCTGCCTCACTCACAGTGTGACTCTCACCTGGAGCTCTATTGCACAGGGGAATTAGAATCAATGATCAAATAAAAGTACCAGTTATATGGGTGTTACAACATATTTACATACTGTATATGTGAACAGTATGCATAGAGGTGAGGTACAAAAATAATTAGATATGCTACACCTCATGAGCCAGTTGTACCACCAGTAGGCACTGCGGTTCATCCCACATCCAAATCACCATCACACTGTGAGACTGGAGGGAGGTGGAGAAGGTGCCAGCGAAAGAATGAGTGACAGACCACATACAAAAAAATGACAAGTCAGGCTGAATTTTCCGAAGTGAATCTGCAGACAATACTGCTAAGTGCCAGCTGGGCATCAGAAGTGCTAGCACATTATGTGCCAGCTTAATATTTCCTACTCCACCTACCGCTTCAAACACAGAAACATCCAAGAAGGATTTAAATAGTCATTCATCCAACATTCCTGGTAGCACCCCTGATCATGTCTGATATTATTATACAGTATCTACGTTCCAGATTACATTGGCTACAGTTTATCCGAAGAAAAAGGCTGCGGCAAGTGAAGAGGAATAGCAAAATAACTATAGTCCTGGGGCCGTATTCACAAAGCATTTTATCTTACCGCTAGGAGTGCTCCTAACTCGCGCTAAAACATTTTACGTATGAGTTTTTTCTTAAAAGTTATTCACAAAGCCGCTGAGACCTACTCATACTAAGGATAAATCACTAAGAGTGAACTAAGAGTGACGCGCCGTTGCTATGGATTACGTCGATTCTCGTGCATGAGTTTAGAAGCGGTCAGTACGGTGGTTGGTTGTTCAGAGCAGGCGGTCTCGGTGAAACTCATCCGCAACATCCCACAAACGAGCCCACTAAATCACCGAAAAACAAGGAAATAGCCTAGGCTAGAAATGTATTCCTATCAAATAGTTATGGACAGTGCAGTTAGCAGAATACACGCATGATGACAAGTTTGTGCAGACCACGATAATGACGTTGTATATGCACGTTAAAGAGAGAGAGCAAACAATAAAAATGCGTAAATTGCATTAAATCAAGGAGGCAATTAAAAGCACCCTGCAAACTATTATCCAATGAGCATATTTCCAGCACTTAAACACTTTCAATAACAGCCCATACCGCCGTTCAAGTCCCCCTATCATGATGAATGAAAAAAAATCTGCGTGTTGATGGAATGTACTTTCTTTCTATTGACGAACACGTCCTCATCTTTTGATGGCGCAATTATTTTTATGTGCGTCCCGTCAATAGCACCGACCACACCGGGCATACCTGCAATTGCCATGAAGTTGGCTTTGATCCTGTGTAGTTGTTGATTGTCCAAAGGAAACCGGATAAACTGTTGGATGATATGTGGTCTAGAGACCGCGTTGATGGTTTGGTTTATGGCACGGCTGACTGATGGTTGCGATATTCCTAAATTGTCGGCATTGCAAAGTTGCATTTTCCCTGTTGCTAAATATCGTAGTGTTGCCAAACATTTTATTTCCGGACTAATCGGGTTATTCCTGTTAGTCGGGGATGTTATTGCATCCTGCACTAATTCCACAACAAGTTTTATACCCTCACGATTTAGCCTATATCTCTTGATCAATTCACAGTCTTCCATTGTCTCCAAAACATTTCGTCTCGCAGCCATTTTCAGATTCTTTGTGAATAGGTATTACTGAGTTAGGAGTCCTCTCGAGGACTTTTAAGCTCTCCTAAACTTAGGTGCTACTTTTAGGCCTAAAATACTTTGTGAATTGCTCTTAATGAATAAAATTAGGAGTCCTAAATTTAAGACTGACACGCCGATTATGTTGAGGAGTTTCTCCTAAATTCGCCAGTTAGGAGCTACTTTTAGCCCTAAGATCCTTTGTGAATACGGCCCCTGGTCACCAGACCAGCTTGTGGATATGTCCGTCTCCTCCCGTTGACATACTGTACATTTCGCCATGTCTCAATCTCCATTACAAAGGCCTTGAGCCGTAAATGATACAAACACCGGTCAAGGAAACAAAGGGGTGTTTACTTCTACCCAGAAGCAATGTGTTTGTTCAGCTTAAATAGGTAACTGATCAGGGCCGCCCCTGGCCAATTTGGGGCCCCAAGTGACATTGTGAGATGAGGCCCCCCCCCCCCCCCCGACCGACAGGAGTGAAACAATTTGTTTTGAAAACAAAGTAGGCTACTTTGCAAATATAATTCCTGTTTATTATTATTATCAACACAGTTCCTTTTTTATACAGTGAGGTAAATGGTAAATGTGCATGTATGTCGTTCAGTATGCGTTTACAGGTGAATACGTCTGCATTTCCTGCCAAATACTAGGCTCAAAAAGATCTAAATATAATTAATGCAAATAAACTTCTCCTAATAATAATAATCATAATCAATTCAATAATATAAATACTATATTATTTTATTATAATAATATAGATATTTCTTAAATCTATATTCAAATGTAGTTTTCTCTGTCAGCAATGTATCAACAACTACACACACATTTCTATCAGTATTTCTCTGTGTTGTGGTTTATGTCCAGCAGGATCAATAAACTGATCAGGAAAGCTGGGTCTGTCATCGGCATCAAGCTGGACCCCTTTGAAGCTGTGGTGGAGAGGAGGACACTGAACAGGCTGTTGTCCATCATGGATAACCCCACCCATCCTCTCCACCTGCAGCTGGACAGTCAACGGAGCTCCTTCTCCAACAGACTGCTGCAGCTCCGCAGTGCCATAACTCTGTACAACAAATCACCTCTGGCTGGAAGATAACTCTCTGCTCCATAGTTTCTCTTGGATATAACCACGTTGTACATTTTACACATATATAATCTGTTCAATATTTAACATTAATATATTCCATATGCCTTATATTTATGTATATGTATATTATATATATATATAAATATATATATGTATAATATCCTGCCAAACTCAACATGTATATTTTCCTCTGTCTTTATTTTCTTTATTTTTCTTGCTTATTTCTAATTTATTGTAAAATGCCTTGTCCCTTATGCTGCTGTAACTAAAAATGTTTTCCCAAATTGGGATCAATAAAGTACCATCTTATCTTATCTTATTTGCATGTGGAATGTCACTAACAAATGAGTGCATCATATGGCTTGTCATATTAAATCCTTTATCTCGGTGGTACCCAGGAAGGTCTATGATGGTGTTACTAGGAGAGCCCAATATAATTTGAGGTGGTACTCTGTGTAAAAAGTTTGAGAACCACTGGCCATCTCACTTGCTCTATGTCACTCATACACTTGAATAAACATGTGCAAACACTTTCATAACACCCAAGGACACCTTACAGGGCATAGGGGCATTATAGGGAACAATTAAAACAGTGGATTTAGTGAGATATCAGCCGGGGTAAGACAAGACAAACAACAGTAAATGGACTACAGAAGGACACTGGGGTTACGTAATGTAACCCAGCTTCTATGAGTATAGGCGCAGCCCTCTAAGGCTATCGCTATTGGGTAATCCCTCCTGCACGTGTGCAGCACTGACAGATTTAATCCACGCCCACCTATGACGTGGGCCCCACCTCCGGGCTCACTTCCGTATAAATAGGAAGTAGGCCCTACTATCTACTCCCACACAAACAGCTTTTCTTCAGCTATTCGCGGAGCCAGTGGGGCCCGACCCTTAGAGGGCTGCGCCTATACTCATAGAAGCTGGGTTACATTACGTAACCCCAGTTCTATATCGTATAAGGCTTCGCCCTCTAAGGCTATCGCTATTGGGTTAAGGGCGAAGCAGGATGTAGTCTACGCCCCACTGGTTCCGTCCGTTACCAGAAGCACAAAACACACCTACTCAGTTAATAACCCATGTCCATTTCGTCCTGCGTAAAATGGAGCATCACATTCCCAGGGAATATATCATTTAAAAAATGAATATTCTCCATAAGGGAACGAGGGTAGGCTTACTTATGCTACCTATCGTTTATAAGAGATAGAGACCGAGTCTCCTTTAAATAAAACGATCAAGAGAGGGGGGAAAAGGGCAGCTCTCTAAGTGCCTACCGGCCGGAGAGAGGGCACGCAATTAAAAAACCCCGACATTACTCATTCTGACAGGCTATTCAGCACTGAATGTGTCAGAGAGGAATGGGAGACATCCCTCAAATAAAAACGAATAAAAGAACAGGGTGAAGACCAAGATGCAGCCGTGAAAATGTCTTCCACTGTCATTCCTCCGTGCAACGCCGTAGAGGTTGAAACTCCCCTGGTGCTGTGCGCTTTAATGTTCTCCGGGGGATCCAACCCAGAGGAGACATACGCCTGTGACACCGCCTCACATAGCCAGTGTGACAGGCGCTGTGTAGATAGAGGCTGCCCTAATGAGCGCTCTCTATAATGTACAAACAGACGCTGGGATTTGCGTAAAGCAGCCGTGCGTGCAATATAGCCTGCCAGCCCGCGCACGGGACAGAGGAGATGAAAAGTGGCTTCTTCCTCCGATATGTGAGGAGGGGGAAAGAAGCCCTTCAAGGTTATCACTCTTGATCTAAAAGAGCTTGTTATCACCTTTGGCATAAACGCCGGGTTCGGGCGTAATACAGCTGAGCTGCCATCTCCTTGGATCTGGAGACACGACGGAGCCACCGAGAGAGCAGACAAGTCACTCACCCTTTTAGCTGATGTCAGAGCTAAGAGCAGAGCTACTTTGACTGACAAAAACTTCAGGGGAACCTGATCTAATGGTTCAAAAGGAGCTTTACCCAGTGCGCGCAGCACTAAAGCCAAATCCCATTGAGGCGCTAAAGCGCGTGACACCGGTCTGAGTCTCTGTACTCCTCGTAGAAAACGTTTTGTCAGAGGGTGACTGAACACCGTGCTGATCTCAAAACCTACGTGGCATGAAGAAATGGCAGCGGCATATGTTTTTATCGTGCTATAAGCCAAATTCCTGTCCAGCAACAGCTGGAGGAATGACAGCACGTGAGGCAGGGGACACGTAACGGGGTCCAAGCCTTTCCCTACACACCAACGCTGGAACGCTGTCCATTTGGCTGTGTAAGACGCCCTGGTGGACGCGGCCCTAGACCCCTGAATAGTACTCACAACATCTTGAGAGAGGCCAAGCCTCTCTAAGTGTTCCCGCTCAGGGGCCATGCCCACAAACGTTGGCCTAACATTGGGTGACTGTGGATCGCTCCCTCCACCTGGGAGAGAGCATCCCCCCGCCACGGAATTTCCCACGGTCTCCCTGACAGCATCCGCTGTATGCAGGGGAACCAGGACGCTCCCGTGCGCTCCGGGGCTATTAAGACCGCTATCAGCCGCTCCTCCTGCACTCGGTCCAGGAACCGAGGGATCAGAGGGACTGGTGGGAAAGCGTACAGTAACACCTTGGGCCAAGGTCTGTGTGCGAACGCGTCCACCCCCAGAGGGGGGTGATCCTGCCTTCTCAGGGAGAACCAGAGAGCACATTGCGCGTTCCCGCGTGCAGCAAACAGATCTACCTCCGCTCTTCCGAACCTGCTCCATACCTGGGAGACCAGCTCGGGGTGGAGGCTCCAGTCCCCTTGTCGAGGACCTCCTCTGGACATGAGGTCTGCCCCTCTGTTCAGCTCGCCGGGAATATATACTGCTCTGACAGAGAGTACGTGTGTGCGCGCCCAGCACAACAGCCTCCTGGCTGTGTCCAGCAGCTGCGCTGATCGTACACCTCCCTGACGATTTATGTATGCTGCTGCTGCCTTGATGTCCGTTCGAATCAACACATGATGATTCCACAGAAACGGGGCGAAGTGCCGGATTACTTTCCATATGGCGAGTAATTCCAGCGCGTTTATCTGAAGGGACATGTGAGGCGGCCACTGTCCCCCCACTGCCTGCGACATGCATGTTCCTCCCCACCCTGAGAGCGATGCGTCTGTGAACACCGAGGTGTGTGACGTCACTCTGCCGAGGGGAACCCCCACTGACAGGACGTGGGGATTTTTCCAGTAGGTCAGATCTAAACCTACGGACAGAGGAATGTACACCATGCGTCTCTTCTGACGCACGGGGTCGATGCGCAGGCGAATAAACCATCTCTGAAGTCTCCTCATGTAAAGGAGACCCAGGGGGATCACCACGTGACCAGCTGACATCATGCCCAACAGCTGCATCACGGAGAGGGCTGTCACCACCCTGCCGGGTGTGACGCGCCCGAGGAGAGCTGTCAGATCCTCCACTCTCCGCTGTGAGAGTCGTGCTCTCATGCGGGCTGAGTTGAATTCCACCCCCAGATATATGATAACCTGGGAGGGAAGAGGACAGCTCTTCTCCCAATTGATTATGAAACCCAGGCTTGACAGGTGAGATACAAGTTGTACCGTCTGTAAAGCAGCTTCCTCTCTGGAGCGGCCCAGCAATAGCAGGTCGTCCAGATAAAATAACACTCTCATCCCTCTTCTGCGTAGCGGCTCCAGCGCCGTCTCTACACACTTTGAAAAAGTGCGTGGAGCCAGAGAATATCCGAACGGCAGTCGATTGAACTGGTACGCTATTCCCTGGAATGAAAAACGCAGGAATTTCCTGTGTTTTGGGATGATGGTTATGTGGAAGTAAGCATCCTTCAGGTCTATGGAGGTGCACCAATCTCCCTGGTGAACACACTCCATTACCTGTTTGATTGTCAGCATATGAAACGGTCTTTTCATTATCACCCTGTTGAATGCTGACAGATCTAGGATGGGTCTCATCCCCCCGGTCTTTTTCGGGATAAGAAAATAACGGGAGAAAAACCCCCGATTTTCTTTCCCCTGAGGAACCCTGGAAATTGCTTTCTTTAACAGGAGTTTCCGCAGCTCTGACTGGAGCGCAAGACACTGTTCTTGGGATGACAGGAGCGTTTCCTGAATCCCCTCGAACTGCGGGGGGGGGGGGGGGGTGGGGGTAAGGCAAATTGCAGAGAGTACCCTCTGCTGATCAGCCTGCTCATCCATCCGTCCATTAAACATAGCCGCCTCCACTCTGAGCACCGCTCTGAGAGCGGGCGTACCTGTTTTTGTTGTGTTGTGGTAGTCATGGTGACAAGCCATGCCAGAGCCCTTGCCGCCGTTGCCCGTGAAGCAACCCAAGGGGGGCCCCGCCCTAAAGGGTTTTGAAGGGGTCTCCACACGCTGCATCACATACCGGCTCTCAACCTGTCTCTGTTTAGGAGAAGACTCATCAACAGGACCCTGAGGCGGGTTTATGCTCCAACTCGTGGAGGTGTGTGCAGTGCTATTCACCTCGTGCGTAATAGCCGCGCTAGGCTTAATACGACTGTGTGTAGGCACAACTGGAACAGAGAAAAAACTGCGCTGCTTGTTACCCGAAAGGATAGAAGTAGCCGGTTTAAATGTCAAGCCCTGTTGTCTTTTAACCGACTGGTTAAATACCGCAGGCTTATACAGCGAGCCTTGCTGTTTTCTAACCGACAGATTAGAAACAGCTGGCTCAAACGGCGAGTCCTTCTGTCTTTTACCCGAAAAGGAAAAAACAGATGGAATATGCAACAAGTCCCGCTGCCTTTTAACCAATAGATTAATGGCAGCCGGCCTGACTAGTGTGGGGGACATGTGAGACACAGTTGCTACAGACACACTGTTGAGATTTGAATCGTTTTTATTCAAAATTCTCTCTTCCCACATAACCCCCCCAAAGAGTCATCTTCGGTTCTGTTTCCTCGGAGGTTCCCTCGGAGGAGCAGACCAGGAGCGGGGGTTCCTTTTTCCCCTCCGACTCGACGCCTGCAGATCCTGTCTCTGTGGCGGAGGAGCGGAGACCTGGGACGGAGCCCCTGCAGCTGCCGAAGGGCGATTCTGACGCCGTTGCTGTTCTCGCCGTTGCCCGCGCTGCCCTCGCTGAGACTGTTGCGGGGGCTGCGGGTGCTGTCGTTGCTGTCGCTGCTGTTGCTGAGGACGTTTGTCCTGAAGCCAGCTAGCGTGACGCCTTATGTCTTCTGCCTGCTCCGCGGCAGATTTCATAGACTCCACCATGGTGTGGAACTGTGGCCCAAACAGTCCGTCCAGACTGACTGGCGCCTCCAGCAGCTCCTTTCCTGCACCCTCCGGTATATTCCCCTGCTGTAGCCAGAGGTACCGTTGAACCTGTGTCGCCCATGTCGCAATCCGCGCCTGCGAGACTGCGACTGCTGCGCACAGGGTAAGTGCAGTACTAGCCGCCTTACCTATCTCCTCAGCCTCCACTGAGGACATGGTTTTAGACTGCTCTGACATTTCCACCATGGAATTTGACAGCAACGCTATATTGTTTGCCGCCGCCGCCGCCTGGAACGCACACTGATGCATGCGGTCAGTCTGTCGGGCGACAAACCGATCTTTGGCGGCAGCCAACATGGGTTGCCGTCCGGAAACCGTGTTGGCCTGCCTAGCCCCAAAGAATGCCGTGAGGTTCGGCTCTAGAGGAGGCACGGTCGGGAAATTCACGTCCGTGAATCCCTCCACTCTCGTTAGGGGCACGTATGTCCCTATCGGAGCTTTCATTGCTCCAGGGTCCCTCGCTGCCCCCTCCTGGTACTTCCTTATGGCCGGGAAGCGTGGCCAGATCGGGTCAGTCCTAACCCTGTGCACCCGGGAGAACACCCCGGACTATCATCCGGCGGTGAGCTCTCCTGAGCTAGGGGAACAGGGAGATTTCTCCAGGCGGCCGCCTTAGATATAATCTCCGGAAGTTCTAGGAGGATCCCACCGATCGATGGCAACGCCGTGGCGCCGGAGATAGGGATCACTGGGACGTACACCGGCCCTGCACCGGGCCCCATACCTGTCTCCTCCGTCCGGAGGGGAGAGATGATGGGGGAATCACCCGGTGATCCCTGAATGGAGGGGACGTAGTCGTCCGACTCGTGCCCTCCACTCGGATCCAGGAAATCAAGGGCTTTGTCCCCGGAGTACTCCTCCTGGACGTGCCAATCGTCCTCGGCGGCCGCAGCAGCGAGAGCGTCCGCTCTCTGCTGTCTGAGGGCCAGCGGGACACGGGCACAATGCGAGCAAGACACCCCGGGATTGAGAGCAGCGTTCGCATGCTCTAATCCCAGGCAGGACTCACACTGTGAGTGCCTGTCAAAACTCATAATGTAGCCCGTTCCGCATACGAGGCAATCCCTGACACAGCCTTGACTTTCCTGTCCAGTCTCCATTTTACCGGAAAACAGAAGCTTTTTAGGAGGAATGCTTGTGTTACGGTAAGTAGCTCTTAACAGAACTGTTTTTGCCTGACAATGCTTCTGCAACGGAGTGCTGAAGAAAAGTGGGAGTAGATAGTAGGGCCTACTTCCTATTTATACGGAAGTGAGCCCGGAGGTGGGGCCCACGTCATAGGTGGGCGTGGATTAAATCTGTCAGTGCTGCACACGTGCAGGAGGGATTACCCAATAGCGATAGCCTTAGAGGGCGAAGCCTTATACGATATAGAACAAAAGGACACAGGGTACAGTTTATATTATTCTGGGGCTTTTTTCGACGATAAGAACTCAGCGCACCGTGCTTTGAAGTGGTAACGTATTTCAAAGGTTCTGGATTTGTTTACAAATCTAGACACTAAATACAAAACTAGGACGTTATGAAGATCTGATGCCAAAAATAATTGTGATAAATGAGACAGAACTGGCCTGTCTGTGAGCTCATTTTATGTTGGTTTGGTTCTTCTGATAAAGGTGTGAATATCTAAATAATATACAACCATATGCTATTGTCATTAGTTGTGTCCCTGTTCTTCAAGCTAAGGCATTGCTAAATTAACAACTCTTGGCTTACAGAGTGGTAACATGAGACCGATTTTTATATATAAAATATAAATATATTTTAATTTAATAATTTATTTTAAATATTAACAATATAATAAAAATAAATGGAAATATATACACCGGCAAATATTTAATATAAATACCTTGTGTGTGTGTGCATAGCTATTGCTTTATCTGCTTAATGTTATTTTCATAAGAAAGTCTATGATTATAAGTATGCAGTATCATAACTACATCTTTGATGTTTATAAAAAACCAAACCGTTTGAAAATTGGTTGAAAATTGAGCAAGCTATGGTTATTTAAATAGTAAACCATAATGTTATGAATGAGAGCACTGCCTGTAGCAAGATGGCGGCCATGTGGCAACGTCAGTCTGGTTATGGCTAGAAAGGATCCGTCTTGTGTAAAACTCTCGCGATAGTTTGCAAGTCACGTGGCTGAGTGTTTACGTTTGGCAGGCAGCCACAGCAAATGATGGTGAGAAGCTAAACTATCTATTAATTATGTCAATGACAAGGAGTGTGATTGTTGAAATAGGGTGTTAGCGGTCTTGCTTTTCAAAGAAGAACGACAACACTGAAGATCACCAACACTGGTTTATTTTTTAGCCACAGGCAAGTCAACGTTGTCGCAGTAAAAGTCCCATAGCTCCTGGTGCAATACAATGTTCCCTTTCAGTGTTTTACTATTATGTCTGATGTTTCTCTATTAATATTACTGCTGCATTAATGTGTATGTTGCATATTACTGCTGTAGGTGTGTTTCCGAGCCGCTCCAACGAGAGTTACAACGAGAAAGTGACGTCATATTTACACAAGACGGATCCTTTCTAGGCATAAAAATAACATTATGCAACTCTGATCTTCTTGCTGATACTTTTCAAAGTTACTTTTACATTTGCTCTACTTCTCCTGCTACCGTTTGCTCTGCTTTCAACTTCTCTTTCAACTCTGCTCTTTACTCTGCTTTCCCTGTTTCCTCTGTTCTCCTCTCCTCATCTTCTCCTCAGACTATCCTCCTTTTGCGGTCTCCTCTCCTCTGTTCTCCTCATCTCCTCTCCTCCTCAGACTCTCCTCCTTTTGCTGTTAGATATTTAGACTGTAATGACAGCTTATGATATACTTTTTATAACTACATCAATCACATGCAATGGATTAAAAACGTTGTTTTACTTACCACCTCTTTACAGCTCCATTCATCTCCAAGCTTCCAACATTCACCTGGCGGTGGTGCCTTGGATGAAAACAACTTTTGATATGATACAATACAACAACAATAGTTAACACCTATCCACAGCAATAAGCACAATGAGAAGACTAATGGTCTCTTTTATACCAATTTCTATTGGAGTGAAATGAACTGTGCCATGTCACATAGGATTGGAATGGATGATTGGCTGTCTTTTGTGAATATAGAGGAGATGGCAAAAGTAAATATACTTTGTTCTTACCTAAAGCATATATCCTCCTCTTCGTACCCCTGCCTGCTCCTCCCGCATTAGACTCTGGGGACTTAGCTCTTAAAATCTTGTTCAAGCTGTCCACTCTGTAGTTGGATCTCATGACATCAGCTTTATGACCCACCCGGCCTGAAAAAGGGTGTCTACGATGGCTGGTACTGAGAGGTGTTATGGTCCTCTTCTGCCTTTTGTGTTTGGGGGGCGTGAAGGTGAGAGGAAGACTACTGTCATGTGGGGTGTGTTGCTTTACGTCCTCCAAAAGATAATTTAGTCTTGATATCACTGTACACATGAACGTCTCATCCTGTAGGTGGTATGTGTGCTCAGTAATTTCCCGCAATAAGGTCCCACACTGCTGTCGTTTCCTATCTCTTGAGGACTTTGAGTGGTTACCACTGCTCTGATTACAACGAGAGTTAGAACGACGTCTCTTCTCGATCTTCCCGCGTCCCGCCCACCCCGACCCTTTCCGATTACAGCCGAGCCGCTCCGATTACAACGAGAGTTAGAACGAGAACGTGACGTTATATTTACATTAGACGGATCCTTTCTAGCCATAACCCTTCTACCTGACCGGAGTCACGCTGTGTGTGTCCGTCAGGAAACACGCTGTTAACAAGTAGTTCCAGCAAACATCCGCTGATAAACTGCGATTTTAACAACCTCATGATAACCTCATGTGTTTTAAATTAGGATCATACCTGTGTTTAGTCTAGAAGAACAAGGTAAATGTGTGCATTTTATTATAAAGTTGTGTATAATTACAGACTGTTGCAAAACTAAGAAGCTTATAAACATCAGGTTTAAAACTAAAAGAGCTTTACAAAAAAATGTAACACAATGAAATATGTTTGGAGTTTTATTTGAGTTATTAATTTACATTTTTTGTCCAAGAGATGCTGATTTGAAACCGTTGTTACATACAGTTACGGCATTTCCTGTTTCTGCCGGAGAGAGGGGAGGCCGTCCCAAAGCTTGCTGCTGTATTTACTCCCTCCACCTGACAGGAGGGAGCCTCGCTGAGTTGCGAGTGTGGCTACAGAAGACAGAGTTCACTCCGTCACGGAGGGGTAGGGTCGAGGGAGTGGTTTGGGATTGGGCCTCACTTTCGCGGGGGGTGCGTGGAGAACTGAGCGGAGAACTGCGCACAGCAGCTGAGGCCCGATATTGAGTTTTTTCAAGTAAGTGGAAAATCACTGTTTGCAGCTTACATTCAGTTAGTGTCTTATGTTACCCCAGAGTTCTGCCACATGAAAACTATACTTTGATGCAGAAAAAAGGCTTTGGTTAGTGTAAACTGGGTAATTAGTACCACATCAAGAACTGACTGCCAGAGTTAAGGTACATGGATATTTAGGAATTTTAAGGTTACAGGACAAAGCTATGAGCCCTACACTTTTCAACTTTACTTCTATGTTTAACTGTAGTCCATTTGGAGATAAGAGATAATAAATATATCATTGGCATTGTGCAGATGATGTCATTATTTGTTGGTGAGAATTCAAAGAAAGGGTTCCCTCTACTGTGTGTTTTATTGTCACAACTGATATAAAATAATTCATGCAAAAACTCATATTCCATCCTGGATCTGAATACTCTACATCTCGGTAAATTAGAGGTACATCCAACTTGGAATGGAACTATAAAATGCCTTTGAGTGACAATAACAAAGGAACTTGGTAAATTACAGTATGAAATCAACTAAAGCTTCAAAACAACTATTCATAGGATGTCAGTATTTTCTCAGGATTTGTGCAGGAGGTTGATATGAATATTGCAACAAGGTCGTATAATCTATTGTAGTTTTTTACCAAGAATGATACCACTCAAATGTGTCTCCTTTTGATTAAAGAGGCCCTAGCGCTCCAACACCTTGTATGTGAGAGGCGGCGGGACATTTCCAACATAGCTCAAAGCAGTTGGCCAATTACAAATTAGCCAAACAGCTAACCAATCAGAGCAGACTGGGCTCTGGTTTCAGACAGAGGGTGAAAATATATGGCAATATGGGAAAAATAAAGAGCTTGGAAACATGTCACACTAGAGGCACAAAATATGAACTGGCAAATCAGCACAAAAGGGCGCCGTTAAAGACTAAAGATTGTCAGACTGATCAAGAAGAAGGATATAGAGATGTAAGTTCAGAACTATAAAATTGAAATGACACAATAACTACACAGTGTTTTTTTTGGTTCAAAAAAACATATTCAGACCACACATCTGGGATAAGATGATAAGGAAATATAAATATGAGAGGGGTAGAAGAGTCCTGGCCTGGGCTAGGTTGCATAAGACCTAATTTCAATGCCAGGGCAAATGACCCTAGGTTCAAATAATATGCATGTAATATAGACTGAGTGAACCTACTGGGAAACAGACAAAATATTACTGTTAGACTGATTTATGTGGCAGGAAACATGTGCTCTCAAAATGTTACCCCATTTTTCATAAATGCCAGTGCAGTCTTCAAAGGCACACAAGCAGTGTTACAGAGAACTCAGCTGGAAGCCTGCAGAAAATCATTTCAGTAAAGATGAATAACGCATGAAGGAAGCTGGGGACTCTTTATGGAGTCTCTGTGGATTTACAGCACACACCGTTTAGATTCTTTAAGGCAACTTTAATGAACAGCAGCCTTTTGTTCTTGTTAGAGACATGAGCAGAAGCAACTCGTACAAGAAATTGTTAAATTGATTAAATCTGGTCCGATGTAACTGCATTGCCCAATTTGGAGTGAAATATAAGAAAAATGCATTGCAATGTGAACCAAAGCATGTTTGGTCTCCGCTGGTCTGTGCCCAGTTTGCCTTTTAGAAATCATAATAAAGATGGGTAAACTATGACCTCTACTGATCACAAAGAAAACCACCACCAGTGTAAAAAAAGAATCAGACTAAAGCTTAAAAGACACATTTGGATTAAAGGTGGGGTATGTCATTTATTTCAGAAACACTTTTTGTTATATTCCATGGAATGCTCTTAACATCCCGACCAATGGCGGCCGGCCCATAGGGGCGCTAGGGGCCGGCCCACATGTTTGATTGTCATAAAAAAAAATATATATATTTAAAAAAAAAAAAAAAAAATTTATTTTTTATTTTTAATGAACAAGGTAAATATTATATAGTTGGTATCAGTAAAATGTATAATCTACAATCAAATTTTGTTTAAAATTGTGTTACGATGTCTAAAGTTACTGATAAGTCACATGTTTCCTGCCTGGCCGCAGCGTGTATCATTACCCTCTCTCCTCCGGGCGGTAGAAAGGAGCCCTCAGCCAGAGCAGCAGCAGCCAACAAGCTGAATGTTGCTATCTGTATACTATGGCGCCGAAACATAATTTCAGCCAATCAGCGTCGTCAGATCTGATGCTCAAAGGGCGCCCTGTCAGCGCCCTGTGTGTCTGTGAGTTGTTTGGACTCGTATCCAAGGTGACGATACAGTAGTCGTCGAGGATGGCTGCGTCTGCAGGTGGAGACTCTGGTCCTAGTGGATCGCTGGAGCTGTAGATTAACATTTCCATGCTTATTGTAGTTGTAAGGACAATGCCTGTAGCACCAGACCCGGCGGCAGACATACGTCTCTGGGCGGGCATTTGATTTACCAGGGCGGGCCCACCCCGAAACTTACATTTTACAAATAACAACAATAAACATATCAGTGGCGGCTCCAGAGTATTTTTGTTGGGTAATCTATGGTAGGGCTAACGGTTACCCATACAGTGGTGGGGCTCAAGTCAGTATTTGCAATGTAATTACATACACGCTCCCCTTGACAGTGAAACGCCACACGTGAGGTTTAGATTATTTCCCTGTCTCAATCCAAATTGAACTGTATGAAATAAAAAGGCACATTTGTCTTGTAGTAAATAAAAAGGGCGACATGGAGCCAATCCTGCAATTTCTCCACAGGTGAAAGAGTTGACATGCTGATTTGATCAGAAATCGGGAGAAATGCGGGAGAAATATGACCCCGGGAGGAAACCGGGAGAGGGCAATGAAATCGGGAGTCTCCCGCGAAAATCGGGAGGGTTGGCAAGTATGACACACACACACACACACACACACACACACACACACACACACACACACACACACACACACACACACACACACACACACACACACACACACACACACACACACACACACACACACACACACACACACACACACACACACACACACACACACACACACACACACACACACACACATCATGTTCGTATTTAGTCTCCGGATTTTAAATGGGAATTATATCCTTTGAGTGTTCCCAAAGCACCAGTGTTCTGCAGTTTGTGTGGGCCTACTGTACTGTTGCACAGTTTTGGAAGATTCATAGCTAACCACACTGAAGATTATGAATTATCTCATATTTGTAAGCCTCAATTTGTCCTCCCCCCCCCCCTCTAACATCACCAGAAGTCATAATTTAAGGGGTCATTTCTCAAAATGTATTCCGGGGGAGGATCCCCCCGGACCGCCCTAGTGTGGTTTGGTCCCTATTTCCATAGCCCCACCAAAAATATTTTCCACCAGCCGCCACTGATCCCGACTGTAAAAAGCACGACCAATCATTTTAGCCGGCCCGGTTAAAATAACTGGATGGCCTACCTGCCTGTCAGCCTTCCATCTATGCACAAACTTATCTCGTGCCCTCATTGGTCATGTGCGCGTTCGTGTGTGTTGGAGGAGGGGCTCTGTAAGGAAGTCGGGAGGAAGGGGCAGATTAGTGATGGGATTTATGGCTCTTTGAAGGGAGCCGGATCTTATGGCTCCGTTCCTTTCAAAGAGCCTTTCAAAAGAGCCGTTCAAAAGAGCCGTTTTTTTGGCGGGGTTACTTGGTTTGTCTGTGAAATAATCACCAGGATAAGGATTGACTGTATTGCCAGACCTAATGTCAATAATCTGCTTTGTAAACACGACACAAGGTGGCGCCATATCCATGTCATTCATGTCCGTGAATGTACTACTTTGAATTTACCCTCCGTATGTGTTAAGTAAATAAAGTTGCCTTGCCTTGAATGAAATTCACGCAACTCTTAATATTAGATACTGTGTTTGATGGAGATCATTTGTTGGCCCTGCTTTAAAGGATATTTTGCCTTTACAAATGGTGCGCTTTTTTGGTTGAAGTGCATCAAAATGCTGCTGCGTTTTCGCCTTTGGCTCATTTTCCATCCGAAAAACACGTCGTCTACCTGTCCTGTAGCCTACCACTTGTTATGACTTCTCTCTCTCGCGTATTCCGTTAAGACCCACCCCATCTCACTCCTCCTGCTGAAACCTACTAATCAGAGTAGGGGCGGGTCTTCACAGAATACGTTTGGGGAACAAAATCAAGCTTTTTAACAGGCGAGTGGATTTTGGCAGGCAGTGAGTGCGGACTAACAATTGAACGATAACAAGAACGGCTCTCACCAAGTACGACTCGGTTCCCCTCGTTCATACCAAAGAGCCGTTCAAAAGAATCGGCTCGTTCGCGACCGACACATCACTAAGGCAGATGTTTTTCGGCTGCATACTTTCAAATTCTAGCGCACTCGAGCTGGTTTCTCCAAAATGACGTACCCCACCTTTAATTGATACTTTTTACTGTGATATATCAAATGACATCATGCCACATATGAATGAATCAGCCTATAGAGTCTGGAAGCTGAGTACAAATGATGTATGGCTGTCATCATGGACTCTTAATACTACGCCACCTAACTTCCTCTTGTCATAATTATTATACTCACCAGATTGCGTTGACTTACAATAAACTTTGACATGGGTTGTACTAATCTGCCTGCAAAGATGACCGACACTGGGGATTTTCTCAGGGAGAAGGCTGTGTTTCTTTCTTTAGTTTCAGAAACTGTGCAGTACAACATATTACAATTTACAATTCATTAATAACATTTACAAGTCATGCTACTGGTACATTTGAGAGCTGGTTTGTTCACTGTTTTACGGGGAGAGTAACTAGGCTAGTTCATAACCAGAAATACTTGTTTTAATCCCCAGTTCCCTCATTTAATACACATATAAAGCAGTGTATAAACAATTATATTAATGCTGAAAACTGATCATTGATCAAAATGTAATTCTGTGATAATAATTATTCATATATTAAACTATGGCATAATTAATGTAGATCTCAGTTAAATGTAATGGAGGGCAATGCACAGTGAAATAATTGCCCAGGTTATCTAGTCTAAGTAAAGTTCTTATTGCACAGTTTGAGAGGGCTTAAGTCGCTGAAGTACAAATGCTAGTCTATTGACTATTTACTCAATGTGCCTGACTGACATTGCTGAAATAGTGATGATATTTTTTAATTAGCAAATGTAAAATCTACTAATACTGCTGAACCATGTCAGGTGTTCCTCAAACTTTTGCTCCAATTGCACTTTAACACACAGCCACTTTGTTTTATGTGAACAGCTTCATATCACAGGTGCAGTTTCCCCAGGCTTCCTCTTTGCTACTCGTCCCATCTGTAATGTAAAACGGAGACACTTGTCACTGCTCAAAGTGAGCTCTGCCCTCTATTAGCAACTTGCCAAAAACAATTTGTCACTTTCCTCGCTGCAGTCACAACAACAGATGCATATGGAGAATTATTCTCTGCTACCTGCCTGTCACCAACAAAACCCTGAAAAATGAAATTCTAATATTTCCATGCTTAGCATAATAGAATGTCACAGCTCTGCAGTTATGAGATGTCTCTCAATTGTTCTGGGAATTATATTGTATTGACTTTTGCTATGTTGTGTTACAAGAGTAAGGTACATCATTTGTATTTGAGATGGTTGTTATTATACTGCGGCAGTTAACTGCAGCTTATTTTGTGGATTCAGAATGTCCTGAGTCTCATCAGGCTGCCTCCTGGCATCATGTGGCTGTTAAATTCTTGCTTAGATCTTGCTAAAAGATCAGACAGTTCCATGTAGCCACAGATGGCTTCAGGATTAATTCCTGAAATCCCAATATTAACTTGGGGTTCCCTTATTTTGAATTATGTTTCTAAATGTAGCTCTAAGGTGACTAAGATTTCAGAGATTGTTGGGTATACGTTAAATTTCATTACGGCAAAGACCAGTCCGTCTTTATCATCGTCTTTATCGTGCAGTAGTGGTGTTCCTAGCCTGTCATTAGTCTTTTAATTGTGACACATTGCTCTTTTAAAAGTACAAATAATGGAAGCTTTTTATAAATAATATGCATTTTCTAGTCTTATGTAGATGAAAAGCTGCCAAACAAAACTGCAGTAAACTTATGTATATAGAGTGGTAAATATTATAGATGATAATGTCATGTATTCGTGTATCCTGGTGTATTACCTGTACTTTGCTACTCTCTCCTGTATACACAGTACACTGCTCTTGGCATACACACCTGTTCTCAGAGAGGAGCAAGTTGTGGATCAGTGCCATGCTAAATGGCACTTGCAACAATGGTGGGCTGATATTTGGAACCTCTCTAGTATGGTAGCATTGCATGTGGTGTGTGCTACATTCATGCAGTGAGTGTATCAAGGAACAAAAGCTTTGGAGCAGCCTTGCAGTATAATGTTGTGGTACTGAAAATGAGAAGTATTTCACATGAATATGATTGAAAATAACATTCAATGCCATTACTTTATTAGTTTTGAGCATTGAATTTAAAATCTAAGGAATGATGATAGGGCAGAAAAACACTCACTTGTTAGGCTTTATTCCATAAAAATAGGGTTGAATGGATTTATTTATTTGTATCAGAGTTAGAGGTTGAAGTCAGTGTGGACCCCCCCCCTCGGATTACATTGCCTGAACCAAAACAGGAAGTAAAGATTGTTATGGATTCTGTTAGTCGGCTATGATACCTTATAGATGTACAAACAATTATCACTGGTTATTACACGGCTTAGTTGGATACTCGATTCTGATTTGTCAATTTGGATATTTTAGAGGTTGCTGATTCTCGTTAAAAGACCACTGCCAAGGAGAGTTCAGACCGTTGTTAAGGAGGATCAAGGGACTATGTGCAGTCATATTCACAGAAAGGAGTTCGGTACATTTTAACTCAGCTAGGGACAACAAACCTCCGTTTCTCCATTCGTAAACACCATGGAATACTTTTTAAATATTTTTGTATTTGTGGAGAGCACAAAACTTTAGATTCGTGGTAGCTAAACTGTCCCCAGAAAAGAGAAACAGCGCAGGAGAAGGAAAGAGCGCTGGATTTCAAAGAAATCAACAGAAGAAGAGATACAGGAAGTTAACACTAACAGGAACACGGCATGGGCTCTGGCGGTGTTTAACCAGTTAAGCCCCACCGAGGGCTTTGGGGGCTTAATTTGTTAAAGACTCATGGACAAGAAAATATGAACACTTGGTCAGTAATAGAAAACATAGCAGAAGTAATACTACCATTTTCGAAATCTATAAAAATTATATCATGAGTCGAGTCGTGTGATAATTTAGTAGGTATTCATGTTATAAGTTGGACTATGTCTGTGTACTGTTCTTGTTTCATTAACGACCACCTCGCAACTTTCCCTTAAATAACCTATTTACTGAAGAAAAGTAAAACATGTAAAAGTTCTTAGAGGAGTTTTAAAGAGCGTATTTTTTCACTAATGTCTTAACTCCATGATTGGACTTTTATCTGCATCTGCAACAAACATGATGAAAAAACAGAGCTTGCCTTACTAAATATTTTCACTTGTGTCTACAGTCATGTTTTATCCAATGTATTTCACTAATTAGGGCACATCAATAACATATAGCCCTATCTTTGATTCCTGCAAGTTTCCAGTGTTGCAAGAATCAAACCAAACTGATGCAACCTTGACTGAAAAACCTATTTAGTGGTCCTGCACAACACAATAAGAGTCAAAAGTGGTTGCTTAGCAACAGATATATCACTCTGGCCTTCCTCCAGCAGCAGATGTCGTTGGAGGATGTTTTTCAAGCCATGACAGAAAATCACAAGCTGACATCAGGTTGGCTCACTCAAGTCAACCAACATATGACACTTTGGTGATTGCTGTCAGAAATGTGCCTTATAATTTGGAAGATCAGAGGTCAACAGTGACATTTTATAGACCCCATTTACACGCAAACGCAAACGAAACGCAAATGAACCAAATACGATATCAAAAAGGTCTTCCGTTCACACGAGACCGCTCGAAGGCGCTGGAGACACTGTAGTACATATGCCGGGCCTGTAAGTTGCGCTATACTTCCGCCAGAAAATACACCAAAAGCAGCGAAGAAGACCCCCAAGCATGGTTGCCATGGTTGCCCTTCTGTTTATGCCCCGCGGTGGATTTAGCAACATGTAGTTCATGTAATTCTCCATGTCCACTTGTTGCTGATGGTTGTGGTAGAGGAGCTGTAGATTTTGCACTAACATCTGTAGCATGGTCGAGCTGTAGTAGTAGCTACTGACAGTAGCTACTGACCATGCTACAGCAGTGAGCAGCAGAGGTGGGGAGAGGCGGGGCTAAGCTTCATCGTTATCAGGAAATGATCATATAGGACGTACATACGGAGCCGTTAGGCCCCCCAGAGCGTTCCGTTTGCTGATCTATCCATCTTGGGACCCGTTATCGTTTGCGGGGTCCGTTTACGCGTTTCCGTTACGGCCTCGTGTGAACGAACGGGCTATACGAAAGAGAAAAGTAGCGGATACAACCGTTTGCGTTCTTGTGTAAACAGCACCATAATCTCTGCCAAGGAGTTTGTGTTTTGGGCCATCTGTTATTAGAATTGCGGTAAATCTACAGCCCAGATTTCAAGTAGCATGTACCGAGGAAACACGTTGACTTAAGGTGGATCCGAATCAATGACTAATATGAATGACCTTGCTTTAACATGAGAGATAGGGCTGGTGAATATGACCAAAAATGACTTCTCGGAAACAAAAAAGACTAAATTGATTTATAAATGCTACAAGCAATGAAATACAACATATCTTATTTGTAGCGCACATGTTGTTTTCAAATAACAACTGATAGCTCATGAACCACTTCCCAACTCTAGAAATGGGACCATCCAATGCACAGTTGGTCTTGAGTAAAGTTCAGATGTTGTGTCTTCTTCAGACTTTTAGTAAGGGAGGCTTTCATTCTCAGAGCATGACGGTCAGGACCTTATCTGTATTTGAATCTTATAAATGGCAAAAGTTGATGTCTAACTAGAGCAATGCGTACATTTTCAACAGTTTTTATCTTACGGTTGCATCTTTTATCCACCAAGACTATCAGCCAGCAGCAGCTGGGTCTATATTCCTGCTGTCCATTTGATGGTGCCATTGCTTTACGTTAGAGCAAGAGCCTCTTACAGGTGAAGCTCTTTGCAGCATGTATGGCAAAATAACTCAGTATGGTAATGATGGGAGTTTACAAACACAGGCTTCAATATGTACCACTCACACTATGGCACAAGCACTTAGGCTAGTTGATCCTTTGATGTACCAGAAATAGGCTTGGAGGCAGGTATCATTAGGGTTTTAGAGAGGGAGCGCTGGAGTACCTTCTCCATCAAAGCATCCCCTTTGTAATGCGAACAGCAGATGAAAGCTGCGCTGAAGAAGTCCATCCGGAGTTTTCATGTTTAAAGGAAAACACAAAACATGGCACACAGTGCACACAATGTGAAGCAGTATTTGAATATAGCAAAAGGAAAGTTATGAGCAATGACAATACACCTTTATGCACAAAGTCATTGTTGGAAATGTTGCTCCGACAACGAATCATTCATTTTCAAATGCATGCTCCACTTTTTTCTCCACTATTTTTTGGCTATATTTTTTCCCAATGCTCAAGAGAGGCACAGGTCTGCAGTCACTTTTCCTAACGTCACATCATGGGTACGATGTTATTGCATAATTAACCTGACTTTGAGGTACATAAAAAGGATGGTAGTTTTTATTGGATTCAAGTTGAATGTTTATTATAAAGATTAAAGTGCAGATTATTCCACTGTAGGAAAGATGTTGAATAGTAATTTAATGTTAAAGGTCCCATGTCATGGCCATTTATACTGATCATAATTCCATTGTTGAGGTCTACTAGAATAAATGTATACTGTGCAATGTTCCAAACTCACATTGGTTTCTCATTAGGGTCGCAAAATTCCGTGAATTTTCAAAGATGGGAATTAACGGGAATTTCTGGGAATAAACTGGGAATTTTCTAAATTGAAGGTTGGCTCTTCATAGGGAACTTACATATAGTTGGGGAAAGTATATTTTAGCATAATCTTGACTAAAACAAACAGATGCCATTTAAGTACACTTGAATATCCATGCCATAGCACACTGCTTACTGCATGGCCATTGAGACCACACAAAGGTTCGCAACAGGCTCACAAATGTGAGAGTGGAAAAACTGGTTGGCATTCGGGCAAACCTAAGGCTCTCTGAGCCTGACACAGAGCCATCCTCAACAAGGCTGGACAGTGACACTGAAGAGGAAGACTCAGAGTTGGATGTTGATGAGGCCCAGGGAGAGCCCGTTGACTGAAAGGGTTTAGCCAAAATGCAGAGGATCGCTTGAAGGAATATTTGCATGTTTAATGGGACTTTTTGGAGGGAGAAGGGCTCTTTTCATTTAACATTTTGAATGGGACTTTGTGGGGATTTTTGGATGTGGGGTGCATTTTTGTTCATTTTTTAATGAGTGGGGTTGGGGGGGGTGAGTAATATTTAACTCAACATTCCTGTTTTCGTTCTCCAATGAAACAATAAATTGTTCAATAAAATAATTAAAACTTGTTTTGTTCTACCTAAAAAAAAAAAATGTAAAAAAAAAATCTGTTGAAATATCATGTTTTTTGGTTTAATTTTGCATCGAATATTTCCAAAGTTCCCCAGCTTAACTTCCCATGGAAACTTTCCGGAAATTTACCGGAAAGTTTCCGCCCCTTTGCAACCCTATTTCTCATACAGCATCTCTGTAAAGTATGTGTATTCACAGGTATTCACTCTCTGTGAAATCAGAGAAATCGGCGGAGCTGCAGCTGAGAAAAGATTGAGTGTGTGTGTGTGAGGAAGTCTTAACGTAACGGCTCCACGGATTGGTCCATTTGGACCAACGGGTCCATTTGGGTATGGGCACGTCACTGTACCCAGGAAGAAAAAGAAAAATCTCCAATGAGGCGTTCTGGGGCAGCATAGACAGCTGTGTTAGAGTTTTCCTCACTACAGGGTGTACTTTAAGGGTTTGTGACTTTGCAGACCGTTTACATGCATAAAAAGCAACATAACACACAAGGGGACGGGTAATAACCAGAAAAGCATGACATGGGACCTTTAAAGTTCTGTGATTCACTGCCTCTCTGTTTTTATCATGTTCGTAATTGAATAACTTCAAGTTTTGGAACATAGATTGTTCAAAACAAAACCAGCAACCAGTGCCTTTAATGAAGTGACAGTGTTGAACTGGGGAGACAGAGGGGATGGCACGTGGCAAATGTCCTCAGGCTGGATTCAGACCTGGGTCCTCCACATGGGGACCAAGCCCCGGTACATGGACCACCAGCGCTACCAACTACAGCAATTTTTATTTTAACTTGAACAGCAAATATATAAGTTGCAATTATGTCATTTGTTTTCCTGCATAATATAGTAATGTTCAGAGACTCTAAGTACTTTGTTAAGAGTAGGGAAAGACTGTCATCTTAGTTTAATACAGAAGAGGCCTGCAGTGATTTGAAGCACAAGACATGGCGTGGTTACTATTTTTACCCAAATTATGATTAATTAACTGGACCAACTAAAGTAAAGCAAAGAGCTTCAAAAGTGGGTCTCAGTATGCTAAGGCCAGTACATTCCTGCACATACAGTAGAACATCCACCATCCAGAATGGCCATTTCCATAGAACTTACACATACGTACATGGAAATAAAAGATAATGCTTCCTTTCTGGATAAAAAGTTTGCCTGGGAACATCGCAACACAACATCTCATCATTGGAGATTTAATGTTTGGCAAAATATTTTTTTTTATTGAAAATGGAAGCTGTTGCAGCTTTCTTTGGGGAGTTTATTGCAAAAATGCAGTTTCTACCTCAAGATTTTGAATTGAAAAGTATTTCATATACATTTCTTGTTTGGAATCAGTGTGCATATTCACTGATTTCTAAACCTTATACAGTCACAAAAATATGAGGTAATACCCAAAATATTTATAAAAATTAATGCAGACTTGATTTCTATTGTGATGAATGTCACAGGTCAGCGCAGAACATATTTTCATTTGTAGTACATTATGTATTTAGAAGCGGCGTTAAAAGAATACTTGTACACATACCTCAAATTTGCATTCAGGTACAGTATTTACATTTTTAATTACATCCTACCAATGGCAAATCAATGGCAAATCAATAATCAAATAGTTAAAATTAGCGCCATATCTACCAGCTCAAACAGTATAATGATGCTGCTTGAATATACAATATATAATATTTAATAACAATGATAGGGGCCATTCTGCACAATGACTACTTTTACGTTTTAATATTTTGATTACATTGAACTATTTACATTTTCATCGGTTTCACTACGTAAAAAGAGTACTTTTACTTGCATCAGGGTATTTTACATGGTGGTTACTTTTACTAAGGTAAATCCTTTACCTATATCTTCCTATATGCACATGACAACAGTGGTCTCCTGTATTAATCTTAATTAACACCTGAAAAAAATAAGTGATCCTTAAGAGTGTTTATTATACATGGAAAGAAAAATAATGAAGTAATTAAAGACAAGCAACTTGCTAGCAACGCTGGATAATTGGAAAATAACAAGGAAACTGTTTCACAAGACAATTATATTAATGACATTTCACATTAAAACTAACTTCAGTTGTTTGCCTGAGCTGCACATTACTCTGAGTGTAACCTATAGTGAACTTAGTAGGCAGCATGCAGTATTTCCACTGATTTTGTTTCCTATCAAGTGCTGTTTATGCTACCCCAGCAGCATTTGTATAGATGCATCTGCCCTTAGATAACATCAGATAAAGCTATGACAAGGTAAAGTCTGCAGTGTTGTGGGCCTGCCTAATTAAGCTTATAAATCCGAGCAGAATCTGTGCGGTATAGCTGCTGGTTTCACTCAGACGGTGACACATCTCTGGGAGAACATAATCCTTAATGCTCCAATTCATCAAGACCCAGCACTGTAACGTCCACACAATGTAGGATAAATAAAATAGACAGGAGAGAGAGAGTGCAAAGTTTCAGGTTGTTAAAACTCTGAGCTTATCCATTTGGCATCAAGGCCCCTTTGCTCTGCACTCACATTAGTCCAATCCTTTATCGCTCTCACGCTGCAGACACACTCAGATCTGGGCAGCGCAGGGAACATTGAGTTTTATATAAATCAATACTGTGTCCCGAACACTTTGCTGCTCCCGGCACCCCGTGGAAGATTATAAAACGCTCCGCCAGATCATCTCTCCCCCCATCATTTCTTTCTGAGGTGGGGATACTGAAGAGCTGAAGTGAGGAATGTTTGTTTTTTTGTACACATGAAGGCAAACAATGGGGGGGGGGGTTCTGCAGGGGTAATATACGGAGCTCCATTTTCATTACGGTCAATCAAGGTTTGGGATTACATGTAACAGATTCAAAATCAGGACATAAAGAAAGAGATCTGTAATCAGTTACTTCAAAAAAGGACTTAATCAGATTACTGTTCTAGAAATTGGGGATTACAAGCAGGATAATATTGTTACAAAAACATCTAAAAAGAGTATATAGTCTTTGTGGTAAAGAATCTGATGGTCTCTCTTCTCTGTAAATTGTACTGTTCTGAAGGCTAATACTTTAAGTGTGAATCTATACGCCTACTGCCTGCATCTGCTTTATGGTTTTCACTTTCTTTGGTTCATTTGTTATGTTTTTAATTCAGTAGGTGAACCTATATGTTCATAAAATAGTGTGTGTGAGCTTAACTGTACTAAACTAAAACGGAGCAATTTTCTCCCCACAGTCCAGCATTTAGACCAGTGTGACTCCCCCTATTATGTCAATGAATACGCAGACACGGTGTTATTGAAATCTCAGTATAAAATGTTACTCACAAGACTCAAGGCTAACGCGTAGTAAGCTTAAGAAGCCTTTCAGTTGCACAGGTATTCAGACTTTGGGGAGATGGGAACAGGTTGGATTAGATGGGATAGCCTGTTGCCTAAGCAACTGCGACACTCCACTGTGTTCCAAAAGGTTGCTTTATCTGTGAGGATTACACCGGGTGCGCAGAGGAAAAAAAAAAGAAAAGAAAAGAAGAAGCTGTTTGCCTCGAGTCAAACAGTTCAGCTCTGAGGCCAAAAGCTGTGTCAGTGCAGGGCTAAATCCTCACAGGGTCTAAACAACAAACAAAAGCACGAATTTGTCAACAAGGTGCGGAAAACAAAGTCAAGTGAATAAAAGAAAGGGTGACAAGGAAAGATAAGAAGCGTAAAATGAGGCTGATGTATGCTAAATCCACTCAAGACAAAATTCTCATGAGAGAGTTCCACTTCGCACCTAAGCTCTCAGGTGAAAGTGGCTGGATTACATTTTTTTTTTATGGCTGACAAGTTTAAACAGTATCAAGCCATGTGGGATGTGTCACAATCCCCCAGAGCTCCTCCAGCTCTTTCCCCAGCGAGATGACACTTAAAAATTACTTATTTACATCTTCGTGCGCCGCACCTACACTGGAGCAGCTGCGGCCTGTGTTGTTTATGAGGAGGAATTTCCATAAGGAGATTATGGAAGTTGCGCGATGACAGAAGGCTAGAAAGAGGACACAACAACCTTCTATCAGGGAAAATAACAACAACAACAAAAACAACAACAACCTTGCTTTCATCTCAGAGTTCACAAGTATCTTTGGCAGGAGTTTGTACTAATAGTACCACACACAAAAACAAACACAAACACACACGCACGCACAAACAAACAAACTAAGGAGCAAGGCGTTTGCTAATGTCATCATGGATAGTAAAAGATCAATTGTGCAGCCTTACTATTAACCTGTTAAGCCCTGAGCCTGTTTTTCAGAGGCCTGTACTATTAAGCAGGATTTTCGCTTAGCCGGCTAACTTCAGGGAAAACTCTGGATTTCCGGTCCTACGACGCTGGTTCTCTTTTTAGCAGGCTAGATCTCCATGGTAACTTATGCTGAGCGCCTAACCTGCTCCGGAGCTAAAAGATCAACTCAGTGAAAGCACCGCCTGCTGACCAATCCGAACTCCATGTGCGGAGTTTAAAGCTATCAAGTCATATTACAGGATAGAGGAAATATAGAAAAACTGCCGCTGCAGGAAAGACGTCCGGCAAAAATCAACTGACTGTGTGAACGTGAAAATTAATAGAATATCACCTCCAATCTTCAGAGCAATCTGACTATTATAACATTAGCGTTAAGAAAGCTTACTCAAATATCTGCCACAACATAAGTAACCGGATCAAAGTAACATTACATACAGTCCACGGCACTGTGAGTGCAGACGTTGATGTGTCCCATTATCATTCATATCATATCACAATGTATCATATATTTCTTTATCTGAGTCAGCTTCTTGAGCCGTATCTGTCCGTGCAACACTCACAGTGTCACATACTGTATGCAGAAGTATTATTTTAAGCAGCACATTAAGTTGACAAAACACTCGAGTCAAATGTAGGCTAATTAAAGTCAGATCGTGTCTTAGACGGGGCAGTGATATCATAAACCTGTTAATGTACGCATTCAAACACTTTTTCTTTTACCAGCAGTATTCACCTTGCAGGTGCAGCTATGTGGCTTTTATCCTGGATAAAGTGTTTAAGTCATGGATGTTTAAAGTTCAACTTCTTCATATGTCTAATATTATAGTTTTCTTTTCATTCAGGAAGTGTGACGCGCTGCGCTGTCAGTATGCTTGTCCATGTTTGTGATTGGTCGAATGCTCCAAATACCACCCCTTTCGTGTGAAGGCGCACCTAACTAGATAGGACAGGGCTGACTTGAGCGATCCACTTGATAACCCGCGTCGTAGGACCGCTTAGCGAGAGCGCGTGTGTTTTAGATTAGGCCAACTGGCTAACTCAAACACAAACATATCCAGGTTAGGTTGAACCAGCTTCGTAGTACAGGCCTCAAGTCTCAGGCTCGAAAATGACATTACATTACATGTCACTTGTTAGACGCTTTTATCAAAAGCGACTTGCATACTCACTTTTGGAAAGAGGAGATTCCTAGCTTTCTAATGATATCAGGATTTTTTTGTTCTCCAAATATTAAGCAAAATATGTCACATTATATAATGACTGTCACCGAGTCATCATTTTGAGAATAAGGCCTTCAAAGTTTCCACTTCTCTGGAATCCATCGATCTGATTGATTATTAGCGGAGCAAATGATCAAAGTAGTACGGAGGGAAAATATTTTCGTTTGGATTACTGGTCTGAGGGGAAGCTCGCGAGTATGTGTGTTTGTGTATTTTTGCGTTTGTGTGTATTGTGTTTGTTTCCTGGGGAAAACACTCACGAGAAACACCGGCTGTTGTTATGCCTGCTGTGACGTTAAGTTACTCCGTTCTCCGCTTGTAATTATGCCGTTACAAGCTTCAAAGTTGTATTTATCATCTGAATTTGCCGAAACAAGTTTAATATTCTGAAAGCCAAGACTTTGTTTATTTGAAATCAGATGAAGACAAATTGTAATGGACCCTGCCGTGTTACCTATGATTACTATACGCCGTACATTAATAATTTCAGACGGAGGGAGGGGAAGCAGCGCTGCGGAAGAGCAGGGTGCGAGTGAGAGGTGCCTGTCTTCTTCCCTTTGCAAGCATCAAAAATGTATTTATCGTGTGATTTTGGAAATAAAAGTTTAATATACTGAAAGCCAAGACTTTGTTTATTTAAAATCAAACAAAACACCTGAGCCGTTGCGGCTTCCGACTGATTTCGATAGAGTGGGTCACATATTGTATGTGCAGTTACAATAAGTAATATGAGTATTTTTACCATGAGTTCTGTGCTAAGTGCGTTAGCATTTTTTTGCTCAGGGCTCATTTAGACGCTTCTTTGTTTCGGTAAAAATTGTTCGTATCGTCAGTTAGCTGAGTATCTTCTTGTTAAAGGAGACTTATCATGCTATATTTAAATGATATAGTGTATGACCATACCTATATAAGGTATATTTATACATTTTATTTTTCAAAATACCAAACAGATCATTTTTTAGCCATGCCTCGTTTTGCTCATTTTCGCTCTATTCCAAGCCTGTCTTTGAAAATTCTGAGCAGCAGCTGACCACGCCCCCCTGCAGGGGGGCATGAGCCTGCGAGAGTCACGTTACCATGTTTGCTGTGATTACGAGTGTGGAATAAACATGTCATCTCAGAGCAATGCATGTGTTCAGGCATATTATCAATTTGATCCAGACACTGACCCTGAAGCAGCGGAGGTTTTGGTGGAGGTGCAAACATCTCGGTTGCAGCAGGACGTTTCTGAATGATTAGTTGACAAGCTGTTGTCCCTACTTATTTTACTCTGCTTGCTACTTATTCCGTTCATATTTTGGCTAATTAGCAAGAATACAATGTGTACAGTTTGTAACTTAGAGTTTGTAACGCAAAAACAGCGATACATATATATATTTATAAAGGGAGACATTCATATTTTCAGCATATATACAATGGCCTCATTGCGTTTGTTAATAGTTTACAGTCCTTTTCTTCCAACATCGTGCAACAACCGTTGGAAAGTTCAATAACTTAGGGTGATAAAAAGTATAACTCCAACAACACCTCAGTTGTCAGCAATGTGTGTAGTTTCATGTTTTAAAAGCTCAGTTATTTACTTCTTTCTACAGGTGTACATGTGCAAATTGCACCACGATGCCTTCTGAACCGGAGAATGTGTGCTGCATGGAGATACCACAGGTAACATTTTTGATAGCTTCACTAAGTTGTCTGTTTAGAGAATACATTTTTCACATGTCATTCCATATATGTTTATCACACTAGGTGTCAAGACGGATGCAGGAACTTGAGGACTCTGTAACTTGTAGGGTGGACCATCCTGGATTGGAGCCTGTGTGCCTGAATGTGTTCTCCCTCCAGAATGCATTGAATATTTACAGAGCTGAAAATGGTGGACTACAGTTGAGGCAAATAGAGCAGTGAGTGGTTTGTTTGTTTTGACTGAAATTGTAAAACGAATGCTAATATTGTTCATGGAAATAAATACTGGTGTATATGGCTTCATGCAATCTTTCATTCTGTCATTGTACATGTACTATGTAAGGGATAATGTGCTGCGACGCGGTCGTTATGGGGAAAAGAACACCGACAGGCTGATCAGGAGCTCGACGCGAAGCGGAGGGATCTAGATCGGCATAAAAGTGTTCTTTTCCCCATAATGACCGCGTCGCAGCACATTTTCCCGCTTATTACATGGCCACATTCTCAACAAAGTAACGTTATGACTCCCAATATTAATTGAAATGCTTTTATGGATTTAGAAAATGATTTTATTGATTTAAATTGACATGCATCCGCTAAGAAAAATAGTCCGTTGTCACCGTTTGAACTAACGTATCAACGGCAGGAACTGCTTCGATAAGGTTTTTGAGGAGCTTTTTGATTACAGATTTGAAAACATCGCTGCTTGCTTTAAAAGTAGCACAATTCATTATGTCAAACCTTGGAAAGTATCTAGATATCCCTGCCCTAATGCCAAAGTAACTGGCAACTGAATATGTGTCGCCGTTTGATGTCTATGTCTGGACCGCTGCGTAAAAGGAGGGTTTTTGCCCGTTACTTCTCCATTTTTTTCTTGTCGCTCTTGTCTTGTCAGTTAGAAAAGTATACAGTTAAATCGAACGGACTTCTTTGTGCAGATGTGAGCGTCCTTAACAACGGTCAATAAGTCCTTGACAGCGGTCTGTCTGTTCGGTATTAACAACGTGTCACGTGTTCTGAATTGACCAATCAGAATCGAGTATTCAACTAAGCCATGTAATAATATATTATATACTACACAGCAATGGCATAACACACCCATGTGTACGACAAAAAAAGTCCACACACAACCTTATGCTTTTGAAATCAGAATATTCTTTACCCATCCAAACATGAATAATCACGACACATTTGATATCAACTCGGAACTTTATTGTCAAAATCAACGGTTCTTTGAACCCATAAAAAAAACTAAATGTACTTGTATTTTGTATAAATGACACTAAATATATTTTTTAATGATTTCAGGCGTCACAGGTATCTAGCCTACAGAAGCTTTGTGAGCTGGTGCTGGGGCTTCCTTGGACGCAGGATCAGAGTGGTGATTCCGGCCTGCGTTGTCCTCAGGATTCGCAGGGAGTTTCCTGATCCGTGAAATGTCTATGTTGGGTTCAGACAGCAGCCAAATTGAACCGTGTAGCATAACCGGCGATGACCTCCTCCCTGTGAGGTCGCTCATATTGGGAACACAGGTCCTCTGGGATGGGTATCTTCAGAAACTCCTGTGTGAATGGTGCAGGGTCCACAAATACTTGGTCGAAGATGAGGTCCATCAAGTTGGCCACGTAGCCTGTGCAATGTTAAAAAAAGCACAACAAAAAATGTGGTTTAGATTAGTATATGCATGTAAAAAACTGAAAGTTCTTTCTAATTTTTTTATTTTATATTTGTAAATAGTTGTATAATAAATATTTTAAACACTTACGGAATGTGGGGTCAGTCTTTACTGGTTTTGCTCTGCATTCTCCCTTGCTGGCCTTTGGGAACTGCAGTTTATACAGAGGGTTTCCAGTGGATGTAGTGGCTTGTGCACGCTCAGCGTTTTCATTGTAGTGCATGGCTGCCAGGTACAGTCTTTCATTTCCGCCATGAGAAAAAAATATGTAAATAATAGCAAAGGATTTACAAATTGTCACTAATTAGTAAGTAACTATGGTTTATTTTACCTGCACAACATTCCAATAAATGGAAACACAACATTCTTTGGAGCAAAGCGCAGGATGACGGCGTGGAATGACTCCAAAGATGAAGTCTGGTGGTGTGGGCTGAGTTTGGCCACAGCTTTCAAAATCTTCTTGGTTGAGAGAATTGTCTCCAGCTTGTGAAAGGCCGGCGTTCCTAAGAATTTGAAAATCAAAGTCATATTTGAATTGTCATGCTTTATAGATTGTGTCTGACAACATCCTGTATTCAATAGTTGTCCCTTACAAATATTTATAGAGGAGTAACATTCTGGTACTTGGGTGGGTCAGTCTGACATGCAGAATCTATCATCACAGGTAATCTGCTGTTAGCATGTGAGGTGCTGGCCTGTAAAGAAGAAAACATAGTTAGAACAAAATCATCTCAATTTAGTATTCAGGATTAGAAAATACGATTTGGATAAATATAGTCTGAAATCACAAAAGATGGGGGCTAAAACTCTCTATTTAGCAAAGCTCTTTGCTTAGCCTTTTCCAATCTGAGTTAGTTTTGAACCGTAACGTGCATGCTGTGTTTCTGACTTAATACAGATGGTGTTGGAGAGGGGCTGAGCTCAGTAGACTGACTGTAATGAGTGCTAGCCACTAATTAGCCTGTTGCTAGAGGTAAGGCCTCGTCAACAACAACAGACCAACGGGGCTTTAGCTCCGTTTTACTCGTGGTGTGTGTGTCCCCTCGCATACATACAGCGTTTTATCCTAACACACCCCCATTTATATTCATGTGCACAAACAAGTAAACACACAAAAGCTTTTACATATAACGCTGCAAAAAAACGGCATGTCTCATTAGCGTAGCGTAGCTTAGCTTACAGATCGATGATATCTGATCGTTCTTACAGACTACAATCACAAAAGCTTTTACATATAACGCTGGAAAAAACGGCACTTACCTACAGAAGATTACGTTTGTTATTATAACTTACTCAATATAATTTTAGAGGATACAAAATACTAATAAATAGGAGAATAAATACTTGTGTTATCGGCTAGGGCGTGGCTTTACAGCCTTCACACAGATCGCCATTACGGCAGTATGTCTGAACATGTTAGCAAATGCCTGATAATTAAATAAAAGACAAAGCAAAGACTGCGGAGCGTACAAAATAAAATAAAATGTTACAAAAACATATAAACACCTAACCGATTACTATTTGGGTTTGAGGCGACATTGATATGGCGAAGCTGCATGCTACATGCTACATACTACAAGCTAGAGATAGATTTATCAGGAAAAACACAGCTAAATAAAAAGCATCAAAATTGTATGTGTCCTCACTGGCCTGGTCCCGGATGGTTGGTATTGATCCCGGGTTTAGCATTAGTTTGGAGGCATATCCTTGTTGGACTTGAGACAAGTTCATAAACATGTCCGTGGTAAAATGTTTGGAACACACAAACA